>NC_065591.1:5055500-5407500 GCF_024542745.1 Macaca thibetana thibetana | reverse complement strand
GTGCGTGGCCGCCTCTCCAGATGGCTGCTGGGGAGCTACCAATCGGGCCCAATCCTCTCTTTTGATGGTGCTCCCGGTTCAGTGCTGTGCCTCCCACTCATGTTGTGCATGGTCTCCATAGTGCAGCCCCCTTCCTGTGTCCGGTAGTGGCCTAGGCCTCTGCTACGCTCGGGTTCATGGATCCAGCAGGCCGGGGGGTCCTCTCACCGCTGGAGGGGCTACTCTGCCAGCCTCGCTGGTTGGGTGGAACCTGCTCTTGACTAGCATACACGGTCCGGGGCACCTCAGGACTTCTTGAGGATGCCTTTGGTTGGAGGAGAAGGTATCTTTGCTTTGGTCCTTTTAATGCTCTGGGCTTCCACTAATATTTCATTTCTAGGGAAGAGATTCGTTAATCAAGAAAAATGTCCCCTGGATGAGCTTTTCCTGGAATTGACTCTTACTGGGATGCTCAGGTCATGGCCCCAGAAACCCCAACCTAGCCAAGGGAGCATGTTAGGAAACTAGGCCAATGAAGGAATAATTTACATGCGGTAATATCTATCCTTTTAAGGTGCACACTTTGGTGAATTTTGACAAGTGCAAGTAGTCACAGACACCCTTGTAATCAAGATACGGAAGATTTCTATCACCCCCAAAGCTCCCTCGTATGTCCTCCCACCCCAGCCCCCCAGTGGTGGATCTGTTTTTGGTCCCCATAGCTCTGCCTTTTCTAGAATTGCGTCAATAGACCCATGCAGTTGGTGGTCTCTTGAGTGTGGCTTCTTTCACTTTGTATTATGCCTTTAACATCCAGCCATGGTTACAGGGACATTGCCGGCACCTCGCAGACTGGGTGGCCTCAGGGAAGAAGGAGCTGGGCTCACCCCAGGTACCCTGGAGCCGTCGAGCTCTCTGGCAGGTGGGTCCAGAAGTTTCTGCCAGTCTTTGTCTCCTCATTAACTCAGGAATGTTAATCAGTGATGACTTCGTGGAGTTGATGGGAAATGATGGGCCATTTGGATATGTGCTCAGGGGCTGCAAACAGTGGCTCATGCCTGTGATCCCAAGGCTTTGGGAGGCTGAGATGAGAGAACCACTTGAAGCCAAGAGTTTGAGACCAGCCTGGGCAACACAGCGAGACCCCATCACTAGGTATGTGCTCTTGACCTCATGGCACAGAGACCCAGCCAGAGAGGATCCAATAAGTCTGAATGAGGATGGCTCCAGGGAAGCTTCATTCAACCACTCATGACATCAGGGATCTGGGTGACTCCTCAGCTGCAAGATGGTGGCAGCTTCTTCTAGCATTGCGTCCCTACGGGACAACATCCAAGTGGGAAGGGGCACCTCCCTGTGGTGTTCCCCTCTGTTGTCAAGAACCCCTCTTCTGGGAGCAGCCCCCAATTTCAGCAGTCTTCCCTGTGCCTCACTGGTCAGGTTGTGTCCCATGTGTCATGTCTACACCAATCTCCAGCAACAGACGGGAGCTGCCAGGAGAGGGTGAAGCCCTCTCCACCCATCATCTGTCCATATCTCCATTCATCCACTCATCTATCCTCCATTCATTCATCCGTCTATCCAACCATCCATCCATCTCCTGTCTCTCCATGCATCCATCTCTCATTTCTCCATCCCTCCATCTCACCATTGCTCTACCTCTGCATCCTCTATCCCTCCACTTCTCCATCTCTTCTTCCAAGTAACAACCAAGCACTTGCTCTTGGTAGGCCCTGTGCTCGGTCCTAGGGAGAAGGGGAGGAACTGGGCCCTGTCGTTGGGGACTGTGGCAAGGGCGCCTCATGGTTAGGGTGTGCAAGTGTGGTCTCTCTTGGGGCTTTGCCTGTAGTCAGCATGCGATGCTTTCAGGGGAACACTGCCTTTTAATTTTTGTCCCAAGATTCAAGTAGCACAGATCCTCTCCTGCTTCACAGTCTCTGTCCAATCCTGCCTTTCATTAACTAACTTTAGTAACTTTCCTCGCTGTGTTTAATTAAGATTCACACAAGCAAGACTTGAAGAAACATAAGCATCTCAGTGTGGCTGGGCTGGCCTTCAGTCTTGGGCTTTTTTCCTCTTGCCCGTGGTGGTGCCGGCCACAGAGGACCCCCTGAGCTGGGAGTAGACATAACTCACCTTGATTTTCTTCTTGCTGCCAGACTTTTAGGGTGGCTCCGAAACACCAGACTAAGTCTATGTCCAAAAGCCTCAAGCATTGGCCTGGGATTATCTAGGTGGATATCATTTGAGGACTCCAGAAGCCAAATTATTTCCTTGATTGTCTAATCTCCTTGTTAACAACATTTGTGAACAAATGAAGGTTTTTTTTTTTTTTTTTTTTTTTTTTTGGCTGCGATGGAAGTTTCAAGACTTACAAGGAAACAGCTTTTGCTGTTCCCCTCTTAGGGCCTTCCAGCCTGACAAGAGAAGTCAGCAGCTTGCCTGTGGGCAATCTGTAGAGGGAGGAAGGTGGGCAAGGGAGGCATGACGTCATATCAGGTGGGAATAAGAAGGCACGTCCTGCAGTGTCCCTGTTCAAACATATTTAGGTTCTTAGATGCCCACTTGGAAGCTGGAAGACCCTCAGCAGGAAGAGCTAAGGGCTCCGGAGACCCGGACTCAAGTTTTCAAACTTGAAAAATGCGTGTGGCAAGGGAGGGGCGAGGGGTGAAGGGTAGCAGCCCCATGGCGGGGAGCAGGGGCGCCGGGTGTCAGATCTGACGGAGGGCTCCCGGCTGTGTGCTGCGTGCTTGGTTCCCCTTTTTCTTGGAGAAAATGGGGAGGCCGGAGTGAGGCAGATTGCTCTGGGACAATGGGCCTCTCTCCCATCGGGTGGGAGCGGCTCTGGGCCCAAACAATAGGCCTGGGCCGGCCCCTCTCCTGCTGCCCACCGTCTGAGACAGATGCCCGGGAGCCGCCGGGAGTGCCCCAGAGGTGACCTTCGGGGGCTGCCCTGTCACTTTGTGGAGGAGTCCTGGAGAGGGAGGGAGGCAAACAATGGGGGCCTCATGCCAGGCGCCCGGCCTCCGGCACGGGCCAAGGCTCCCCAGGGAGAGCACGGCCTGGCAGGTGCTGCTATTGTCTCAGGGCACAGGGGCCTTCCGCGGGGGTCTCCCGGCAGGGAGGCAGGGCACCGGTCAGCACGCGGCAGGAGAGCCTTGGGCTGGAGGCCCTCTTGTTGTTCTCCAGGGAGGACGCAAGGAGCTGATTCTGCTGGCTCCATTCAGGCCTGACAGCCCCAGCCCAGCTCTGCCCTCGGCCCCTAAAAGTGTCATTCAGAAAAGCAATTAACGTCTCCTGGCCTCCAGTGGCACCGGGAGTCTGAGTGTCAGATTTTACAGCCAGACCTGCCCTAGGAAATGCCCGAATCTGAGCTGAATCCTCGCTTGAGCTGGGGGCACAGGCGGAGTTTTCTGGAGGAAGGGCGTCAGCTCAGGAGGACGAGGGGTGAGCCCTGGAATTGTCTCTTCTCTGCAGAGAGACTGGCCCTGGGAGAACCCCACACCATAAGCTGAAAGCCGTGGATGAGCGCAGCAAGGGCTCTCCCATCCTGGGGAGTAGCAGTAGCTAGTGGGTGTGCGTTGTCCGTGTGTGTGTGTGCATATGTGCATGTGTGTTTTTGTGGGCGTGTATATGTGCACGTGTGCGGCTATACATGCGTGCATACATACACGAACACTGCACGTGTGTTCATGTTGTGTATGCATTTGTGTGCACACACGTGTGTCCGGGCAGGTGTACATGCCTGCATGTGTACACACGTGTATTCGTGTGTGCGTGCCCATGTCTGTGCACATGTGTGCATACGTGTTTGGCAGGGTGCATGCGTATGCCAGGCACTTTGCTGGGGAGTTTTGCAAACGTCATTCATGTGACTTACGATCTGCTGGGAACGGGCAGATCTTGACCACAGATGAGGACACAGACCCCTGAAAGGCACATGACTTGACTTCACCTCCTCAAACTCCTCAGACCCCAAAGTGGGTCTGCAAGACCTCACAGCTCGGGCCTTTTCTACTCTCCACTCATCTGCAGGCCCTGTCCTTCCTCAGCCTGCTAGCTCTGGGATCTGGGAATGTGCTTTGGTCAGCTGTGTCTTTGAGACTGTCCTAGGTCCTAGGGGAGTAGCCAGACTCAGTCTCTGCCCTTGTCCTGCAAAGGGGAAGGGAGCGTGGAGGGCAGAAGCGGCTCCTCTGGGTGGCAGGGAAGGTGGTGGGGGCGTCCAGAGGCGGCCCATGTGCTGCTGTCGGGGGTCAGGGAGTGCTTTGCGGGAGAATGACATCCAGGGCCAGGCTGCAGGTTGAGCCGGCGTGAGGCAGGTGAGACAGGCCCGGAGAAGTCTCTAGCTGGAGAGGAGGTGCCTGCAGCCCTGAGGGAGCCTGGGGTTACCTCGGGGGAGGTCTGAGGCTCACTAAGGTTGGGTGCCTGCTGTTACCTGCATCATTGTGGGGCCATACATGGAGCTGTGGAGTTCAAGGTTGGCTTCGCAGACACCGAGGGCAGCCTCACAGCTGAGCCTGTCCAGGGAGGAGGACGACATGGGGGCCTGGCAGGTGGTCCAGGTGGCCCCTCCACCGGAGCTGTGCCCTGCCTTGCCCTGGTTCCCTGTGCTGGGGTGACTCTATGCTCAAGCCTACGATAGTCGCCTCTCTGCCTGCCTCTGCTGTCCCTGGTCCTCCGGGTACAGCAGGAGCTTTTGCAGGGCAGGGTGAGTGGCAGGGACTCGACTCTCACAGGCCCTAGCTTTACTGGCTCTGAGATTTCAGCCAGCCTCCCCTGGTGAGCTGCGCTGTCCTCATCTGTAAAGTGGGGGGATTGGCAGAAAGTCACGGACTGTTTCCCACAGTGCCCTGCCCATCAGGCAGCCCATAATCAGACAGTGCTGCCATTTCACCGAATGGAGGGCTCCCTCTCACCCCCTCTGGCTGCCATTTCACCAAACTGAGGGTTCCCTCTCACCCGCTCCGGATGGCATTTCACCAGACTGAGGACTCTCTCTCCCCTGCTCTGGCTGGCATTTCACCAAACCAAGGGTTCCCTCTCACCCCCTCCGGCTGGCGTTTCACCAAACTGAGGGTTCCCTCTCACCCCCTCCGGCTGGCATTTCACTGAGCAGAGAGCCCCCCTCACCCTCAGGCAGACCTGTCATTGCGCTCAGCCTTTCTCTCTCCTGGTGTGCAACACCAGGCTGGGCTGGCGCTGACCACCTTGGACACAGCAGTGTGGACGGTGGCAGAGCCGGTGGCCAGCCCTCCCTCGGGGTGCCTTCCTGGCGGCTCTTGCTTCTGCCGTCTCGAGTTCGACCTCCTAAGAGGGGCTCTGGCGGGTCCAGGCAGTTCTTCTCCCCACTGTGTATGGCTTTTGCTCCTGATGATTTCAGGCTGTCGGTGCCCGGGGGGTCGGTGCCTTCCCCCGAGCCCCTGGTCTCTAAGCTGACCTAGGTCCGGGCTCTGTGAACACTGCCCAGTCCTCATGGCAGCTTTATCAGAGGCCTCTGAGCGTGGCAGGCACCCACGCACTGTGGGCATTTTCTTTGAGATGCTGCCTGCCCGTTGCGAGATGCCGGCCCAAGCTCCTCACTGAGACTGCCTGGCATTTGGAGGACGGCGACAAGGGTGTGAGCTGCCCCGGTGTGCATTCACTTTAAATCGGTTGAAGTGGAACCAGCTGCGACCCTCAGCAGCAGCAAGTGGCCATTTTGGGGACCCTGTGGGTTTCGAGTCAGAGGAAAACAGAGTTTAAGCCTTTTCCCATTTGTCCTGAGGATACTCACCAGCGGCTTGCAGCTGCAGCATTTACCCCTCGAAAACTCTGCCACGAAATAGCTCGATTTTATTATTGCTTTTGCATCACTCTAGTATATTGACTTTGGAAACAAAAGACGTCATTCTATTCATAGCATTCTGTTTCTGGTAGCGGCATTTCCATTTCCAAAACAGAGTCATTCTCGATCGCCAAAAATGTCACACACCAGAAAACACAGCATCCCCACATGTGCTTGTTCTTGGACGTTTGTTGACCAAAGATTGATTTGAGGACCCCAATTTTTCCAAAATAGAAGATTTTGATGACTCAGATGAGTCTGATGTGAGTTCTGTTTAGAAATGACTCCAAGAACAGTTTTTAAATTTTATTTTCACATTGAAAAGCAGTCAGATTTGCTTCAGCCTCAAGAAGCGTGTTTATGTAAAATTAAACGAGTGCTGGCCACGAGTCACACTTCTTTTTTCCCCCTAAACAAGAAAAGGGTTACAACTGGAAGAGCCTTAGAAATGACCCCTCACTGCACAGACGCTGACACAGGCCCAGAGAGAAGGATGTTTTCGGGGTTCCTGGGAAGCTGGGACTGCTCAGCCCAGGGCACCCTGGCCTTTTCTCTCTGGGCTCCCGGACGAGTGTTCAGGACAGCACCCAGGTCAAGACTGATGATTTTCTAGGGACTTCTACTTTGCTCATTTAGAATCACTGTGACCCGATGGGGTGGGAGGCACCGGAGATATTTGTTCCATTTTACAGGTGGCAAAACTGAGGCCCCGAAGGAGCCAGGATGTGCTCGAGGTTGCACCTGAGGCCGGGTCACAGCAGTGTCCAGGGTTCTTTTAGAACTGTTGCCCTTGGTCTGAGTCCTAGGCACACAGGTCCAAAGGGATCTCAGGTGGGAGGATGGTGGGTGCTGGGGTGGGGCCCAGCACCCAGCACCTCTCAGGGAGGCCCAGACTCATGGCTGCCCGGGGCTGGTGGTGGAGGAGCTCTGTTCCTCTGGGTCTGTGCAGGCAGGAGCAGAGGTCGTCTCCTCCCTGAGTGAACAGGCCGTGACGGTTGTGTCATAGGGCCCTGTTGGGGGGACACTGTTTAATCTGACTGGCATGAGTGGATTTCAACAGGTCAAAGTCTGACTGCTGTGGGGTGCTTGGGAGCGGGGCTGGGTGTGCGTGGCTGAGGCCCCAGAGACCATCCTGCCTGGGGATGCAAGGCGGGAAGGTGTGGCAGAGTCCTCATGGCCTTGGCGGTCCGGCGGGGTGGACCTCTCTCTCCACCCTGCTCTGTTTGACCTGGGCTGCTTACTGGAGGGTGTAGGGAGAGCAGCGGGGCCTTGGAGGGACTTAGTGAATGGCCAGCAGGAGGACCAGCTCCTGATGGCACAGGCGTCCAGGGCAGGTGGTTCCGGCCCGCTTACGGCAGGTGAGACACGCAGAGGAAATGCCCTCAGAGCTAAGCCCTGGCTCCAGGTCAGCCGCGGAGTTTCTCCAAGCCCCAGCTTCCGTATCTGGAAAGGGGGTGAGGAGATGACCTTTCTTGAGTAAGGCAGTGCTGGAGAAGCTGTTCATGCTCGCTGAGGGTCAGCTCTTGTCGGCGCAAGAATCAGACCCGGCCTGTTGCGGGGCGCTAAGCCGGTCTGGTTGGGAAGCCTGCCTTGACCTTGGCTGGAGTGAACCCTGCTTCCGGACAGCGATTCGTTGGGGGATGCGGTGTTGAGGAAGGGGTGGTGAACACGTGCTATTGAAGGGACACTGTTTTTGTTTTTTTTTTTTCCTGGGGTTTCCTCTCTGACCTGGGGAAAGGCTGAATTTGGAGCCCGGTGGGCCGTGCACTTGGTGAGTCCCGGCTGCCAAGGGAGGAAGGCACACCGTCCTGTTTCCTCCTGCTCCTGAGGCCTCGTGGCAGTCATGACAGTAGCAGGGCCGATGACAGCTCGCACGGCCAGCAGTGTGGGCTCCACACTCAGAGCTCAAACGTGAGGCACTGGCGAGCTTGTCCACCTGGCAGCTTGCTCAGGGTCACATGTCTGCTCAGCCACGGCCGGGACTCCAATCTGCCCCACATCCTCTCCTGCTCCTTTCGGGCCATGCTGTGCAGGGAGAAGGACCCCGGCTGGGTGGAAGCCCTTGGCCTCCCTGCCTCAGTTTCCCCATCATGTCCTCTGACCTAACCGTAGCGACCTTTGGCGCCTGTGTATAAAGCTCGCTTTCATGGCTGCGTCACCAGGCCTGGGTTCCAGAGGGCCCTACCTCCCCGTGGACCCAAGGAAGGGCCTGGAGTGAGATGGCCAGCCGCAGCTTGACTGGGATGGGACGGTAGTCCATTTGGCCTTGCGGGCTGCCCAGCTCCAGCTAGCCAGGCTAGCTGAAGCCAGCCGACTTGGCGACAGTCTCCAGCACTTCGAGACGTTTGTCCCCCTCCTGCCCCCATCCAGCTATGACAAGTGAGCTTTCAGTAGATATGACAGCCTCTGCTGGGGGGTCCCTGGCCCCTGTCCATGTCTCTACACTTGACTTGCTCGGAGTTTACTGGCCCGAAATAATGTTCCCAATGCAAGTCGGCGGACGGAACATTCGGAGTGGACGATTGCTTCCCCCCCACTTTTTAATACATTAAACATGCATTACTGGAGTTCTACCCGATTCCTCTGACAGCTGTGAAAAAATAAAGAAAATTCAGTTTGAACTTAAAAAGCTCGGGCTTAATTTATGTCCCGCACCTTTGTCTGCTGGGTCCTTTTTCCTCTTCCGATGGAAAGGCCCCAGGGAGCAGGCGACAGAGGCTTGGCCACCCCACGTGGCCCCTCGGTGCCCGGGCCTTAATAGGGGCGCCCAGTGGCCAACACGGAGGGGAGTTTTCAGATGGAAATCGGACAAAACAATGCAATCATCTGTCTCGCAATCTGTTTTGAAGGGGAAAGAAAGAGCAGGCAGAGAGGAGAGAGTCGTTTTCTACCGGGGGAGGCTTCATTCAGAGAGTTTTATAGGAAAAGACAGATGTCATGAATACTGATGTGGACAGCCTGGGTCTGGCAGAATTTTTTTTTAATTTTCTGCGTTGTAAAGACAAAGTGTTTTAATAACACAGGGAAACACATGTTGATGGGTGGGTCTTTAGCTCATTCTGGTTTCTCTAACTCCTTCTCTTTCTCCTCCTTTCTTTCCTTCTTTCTGCCTGCCTTCCTGCCTTCCTCCCTTCTTACCTTCCTCCCTTCCTCCCTCCATTTCTTCCTTCCTTCATGATCCGCCCGCCTCGGCCTCCCAAAGTGCTGGGATTACAGGCGTGAGCCACCGTGCCCAGCCTGTGTTTTTAATAGAGATGGGGTTTCACCATGTTGATCAGGCTGGTCTTGAACTCCTGACCTCAGGTGGTCTGCCGCCTTGGCCTCCCAAAGTGCTGGGATTACAGGTGTGGGCCATTGTGCCCAGCCACTATTATTGTTTTAAGTTGTGGCAAAATATAACATAATATTTATCATTCTAGCCAATTGTGAGTATACAACTCTGTGGCATTTCATCCATTCATAATGAGGTATAGATATTGCTGCTACCTATACCCAAACATTTCCAGTGTCCCCAGCAAAACCTGGGCACCTGTTAAACAGCAACTCCTCCCAGCCCCTGGCAACCTCTGTTCTTCTTTCTGTGTCTGTGGATTTGACTTCTCTGAGCACCTCATATGAGCAGAATTGTACGGTGTGTGTGTCTTCATGTCTGGCTTATTTCACCCAGCAAATGTCATCTCACTTCACCCGTGTTGTAGCTTGCGTGTGAGTTTCCTTCCTTTGTAAGGCTGAATACTATTCCAATGTGTGAGGAGACCACATTTCGTTTACCTGTTCATCTGTTTGATGACGGAGCTCCCTCCATGCTCTCCAACAGTAACTGTGCTCCTCCACGGACAGGTGTCTGGGTGGATGGTGTCGGAGACCCCCTGGCAAGCCACTGCTATGGGAAGGGGCTTCTCCCTCTCATGCCACCCGAGGAGACTCTGTGGGGTCCCTGCAGCCCCCGCGGCATGGTGAGGGGCTCTGGCTGGAGGCTGTTCCCTCCAACAGGACTCAGCAGTCAGGGCCTCCCTGGGCGCCCCTGTATGCAGACTCTGGAAAGACAGGTGGATCAGGTGGGGGCCTGTCAGTTTCTCAGGAGCTCCTGGTCGAATGAATGTGACTGTCTCCTGCTGGGAGACACCTCTGCCTCGACCTCTGGGCAGTGGGGGACGTGTGCCCCTAAGGAAGGTACAACACCCGGTCTTGGGGCCTGGAGTCATCAGATCCATAGACACAGGGTGAGAGGGGCTCCCTGGGCACCCATTGTGTGCAGGCTCTGCATGAGGCACGGGGTTCGGGACTCAGTGGTGAGTAAACTGCCATCCCCTCATGGGGAAGAAGGGCAGATGCACCTGGCTTACACATTCACTCGACAAGCAACTATTGAGTGTCTTCTGTATACAGGTCTGCAGCTGGTGCTGGGGGCTGGCCTTTGGATCTGGGGTCCACCCCATGACCTGGGCCCAGGCCCTCCCCATCCTCCTCTGCCATGGGAGGTGTCAGAGGGCAAGTACCTTCCTCAGTCACACCCATCACATACATAGTGGATGTGCCTCTTTCACAGGGCAGGCAGTAATCTTAAATCAATCATCAAGCAATTATTAAATGCCCACCATGTTCTCAGGCTTGGCAGAGGTGGGTGCCTGTTACCCTAAGTGGGTGCGGGACAACCGCTTCCCTCCATGCTCCTCACCCCACCCAAGCCCCTTCTCCACTCCTGGCTGCGCCCCCTCCCGCCTCTGCCCTGGGTCACCGTCTTCATTGTCTTCCTCAACATCTTCTGTGGGAAAGGCCAATGGCTTAAAACAGGATTGACAAGACACCCGGGGCCTGCTCCACACCCGGGGGCTCCTGGGCGTGTACCCAAGAGCCTTCACCCCTGAAAGACTGGCATCCAGGTGGGCTTCCCAGAGGGAGCCCCCTTCTGCAAGCCTGGGAGTGTGGAGCCTGTGGCGAGCTGGCAGGGAAGAGAAAAGGCACAGGTGCCCCCTCACTCTGAGCCTGTCTGATCCTGGAGACTTGTAGGCTATAGACCTGGAGGTCCAGCCAGGAGGGCGGGCAAGGACCATGAAGCAGGGGTCATAGGGGTGGAGAGAATGCCTTTTGGAGCCAGACAAATCCTTACTTCCCTTTTCCCAGCTGTGTGACCCTCGGAAACATCTTCAACACTCCGTGTCTCAGTCTTCTCATCTGTAAAATGGATCTGATGAAAACTGCGTAAGAATAGAGTTGTGTGGAGAGCTCTCTGGTGCCAGGCTCATGGCAAGACTGCGGTGACGCCAGCCATCGGAAGACAGGGAGGCTCCTCCGGGGACAGCTGGATGCACAGGTGCATAGCAGGAGCTCAGGAGGGTGTGCCCGGTGGAGTCACAGGTAAAGGAGCCGCTCCGGGTTGCAGAGCTTGGGCTGGAGGTGTCGCCCCAGGAAGGTCTTCCCTTGCCTGGAGACCCACATAGGCCCTCCTCTTCCTTCAAACACAACCCCCAACCTCCCTGCAGGGAAGTCCCCCCGACCTTCCAAACCAGGGCAGACCCTTGTCTGGGCTCCCTTGGCCTGGACGTGGTGCCATTTCCCACTAGTGGGGCAGAAGCCTGTCTACGTCACTCTCCCTTGCATCCGCAAACAATGGGGACTTGTGGAGCATAAATGTTCATGAGTGACACATTTATATTGATAGGCAGGGCCACACTGTGGGAGGAGCTGGTGGCCCGAGAACCCCTGTTAATAGCTGGGTGACACGTGGCCTCTGGTGGTCCCTTTTGGGAAACATCTGAGAGTCTGAGGCTGTCAGGCCCCTGACACTGACTCATGGCTGGGACAACCTTGACAGAGTCACTGCCCTGTTTCCCCGTCTGTCAGCCAGAGGCGTTCTCTGTGGGTCCTTCCAGCACTGAGGTTCTGAGGTCACTGTTGCAGGGGTAGGCGACTCTGGGGTGGCAGATGGGGCTGCTGTGATCTTGGGGGAATGAGCTTTGCTTTAGGTGAGGCCGTGCAGAGGCATCTCAGTGTTGAAGGAGACCAAGGCCTGCTCTGCTTGCCTCCCTGCAGCGGGCTGGGCTCCTTGCTCTCCAGGGTTCCTAGACTTTCCTCCAGACCCAGGTGCAAGCTACTTGTGGCTTCCACCCACTGCTCAAGGAGGCTCTGCAGCCACCAGACCCAGAGCCCACACACCATCTGCCGTTCGGGAGGGGCACGTGTCCACAGCGTCCTGGAATGCAAGGCTGCATGTGGCCAGGACTGCCGCCCGCCGAGGGGCAAGTACGCGCCTGGAGACCACAGTAAGGAGCCATTCTCATGCTCCTGGGAGTTTAGACAAGGGCTTGTGCCCCTCGGAGCCAAACCTCTGAATTCCATGGAGTTGCTGGGTCAAAGGGCATGCCTAGGTCTGAGCTGTGGATACCTGTTGCCAACGAACTCTCTACAAAGGGGTTACCAATGATAGGTCCCACCACCTGTACCTCTCCTCTCCAAATTTCATCACTGTTCTCTCACATCTTTGACAATTTGGTAAGCGCAAAATGATATTTTAGTCGTCTATGCCTGCATTGATTGAAGGATGCTTTAAGTTTGATTATTGGTAAGTGAAACATTTTGTTACCTGTATTTACTGACCCTACTTTCCTTTGACGAATGTCCCAATTATCTTTTGCCCATTTTTCTATTATCGTGTTTCTTGTTCTTATTGATTTGTAAGAGCTCTTTGAATATTCAGGTTATGAAGGGGGTCAGGGTTTATTTGTGAATGACATTTCTCTTTTCTGAAGGGGGCAAATGGAGCCCTCACTCCTTTCTCAAAGTGAGCTGCTATCTGAATTTCTTATTGTCTATTGTTCCACACTCTGTTTTACACTTTTCTTTGCACTTTGCAGCTGTCTGGGCACAGATGCCCCCGAGGGAGCTAGAAAAAGTCACAAGGAGATCTTGGTCTCGGAGCAAAGGGCCTGCATGTAACGGCTTTGTGGATCGCAGTATGCAGGAGAGGATGTCTGAGTTCATGCTCTGGGTGCTTTCCCTGGCCAGGAGATGACAGGGAAGGAGCAAGCCCCAGCCCCTCCCCAACACACACAGCCCCTGCCCCCGACCAAACACGAAGTCACTTCTTTGGGGACAAGCAGATTTTTCAAACAAAGTTTGCCAAATATGCACATTTTTTTTTTTTTTCTCCAGGGCAGATGCAAACGGTCTTTTCAAATCAGTTTGGAGGAAAATAAATGAGCCCACGCTGAGGCTTCAATAAATCTTTGCGTAGCCACAAGGGTGAGTTTTGGGCCCGATGAAGGGCCCAGTGTGTGGCTTATGAATGATGCCCAGTGACGGTTCTGCCGCCCCCGCCTTCCTCTCTCCCCCTCCTCCGTCCCCCAACCCAATTTAAAATTGGACATTAATGTTGTAAGACAAAGGGAGCTTTGGGCATTTCTCCCCCTTGTGGAGGAAGTCTCCCCGGTGAAATATTTGTCGTGGCTGTGCTCGGCGTGTGATGGGGACTCGTGTCTCCGAGCCAGGGCCTGTCTCCAGGAGATGATCCATGTGCTGCCCTCCTGCCCCGGGGGCTCCAGGACCCCCAGCCCCGGATGCAGACAGGACTCTGGTCCCCCAAGGGGATTATTCCTCCCTGCCTGCCATCCCTGCTAGATCCTGGATCGTGCTAGCAGCAACCCGGTGTGGCTCAAACAGACATTGCCTCTTGATGGGTCTCCCCATCTCAGTCCCCATCCATTCTCCAAAGTGGGGGTGGCCGAAGGACGGTGTGAGAGGCTCTGAGCCTGCCTTTCCCCTGAATACCCCTGGATCAAGCCCAAAGCCTTAGCTTGCATCCCAGCGACACCTCCACTCTTATCTCCCTTCTCCCTGGTGTGGACACTGCACCCACCACCGGCTCTGAGCACATGGCGCATTGGCTCTGCAGGAGCCCTCCCCTCTGTCTGCAGTGGCCACTTTGCCACCAGGCCCACCTGAAGGAACCGTGCCCCTCTTTATGGACTGACCCCAAGGTTTGCCCATGCTTGGAGGTCTGCCTGACTTTGCTTCCCTGATGCCTGGCACTGGACCACCATGTCCACTTGTTGGTGGCTGTATAGCTCATACTTACCCCATCGGGCAGTTTCCACCCACCCAGGACCACTCAAGTTTGTCCCACTCCATGTCTGCTGGTGGGAATGGATGGTACTTCCCACAAGCAACAGGAGCCATGGAGCTGGGGGCTCGGGGTGTCAGCCTGGGTGGACCAGGAGGGGGCCTTGCCATGCCTAGTGGAAGAGTGGGTCATCCCCTACTGCCTCCAGGCTGCTGGGTGGGTCATTTGCCCATCCCTGCCTGGTTGTCTATAGTGGGTGTCCCCGCCAAAATTCATGTCCCCCTGGAACTTCAGAAAGTAACCTTATTTGAACATAGGGTCTTTGCAGATATAATTAAGTAAGGATCTTGAGACGTGGTCATCCTATATTGGGGGATGGGACAGTAAATACAATAAACGTCCTTGGGAAAGACAGAAGAGAAGATCCAGCCACAGAGAATAAGGCCACGTGGAGACAGAGGCAGGGATGGGGGCAATGCGGCTACAAGGCATGGAACTCAGAGCCCCCAGAAGCTGGAGGAGGCAGGAAGTTTCCTCCCCAAGAGCTTCCAGGGGTGGGGCAGGGTAGAGGTGGCATGAGGAATGCTCTGCCCACACTGGATGTATTAGTCCATTCTCATGCTGCTAAAAAAGACATCCCCGAGACTGGGTAATTTATAAAGAAAAGGAGGTTTAATGGACTCACTCTCCCACGGGGCTGGAGAGGCCTCATAATCATGTTGGAAAGCAAAGGAGAAGCAAAGTCATGTCTTACATGGCGGCAGGCAAGAGAGATAGCATGTGCAGGAGAATTCCCCTGTATGAAACCATCAGATCTCGTGAGACTTACTCACAATCACAAGAGCACAGGAAAGACCCATCCTCATGATTCAATTACCTCCCACCAGGTCTTTCCCAGGACATGCGGGGATTATGGGAGCTACAATTCAAGATTTGGGAGGGGACACAGCCAAACTCTATCACTGGATTTCAGTATCCTGGCCTCCAGGAATGTGAGAGGGCAAATTTCTGTTGTTTTAAGCCACCTGGTTTGTGGCAATCTCTTCCAGCAGCCCCAGGAAATGAACACAGGGTCCATTGCCAACAGTCCTGAAATCATTTTTGAAGGAAGCATTTCTCAATTTCCAGGTTTCTTTCAAGTAGAGCAGGTCCTTTCCACTGCTGCTGCCCAGAGCACTTGCCTGTGAGCCCAGAGAGCTTCAGGCACCATCTCCTCTCCCCTTACACTGCCCTAAAAGAGAGAGGTCCATGTTGCCCCCCACTTCATGGACCGAGAAATTGAGCCCCACAGAGACAGGCACATGATCAAGGCTTCAGAGCTTGACCACTTGGGCTGACTCCCTGTGACTTGGCCCAGGCCACAGGGGGAAGCAGCAGACAGGCCATCTACTCACAGAATCTGGTTTTGTGGCTCCACATGCTGCTTGTACCTGGGTGGGAGCTGGTAGACTTCACTGCTACCAGAATGTTCACCCAGGAGGTAGTCAGAATGCATTGAATGGATGATTACCTGACTATGAAGGAATGAATTGATGATTCAGTCAGTCTGGCAAACTCCAGGGATGACGATCACTTTTACCATTTGGACATTGCTACCTCCAGTCTTCTGTGCGTGTATCACTGAAAAACAAACAAAAAAGCAAGATGAAACTGTGTATGCAGTTTAACATGCTGCTATTTTTTTCTTCAGTAAAAATGGCATGATTACCACATTTCCATTACCTTGATACACTCCTTGACTTTGGATGGATGCATTTCGCTCCACAAGGAGGACTCAAACACATGGTGAGTAGAAGGGAGGACGCTGGGTTGAGGGCTGGCATGAGTAAGGCCTGCAGAGAGACATTCTCCAGGGCCCTGAAGCAGGGCTGTGGTGGGAAGATGGTGGTCAGGGACATCTGGGTTCAACTGTAGGAAGCTTTGAATGCCCAGGAGAGGCACTCACAGATTTTGTTCTGTGGACAATGGAGATCATTAAAAATTTTGAATAGGGCAATATTACTTTTTGATCTGGTCTGGTAGAGGATAAACCCATAGGGCAATATTGTATATGGTACCTCAGGGAGAGGCTTATTGATGTCCAGGTTGCCAGGTAGGCCAGGCTGCAAACTGATCACTTATGGATTTGCTGACTGGCTGATTAGCCAACCAATTAAATAACAAATGAGCCAACCAGCCAACCAACCAACCAACCAACCAACCAACCAATCGGTTAAATAACCATTCAACCAACCAACCAGCCAACCAACCAACCAACCAATTGGTTAAATAACCAACCAACCAACCAACCGACCGACCAACCGACAAACCAACCAATCAACCAACCAATTCAATAACCAACTAACTAAACAACCAAACAAATAATCAACTAACTAATCAACCAATTAAATAACCAACTAACCAACCAACCAATGAAGTAACCAACTAACCAATTCAATAACTACCCAATTGATCAATTAACGAACTCATCTCTCCCTCCCTCCCTTTCTGCCTTAATGGGGGTGGCTCTTGCTCTCCTTGCAGAGCTCCCAGTCCACAAGTGCCTTTGGCATATTCCATTTGGGAAGTGGACAGCTCATCCCATTTTCTAAGAACACCTCTGGATTATGCCCCTTGGTGATGTAGCCACCTTCCACCTCGTGATGGTCAACATCTGGAGGTGTTCATAGAATACAGATGGATCCTTTAAGAAGGCCATGGGGTATTCTTAAAGACTCCATGTGTGTCTTGGAGTGGTCTGTGTCATATCCAGAATCACAGCTGGGGCTCCAAATCCCACTGGCCTACCCATTAATCTATCACTGTAGACCAGTGATAGAATTGGTGACCAGACATTCTAGTCTGGGACATGATCTTGGGACCTTAGAGAACTTTCTGGACTCCAAGGTCCAGTTTCTTCACCCAGAGAAGGGGCTTCCAGGTATACCACGAGATGAGAGTTCCTCCACAGGGGGACACTATTGCAGCAGAGATGGCCAAGGGCAGGAACTCCTACTACCCTCATTTATATATATGAGGAAACCGAGACTTGGAGAATTCAAGTGACTTGCTCAAGGTAATGCAGCCAGTCTCAAAGGAAGGGAGCCAAGATTAAAACCCTGGCCCACATGCTCCAGAGCTGGGAGGCTTTCCTGTAGGGCCATCAGGAGACAAGTTATGTCTGGCTGAAGGCCACCTCCCACCTCCCAGCCCCCACACCAATTGCATCAGACATAAAGATTTGTTTCAGGGTGTCTGGTTGGTTTTCCAGCTCCAACCTGGCTCAGGATCTCATTTTGTTTTTTGGACTCATTCCCAGTGCAGAGGTGGCTGGGCTATTAATAACAGAGGAATCTGGGCTCTACCACCAGCCTGTCCATCCATCCATCCATTCATCTGTCCATCCATCCATCCATCCATCTATCCATCCATCTATCCATCCATCCATCCATCCATCCGCTTACTCACCCACACAGTCTCCCACCCATTCACCTACTCATTCATCCATCCATCCATCCACCCATGTGTTTATACATATATACATACATATGCCCATCCACCCATACATTTAACCATCCACTCATCCACCACCCACCCATCCATCCACCCATTGACCAACCCATCTATCCATCCATATATCCATAGATTCATATATACATATACCTGTTCATCATCCGTCTATCCACATATCCGTCCATCTGTAAATTACCAAATTGTTCATTTGTCTTTATACTTATACATTATTCCATCCACCCATCCATCAGCTATCTACCTATCCATGCGTGAACCCACCCATCCATCCATCCATCCATCCATCCATCCATCCATCCATCCATCCATCTATTTATCCATTTGTCCATCCGTGCACTCATCCATCCATCCACCCATCCATCCATTTATCCATCTGTCCATCCATCCACTCATCCATCCACTCATCCATCCATCCATCCATCCATCCATTCGTCCATCTCATATCTATTTGTCTCCAACATCTGGTTTAGGATAAACATTGACAGAATGAACAGATGCACCAGTGGGCCTTGTGTTGGACACTTTCTGTGTCCTGCCTCAAATCATCTCCACCTTCCTTACTGCAGCCCTTCTGCTGACAACTGGCTATATGGGGGCAGAATATGGCAACACCCACTCCTGCTGCCACAGTCTGTTCTTTCTGCTCTGGGGTTCTCTGCTGTAGTGCCTTTGGGAGTTGCTCGGCCATCTGACTCATGCTGGTGAGGTGCGCTCTCTGCAGCAGCGCCAGCTCTAAGACACACCCTCAGATGGGCTTGTCCTCTTGCCCTGTCTCATGCCTCCTGGTCCCTGTTTTTGGGCCTTATCCCCAGAACGTGCCACTTGAGTAAGCCCTTTTCTCAGGCTCAGGCAGATCCAAAAGCACATTTAAATATTTTCAGGATTCTGCCCATTTAGAGCAACTAGGATTCCAAACAAGGAAAACTCCATCAGTTTATTGTCAGAGGCTCCACATTCATTCATTTGTTTCTTCATTCCTTCACTGATTCATTCAGTCAGGCGGCAAGTTTCTTCAGGACTGGGATCACGCTTGTCCCCATTCTGTTGCTAATGGAGGCTATCGACGTAGTAGTCGCTGGCAAATAACGCTTAGTGACTTAAGTTCAGGAGACAGAAGCCTGATGAAGGGGGCAGACGCAGGGCCAGAAAGACATGCATTCCAGTCCCAGCTCTACCACTTTGTAGAAGTGGGGCCCTGGGCATGTCATTTCACCTCTCTGAGCTTCAGTTTTCCCATATGCAAGATGGGCATAAAGATAGCAATTTGAGGGGTTCCCGTGGAGCTACAATGAGACCTCATGCATCAGGCTCTTCACACAGAGCCTGGCGACGGCTCACGGTGAGGGATGGGCTGTCACTAATGTGACTGGGAGCAATCAGTCTTGGGCAGTTGGGCTGGATGTCTGCGGCCTGGCACCCCAGTTCTTTTGGCCGGCCTCAGTACCCGAGGCTGCCCGACAGATTTCTTGGCCTTGGAAACAGCCAAGAAAATCAGCAGCCCCTGGCTCGTCGGTAGAAACCCAAAGAAACCAACACCTTGGTGGCCAGGAGGGGACGGGCACCTTGCCCTCCCAGCGGGGCAGCTGAGAGCAGGCCTGAGGCAGTGATCACAGGCGTCTGTGGGGGCGATGAGCCTTGCCCCGGCTGTGTGAAACATTTCCTTGGGAAAAGTCTTGCTCCTTTATGTGCATGTCAGCTGGCTGTGAAATGCGAGCTTCTGACAGGCTTAAAGAAACCCACCCAATCTTTGGCGATCTCTGCCGCCCTCTTCAAGTCTCAAGAGCATTTTTCTGCCGACGGCTCGTGACTCACGGAGGCCACGTTTGTGACTTTCATACCCTCAGCATTGGATTTAAAGATAATAAAAACTTTCCAATAGGAAAAAAGATGCCTGGATTCTGACGTCATGCTAAGCCTCTACCTTTTGGGGCTGAGCGCCCAGTGGGGCAAATGTGGGTCACTTTCTTGACAGGCCCAAGAAAGGGTCTGCTTCCAGCAGGAAGCTTGGATTCTCGAATCAGGTTATCTTTCCTGATGCCCAGTGTCAGGTGCAATTCTTTTTTTTTTTTTTTTTTTGAGACGGAGTCTCGCTCTGTCGCCCAGGCTGGAGTGCACTGGCCGGATCTCAGCTCACTGCAAGCTCCGCCTCCCGGGTTTACGCCATTCTCCTGCCTCAGCCTCCCGAGTAGCTGGGACTACAGGCGCCCGCCACCTCGCCCGGCTAGTTTTTTGTATTTTTTTTTTTTAGTAGAGATGGGGTTTCACCGTGTTAGCCAGGATGGTCTCCATCTCCTGACCTCGTGATCCGCCCGTCTCGGCCTCCCAAAGTGCTGGGATTACAGGCTTGAGCCACCGCGCCCGGCCAGGTGCAATTCTTGAAAGGACAGACCAGATCAGATTTTTTCTGTTCTTATCATCAGTTTGTTTTAGCTGTCTTTCAGCAAAAGTTTCATGCATTTCATTTCTTTACGTAGTCCTGACATCATCCCTTAAGAACAAGACACTGGGATCACGCCCATTTCACAGATGGAGAAAGTGAGGCTCAGGAAGAGGTAATAGCACAGTGGCTGGGACCCGAACCCAGGGCAGCCACTCTGCACCAGCCGTGTGTCAGAGCCTTTCTCAGCTCCCACCTGGGCAGGTCATTCCTACAACCCTTCGTCTCCTGGCCCCAGCCAGTGGCATCTGAACTGAAGAGGGAGGGCTGAGGATGAGGCTGCTGGCTTGTGGCTGGCCGGAGTCTCCGCAGACCTGTACCCCACTGCGAACTTCCATGAGCTGCTGGCGCCTCACAGTCCTGGGCCTGAGCCTAGGTGGGGTCACTCAGGGACATGGGCCCGCCTGCTGCCGAGGCCCTCATTCCTGGAGAGAGAGCCCAGGGAGGGGAAGTTGGTGGGGGAACCTTGGGGTTGGAGGCCTGGGCCCCCAAGCATGTCCCGTCCTGCAGACACTCCCTGCTGCCCAGGCTGACCATGGGGGCATCCTGCCTGGTGCCAGCCAGCCCAGCCTTGTCTGGCCTGCCTCTGCCAAGTGGCCCATTTGACTGTCCCCATCTGTTTGCCCATGGAGTCCGGCGGGTGTGCCCTGGCCCAGAGCCCAGCTACAGCCTGGGAAGCACCAAACTCCATCCATGGCTCTTTGTTCTATATTTTATCCAATCGGCAGTAAGGACCTCAGAGAGCATCAGGTCCAGACCTCTTGTCCTGCACCAATGGAGAAACTGAGGCAGAGAGGGGGAAGGGGCAGGTCAGAGGTAATATGGGGTTGAGTCCTACGCTCTTTCAAGATTCTGTTGACTAAGTTCATTGTCCCTCAGAAGCCCTTGTCCATGTAGTTTTCCATGCCATGGTGGGGGCTGGGGAGCCCCTTGGCATCAAATGGATGGTTTGGGCTCTGCTGAGGGGTCCATCTGCCCGGTGAGCAAGCGGCCAGGAGCCAGGAGCCAGGAGAATGGGGAGGCTCAGGGCCAGACGCCCACCTGCCCTGGGCACCTTAATATACGGGGTTTCTAGACTTGTGCAAGGAACTTTACGTCCTGCCTTTGTCCATTCAGGCTGCCGTAACAAAACACTGTAGATGGGTGGGTGACTCGTAAATAACAGACTTTTATTCTGGAGGCCAGAAGTACAAGATCAAGGTGTCAGCAGATTCGATTCGAGGTCTGGTGAGGGCAGACTGGTTCATAAACCACACTTTCTCACAAGGTGGAAGGGGTGAGGTGTTTCTCTATGGGGTCTCTTTTATAAGGGCACTCATCCCTTTCATGGGGGCTCTGGCCTCTAAGCTAATCATCTCTGAAAGGCCCCATCTCCTAACACCATCACCTTGGGGGTTTGGATTTTAACAGAGGAATTTGGGGGGAACATAAACATTCAGACCATAGCAGTCCTCCACTCAATACCCATGCATGGCTAAGGGGTACCTGTGTCTGGCTAGCGATACCCCGTGTCTGGCTAGTGATACCTGTGTCTGGCTAGTGGGTACCCATGTCTGGCTAGTGATACCCTGTCTGGCTAGTAGGTACCCATGTCTGGCTAGTGGGTACCCGTGTCTAGCTAGTGGCCAATACCCAGAGGCACCCAATTCACATTTCATCTCCTTTGGCAGAAGATGGCCCGTTTGCTGACATGAAATCTCTTTTCTGGGGATACCCTCTGACCACCAGAAACTGGGTTGCTCTTATGCAAGGGGTGGGTTTTGATGAGATGGGAACAATTTCAGGATTGAGCTTCTCCTGGAGGAAACAAAGTGCCTCACGTAGGGAGAAGCAAGGGGCTTAAAAGTCGGGAGAGAGAGAGTGTCAAAGACAAGACTTGCGGACAGGGTGTCGGACAGAAATCCAAGGTGAACCTCAAAGGTGTGATGTCACGTTTTCTTGTAGTCACATTAAAAAAAAAAAGAACAAATAGGTGAAGTGTATTTTAATAATATATTTCATTTAATTCAATACATCCAAAAATGCAATTGTCTCAGCACATAACTACTATAAAGCATTCTTTTTTGGTATTTTTATTGATATATCATAGTTGTATGTATTTTGGAGTCATGTGACATTTTGGTCAATGTACACAATGTGTAATAATTAAGTCAGGGTAATTGGGATATGCACCACTGCAAACATTTATCTTTTATTTTTTCTTTCTTTCTTTCTTTTTTTTTTTTTTTTGAGATGGAGTCTCGCTCTGTCGCCCAAGCTGGAGTGCAGTGGCGTAATCTCGGCTCACTGCAAGCTCTGCCTCCCGGGTTCACGCCATTCTCCTGCCTCAGCCTCCCGACATTTATCTTTTCTTTCTGTGGGAACATTACACTTCTCTTCTAGGTAACATAAAGCATTATTAATGATTTTTTTTTTTTTTTGCAAAAAGCCTTCAGAATTCGACGCCTCTCTATTTGGACTAGTCACATGTCAAGTGCCCAGAGGCCATGACTGGGCAGTGGCTGTCATCGTGAACTGTGCTATGTGGTGATTCTAGAGTCAGATATAGATGGGTTTGAGACCTGCCTGTGCCACTAACTGCCTGTGTGACTTACAGGTGCCAGGTACTATTCTAAGAGCCTTACGCATATGAATTCACCTAGTCTCAGGAAGTAGAGTGCTGTTATCATCCCCCCTTTTTTTAAGCTGAAGATATGGGGGCACAGAGAGGTTAAGTGATTTGCCCACAGTTACACAGCTCTTGAGAGGTAGGGCCGAGATCTGAACCCCGAGTTTGATTTGTCAGAAGTGCTTTGTAAACTGTTTCACAAAGCCTGATCATTAATCAATCAGTGAGGCAACCCATGCAGTAGCTCCCCGGGAATGGAGCCATTGAGCGTCGCCATGCCCTGGGAATTCACCGCAGCTCAGTAGACATTTATTAGCTGCTTGCTCCTTGCCAGTGATAGGGGAGCCTGGGGCAGACCTGGGTTTTTCTGCCAGGGACTGCTTTTTCCCGGCCTTCCCACGGAGCCCCCTCCTGCTTGTTGGGTGTCCACCCAGAGCCCTCATGGGCTGGGCTCGCCCACCCTGGCCTCCACCCTGCCTCAGCCTCGCCCGAGAGCTCACATGTTCAGGCCGAGACCTGCGCCAGCCTGGGCATTCCTGCAAGTGGGGGAAGGCTGGGCCCGCATCCATGGACAGAGTCTTGTGGCCCAGCCCGCCCTGTGGCCTGGCAGGATTTTTGCCCGGGAATCTGTAGGGTGCTCCCTTGTCCCTGGGGCCTCCTGGGTCCCTGGAAACAGGTGCCAGTTCTAACAGCCGAGTCAGTTTCTGGTCTGGGTTTGATTCTCCTGACCCATGGAACTCAGCCCTTCCCTTCTTCTCTTTCCCTGTGTCTCATTTATCTACCCAAAAGCCATTGAAAACTATTTTCTACAGTTGAGTTTTAACATATATAAGTAGCGTGCACACATTTTAGGTGGACAGCCAGGGGATATCGACTTACATCTACACCCATGCCACTACCACCTGGATCAAGGTGGTAAGGATTTCCAGCCCAGCAAGGTTGCCCTGTGCCCGTTCCCAGCCAATAGCCCCCACCGCAGGTCACCACGGAGCTGAGTTTTGTCTCTATAGATGAGTTCTGCCTGCCCTTGAACTTCGTAACAGTGGAATCCTCCAGTAGGTGGTCTTTTCTATCTGTTTCTTTTGTGCAACGTGAACTTTTTGAGATTCATTCATTTTGTTGTGTGTATCCATGATTTGTTATTTTATTTTTAAAAATTGCTGAGTAGTCTCTCTCTGTATGAATGTACCATGGGTTTGTTCATTCACTTGTTAATGGCCATTTGACTTGTTTTTGGCACTGGACTGTTTTTGTTTTGTTTTGTTTTTGATTTTAGACAGGGTCTTGCTGTGTCACCCAGGCTGGAGGGCAGTGACATGATCTTGGATCACTGCAGCCTCGCCCTCCAAGGGCTCAAATGATCCTCCCACCTCAGCTTCCCTAGTAGCTGGGACCACAGGCGTGCACCACCACACCCAGCTGATTTTTGTATTTTTTGTAGAGATGGGGTTTTGCCATGTTGCCCAGGCTGGCTTTGAACTCCTGGGCTCAAGCGATCTGCCTGCCTCAGTCTTCCAAAGTGCTGGGATTACAAGTGTGAGCCACCGTGCCTGGCCCTTGGGCTGTTATTACTAAAACGTGTATAGCATTCCAGTACGCATCCTGGGTGGACACATACATGCACTATTCTCTAGGACTAGAAATGCTGGCCTGAGCACCGTAGTTGGTTCATTTTAGTAGATCCCACCACGCACTTTGCCAAAACGGCCCATTTCCTTTCCTGCTTCCAGTGACAAGGCATGAAAGTTCTGGTGATTCCACATCCTTGCCTACATTTGGTACGGTCAGTTTTTTTAATCTTAGCCATTCTGTTGGGTGTGCTATAATTATGGTTTTAACTGCATTTCCCTGATGACTAACGATATTGAGTACCTTCTCATATTCCCAGTGGTCATCTAAACATTTTTTGTGAACTGCCTGTTCAAGCCTTTCCCTCACTTTAAAAAACATTTGGGGCAGGGCGCGAGTGAAACTCCATCTAATAATACCACCACCACCACCCCCCCCACCACCACCACCACATTCGGTTGTCTGTCTTTTTCTTACTCATCTTTAGCAACTGTTGTGCACTCTGATGACAAGTCTTTGGATGGATCTACGTATCATGAATATCTTCTTTCACTCTGTGACTTGCTTTTTCACTCTGTCTTTAGACAGAGTGCCTTTTGGCAGCTTTTCTGTTTTTGATTTCTTAAACTTTTTTTTGGCTTTTTAAAAAATTAAGCTTTTTATTTTGAGATAATTGTCGATTCACATGCAGTTGTAAGAAATAATACAAAGATATCCCGTGTACTCTTTCATCAGTTTCCCCCAATGGTAACATCTGTCAAAACTGTAGCACAACCTAAGAAATAATACAAAGATATCCCGTGTACTCTTTCATCAGTTTCCCCCAATGGTAACATCTGTCAAAACTGTAGCACAACCTCGCGCCCAGGATACTGACACTGATCCAGTGAATTAACTGAAACTTTCCATCGCCTCGAGGATTCCTCATGTTGCATTTTTATACACACACCTACTCTCCTCCTGTCCCTTCCCCCTCCTTAACCTTTGGCAACCACTAATCTGTTCTCCATATCCATAAATTCATCATTCCAACAATGTTATATAAATGGATTAATACATCTGCTTTTTTCCACTCAGCATAATTCTTTGGAGATTCACCCAGGTCGTTGTGTCTGTCAATAGTTTCTTCCTTTTATCGCCAAGTAATCCTAGTTTGTTTAATAATTCACTTGTTAAGAACATTTGGATTGCTCTCCAGTTTCTGGCTACTACAATAAGGCAGCTACAAACATTTGTGTCCAAGTTTTTGTGTGATCATAAGTCTCCATTTATTTAGGGGTAACTGCCCAGGAATTCAGTTGTTGGGTCACATAGTTCTTGCTATATGAAACTGCCAAACTGCCAAACTTTTTCAGAGTGGCTGTACCATTTTACAGTCTCACCAGCAATGTAGGAGTGACCCAGTTTCTTCACATCCTCACCAGCATTTGATGTCCTTATTTTTTATTTTAGCCACTCTGATAGGTGTCTAGTGATACCTCACTGTAGTTTAAATGTGTAGTTCCCTAATGGTTAATGATGTCGAACATCTTTTTATGTACTTATTTGCATCTAGGTGTCTTCTTCAGGGAAATGACTCTTTATATGTTTTGCTCATGTTCTAATTGGGTTGTTTACTTTTTCACCGTTGAGTTTTTTTTTTTTTTTTTTTTTGAGACGGAGTCTCGCTCTGTCGCCCAGGCTGGAGTGCAGTGGCTGGATCTCAGCTCACTGCAAGCTCCGCTTCCCGGGCTTACGCCATTCTCCTGCCTCAGCCTCCCAAGTAGCTGGGACTACAGGCGCCCGCCACCTCGCCCGGCTAGTTTTTTTGTATTTCTTAGTAGAGACGGGGTTTCACCATGTTAGCCAGGATGGTCTCCATCTCCTGACCTTGTGATCCGCCCATCTCGGCCTCCCAAAGTGCTGGGATTACAGGCTTGAGCCACCGCGCCCGGCCACCGTTGAGTTTTAACAGTTCTTTCTATAGCCTGGATACTTCTCTTTTGTAGGATTTGTGGATTGCAAATATTTTCTCCCAGTCTACACCTTGTGTTTTCATCCTCTTAGCATGGTCTTTGGCAGAGCAGAGTTTTTAATTTTGATTAAGTCCAGTTTATCAAGTTTTCCTTTTATGGATCTGCTCTGAGAGTCAAGTCTAAGGACTCTTTGTAGATGCTTAAGATGTAGATAGATGCTGAAGATTTCCTCCTGTGTTTTTCTAAAAATTTTATAGTTTCACATGTACATAATTCATTATGAGTTATTTTTTGTAAAAGGTGTGAAACTTAGGTTGGAGTTCATTTTATTGCCAGTGGATATCCAGTTGCTTCAGCATCATTTTCTGTAAATGCAATTTTTCTCCATTGAACTGATTTTACACCTTTGTTAAAAATTAGTGGGGTGTGTTTTTGTGTATCTATTTCTGGGTTCTCTGTACTGTTCCATTGTTCTATGTGTTTATTTGTCTGCCAATACCATGAACTTTTGATTATTATATTGATTATTATTTGATTATATAAGACTATATATTAGGCTTAAAATCAAGTAAACTAAATACTCTCACTTGATTCTTGTTTTTCAAAATTGTTTTAGCTATTCTAAAACCTTTTCTTTTCTATATACATTTTAGAATAATCTTGTGTATATCTACAAAAAATCTTCCTGAAACTTTGATAGGAATTGCTAATAATCTTGTGTATATCTATAAAAAATCTTCCTGAAACTTTGACAGAAATTGCTGAATATCAAACCATACCTAAACATTGATTTAGGGAGAACTGACATCTTTAATATGTTGAGTCTTCTAATCTATGAACATGGTATATCTCTTCATTTATTTAGATTTTCTTTGATGTCTTTCATAGTGGTTGTAGAGTTTTTAGCATGCAAATTCTGTATATTAAAAAATTTACATCTAGGTATTTAAGTTTTGAGTATTTCAATAGCATTGTATTTTTAATTTTAATGTTCGTATGTTTACTACGAATACATAGAAATATCATCAATTTTGTATATTCATCTTGTCTGTCACCTTGCCGAACTAACTTATTAGTTTCTGGGAGGTATTATTTACGTAGATTTATTGGGATTTTCCACATAGATAATCATGTTATCTATTTTATTTCTGCTTTCTCATATGTATGGCTTTTGAATTCATGTTATTCTGCAAATAATTGGTACAATTGTCCAGTAAAATCATACAGGATTGGAGATTTTTGAAATTATGTATTTAATTTCCTTAATAGTTATAAGGCTATGCAAATTTTCTATTTCATATTGGGTGAGTTGTGGTTAAGAAGTTGATTTATCTAAGTTGTCAAATTCATGTGTGTAGAGTGGTTCATAGTATTCTATTTTATCCTTTTGATGTCTGCAGGGTCTGTAATGATATTCCCTGTTTCATTCTTAATATAGGCAATTTGCATCTTCTCTCCCTTTTTTTCTTTATTGGTCTTGCTAGAAGTGTGTCCATTTTATTGCTCTTTTCAAAAAGACAGCTCTTTTTTCATTGATTTTATTTTTTAAATTTTATTCACATCTGCTCTTCTCTATTCTTTCTTTCCTTCTGCTTTCTTTTGGTTGATTTTTCTCTTCTTTCTCTAGTTTCTTAAGGTGGAAACGTAGATTATAGCTTGGCCCTATAATTTTCCCTCTCAGCACTGTTTTAGCTGTGTCACACAAACACTAGTATGTTGTATTTTCATTTTCATTAAGCTTACTGTATTTTTCTGTCTTCCTTGAGACTTCCTCTTTGATCCAAAGATAATCCAGAAGGGTGTTGTTTAGTTTCCAAGTGTTCAGAGATTTTCCTGTTGTCTTTCTGTTACTGATTTCTAGTTTGATTTCATTGTGTTTGGAGAACATAGCCTGTATGATTTCTATTTTTTAAAGTTTTCTAGATTGCTTTATGGCCCAGGATATGGTCTATCTTGATATATTTTACATGAGCACTTGAAAAGAATGCATATTTTTCTGTTATTGAGGGGAATGTGTTGTAAATATTGATTAGATCCTGGGAGTTGATAGTGTTGAGTGCTTCAGTATTCTTGTTGATTTTCCGTCTGGTTCTATCAACTGTAGAGAGAAAAGTGTTGAAGTTTCTAACTATAATTCTGTACTTGTCTATTTTTCCTTTCCGTTTTCTCAGTTTTTCTTTGGTGCTTTGAAGACGTTTTTCTGTCTTTAGTTTTCAGAAGTTTAATTAGTATGTGTCTTGGTGTGGATTTCTTTGGTTTATCCTATTTACGGTTTGCTCAGCTTCTTGAATCTGTAAGTTTGTGTCTCTTCACAAATTCAGGAAGTTTCCAGCCATTATTTCTGTAAGCACTTTTTCACTATTATGCTCTTTCTCCTTTCCTTCCAGGACTCTAGAAACTTAAATATTAGATATTTTTGTTGTGTTCCTTGGCTCTGGGTTCCTTTTGTTGTGTCCCTGAGGCTCTGTTATTTTTTATTTCAGTCTCTTTTCTCGGTGTTGTTCAGATTCAGTAATTTCTGTTATCTGTCTCCCACTTCACTCTTTCCTCTGTCCTTTCCATTCTTCTGTTGAAGGTGTCAGTGAATTTTTCATTTCACATATTGTATTTTTCAGTTCTAAATTTTTTCATTTGATTCTTCTTATCTTCTATTTCATTGCAAAGTCTTTCTATTTTTTATTTGTTTCAATTGTATTCATAATTGATCATGGAAGTATTCTGTCATGGCTGCTTTAATTATTTGTTAGGTAACTCTAACTTCTCTGTCATCTTGGTGTTGGCATCTGTTGATTGTTGTTTTTCATGCAGCTTGAGCTCTTCATGATTCTTGGTATGATGTGTGATTTCCAGTTGAAACCTGGATGTTTCTGTATTATTTAGATCCTGTGGTTCATCTGGATTGTTTTTCTTTTGAAATTGCTCTGGCAAGAGAAGGGAGTCTGCTGCCTCATTACTGATAGGTGGAGGTAAAATTAATTATTGTGCATGTCATAAATTAGGGGTATGAGTTCATTTACCCCATTGGCTATCTGGTCACCCCAGCATTATTTACTAAAAAGCTCACCCTTCCTTTCCCTTGATCACAGTTGTCCTTATGTCTTAAATCAGAAGACTGTGTAGGTGAGGGTCAGTTCTAGACTCATTGCTTCATTGCTAGTGTCAACTAGGGGCCAGGATCCAGGCTTGGAACCAAGAACCTCTTGGGATTAATGCCTAAAAAAGAGATGGTATTGAAAATGGAGTAAGTGCAATGGAGACTGAGGCAGAAGGGGCCCCCAAACTAATCTGGAATGGTGTACAGGATCAGAGAAGTTGCCCTGAAGGTGATAAGCAGAGTGTGGAAGGATGGGCTGGAGTTGTCTAAGAGAAGAGTGTGGCAGCAGAAGGGCACCCTGGGCCACAGGGAACAAACCATAGCTGAAAGGTGAGGAGTCAATAAATATTCTGGCACCCATGGGGCACTATTAGCTGTTTAACTTTACAGGAGCTGAAGGTTTAAGAAGGGGAGTTTCCAGAGATGAGGATGAACCTTGGCAGGGATGGATCCTTGGACCACATCATATAGTTGACCCTGTCACATAGCTTGGACTTCACCCTGTGGGTGATGGAAGGCCATCAGGGCTGACAGTAGAGGAAGAATATGGTCATGGAATCCTTGGGAGAAGTGGTGTGGGTACATTGAAAAGGCCAGGGCAGAGGCTGAAAGACTTATCAGGGGAACGCAGCAGCGATCCACAGGGGTTGAGGGACCAGTTACGACTGTGGCATGGGGCTGGGAAATTGTGGCCAGGGTGGCACCTGTTTTCACTTGTGATGTGACTGGATTTTAATGTGGTTCCTATGGTCAGCCTGGTTGCAGAGCTGGAGTGGACACCAGATCATCCCACTGCAGTCCTCTCAACACACAGAGCCAAAGGATGACCATGGGGGTCAGGGGCAAAGTGAGGAAAGTTCTGTAACCCCCTGGGGAGAACAGCAGCACCATCAATGGGCAGATCTGTATTGTCAGGGCTCTCCAGAGAAACAGAACCCATAAGATGTGTACATACACAGAATATAGATACACAGATATAGATATAGAATATACTAGATAAGGCTGACCTACATTAGGGAGGGCAATCTGCTTTACTCAGTCTATGGATTTTAATGGATTTTAATGTTCATCTCATCCAGCAACACCCTCGCAGACACACCCAGAATGTAAGACCAAATATTTGGGCAGCCTGTGGCCCAGTCAAGTTGACAAATAAAATTAATTATCATGAGGCCACCTTAAATGAAGAGATCATATCAGAAAGTTCTTGACCATTGTCTCAGAAACTCAGAATCTCTCTTGCTTTAGGGGCAACAATAGTTCATTCATCTACTTGTCCATCTCTGTCCATCTGTCTGGGAGGCTGTCCATCTTACACAGGTCTACTGAGCACCTCCAATGTGTCAGGCTCCAGGGACAAGGTGGCAAACACAACCCAGCACTGGAGAGAAAATGGGCTGTGTGCTCAGAATGTGACTAGGAGGCCCAAGCTCTGGGCTGCTCAAGCCCACCTGGCCAGACTGGGAGGCTCTGTGAAGGGAGGGGGTCAGGGAGCCTTTGGGGAGCTGACCTTTAAGGTCAGCAGGATGGGGAGAGGCCAGGTGAAAGGAGGAGGATGGGAAAGAAGTCAGAGGATGGAGGCAAAGCACAGAGATGAGGGAAGACCTGTCATGTTCTGCAGTGTTGCCCAGGTCCTAATGATGAGAGACGCAGCTGGCAAGGAAGGTGGGAAGACCACACAGGGCCAGTATCCTGCTAAGGAACTAGAGGGTGGGGACATCTGAGGGGTGCTGGAAACCCAAAAGGTTTAAGCAGGTGAACGACAATTTCAGATAACTCCTGGGTCAGTGTGTAGACATTGGAACTGGGAATTTGCAAGGTGGGGGCAGGGAGATACTTTTATTCTTCCCTGTTTGCAGAAGTAGAAGCTGAGGCTTGAGAGGTGAAGAGGCTTGTGGGAAGTGTTACAGGCCCAGGTGTGGAGTGTGGCTTCAAGCCCTGGCCGTTGGGCCACTAGCACAGGCACCCATCCAACTGCTCTGAGCACTTGCTGAGGGTTAAATCGTGTCCTTCAAAAAGATATGTTCAAACCCTAACCCCTGGTACCAGTGACTGTGACCTTCTCTGGAAATAGCATCTGTGCAGATGTAATCTCAAGATGAGATCATCCTGGGCTTAGGGTGGGCTCTAAATCTAACGACTTATAAGAGAAATCAAAGGGAGACTTTAGGCAGACACAGAGGAGAAGGACATGTGAAGATGGAGGCACACATGGGTGATGCGCCTACAAGCCTGAGAATACCAAGGGCTGCTGGCAGCACCAGAAGCTGGCGAGAGTCCTGGGGTGATTCTCTCAGAGCCTCCAGAAGGAACTACCCTGCTTGACACCTTCATTTCAGACTTCCAGCATCTGGAACTGCAAGAGAATGAATTATTGTTGTTTTAAGCCACCTGGGTTTTGATCATTTTTGTTAGAACAGCCCGAGGATATGAATCTAGCCCCCAGAGCCCGCCTCCTGGGGAGAAGCCGGCTTCCTGGCCTGCCACAACTCCCGGAGTTTCCAGCTACTCAACAAGAAAGCAGGGAAGACTCTGAGCCCCAGACCCAGATGGGAAGATGGAGGGGCTCCTCCTCTTGCCTGCTCTCACCAGGAAAATTCCATGATGTCACCTGCTTCTCCAGGGCATGATCTGAGCTCCTACAAACAGAGAGATAGAGAGAGGCAGACAGACAGTCATCAGGCAGAGCAGGAGGGCCACCCCGTCTGCGTACAGTGGCTTGGAAATCTTAGTGTCTAGAAGTGTTATCTGGAGCGCTTGAAATACACCCTGAGTCCCGTGGTTCTGATTCAGTCAGTGTGAGGTGGGGCCTGGGAATGTATATGTCTCCCCAGCTCCCAGCGACCTTGACACTGCTGGTTTGGGGACCACACTTTGAGTAGCACTGTTCCAGGCAGAGAGGGCTGCTTAAGTAGAGGCTGGGAGACAAAAGGCAGTGGAGCAGAGGTGCAGTCTGGGCAGACGGCAGCTATCATGGAGCTCAGCAATAAGGCTACGGGTGGGACAGGTCATGCGGAGGAGGGCAGGTGCTCACCAAAGCCAGGATGGTAGCACCAGGGTCTGCCTGAGGGAAGGGGAGTCATGCATGGGCCAGCACATACGGAACATAGAACGAGCAGCCAAGTGGCAGATGGGGCCTTTGGTCAAGGGCCTTGAGTAAACATGAAGGTCAGTGGCTGCCAACATGGTGGTTTAGAGAGGGCACCCCATCCTCAGACCGGCGGGGGGGTTGTCAGCTCACAAACATCAGTCACCTCAACTGTGGCTCCATTAACCAAACTGGGTGCCAAAACTTTCTCAGAATCTCCAGCCTGCAATCTGCAGTGCCCAGGCTCACAGGTGGACTTTGCTGACAGGGGACCAGATGCTGATAACACTGAAACTCATCAGGAAGCTTGGAGGGCATGCAGGCCCCATTCCCCTTTGAGTTCTTCTCAAAAGGCAAGACCCCTTCCATCTGCAATGCCAGACCCCAGCTTTGCCAATGCCGCCCACCCCCCATGGAGTCCGGCTGGGCCCAGAGTGCTTAATGCAGTGCGCAGGGCCCTCCACAGATCTTTCCCAGCTGGTAAGAGCTGTTTTCTTTTCCCCTCTAAGAGGTTTGTTCCTGGTCATAAATTCTGCAGGCCCAGTCGGCCAGAGTAGGATGTACACGTTGGTAAACACTGTAGTTCAAAACACGCTTCACGCTTCACAGCTGAAAAAGGCAACCCCGACAATGGAGCCTTGTCCCCGGCAGCAACTCTAACGGCCACCTTCTTTGATTCCTTAACCTTGCTGTGGGCTTCTATGAAATTGCTCCCATTCTCTGGGGTCCATCAAACGTGCATTTAAACGACTTCATTAGCATCTTTCTCTGATCCATAACCACTGGGCAAATCCAAAAGTCATTTCGGTGAGGGCAGCCGTGGTTTTCTATCTGGTGAACATCTAAAACTCCTTGACAAAGTTCCTTTTAAAATTTACTTCTTTTGTTCCGTCTTCGTCTTCTGTTGAGATCTTTAGTGGCCAATGTACTCCGAGATGACTTGGGGACAAAAATCCCGTCTGGCCCAGACAGTAAATCTAGCCTCCATTCAGACGGGTTAAATGCATGCTTTATGCCTATTGTCCCCGGCTCTCCAAAAGCTCCTGCGCCTTTAAGGGTTTCCTACAATAAATTAAGCCCATCGCAAGACGGTGGATGGAAAGAGGGCCTGCCAGGCTGCTGTCGGAAGGCCAGGCTGGGCCAGGCCACAGGGCCGGGGCCGACACAGCCCACCCATCACCCTGGACCTCTGGCCTCTAGGTATCTGGGATTCTCCTTTGTAAGAGGCAAAAAAAAGCCCAACTTCAAGTGGATTCAGCCACAACGTATTGGACGGTGAACATGAAGTGCAGGAGGAAGGCGGGGGTTGGCTGTGGTAGGGAGGGGCCTGGTTCAGGCCCCACAGGACCCAGGTCCGGGCGGCCTTCGCCCCCTCTGGCCACACCCTCCAGGGCTCTGCTGACCCCTCCCCAGTTTCCTCCGGGCATTCGTAACATGGCGGTAGCAGTGCAAACCTCACGTCTACTTGGAAGCAGCAGGAGTATTTCCCAGCATTCCCCAATAAGAGCCTCATTGGCTGTGGTTGGGGCACATGACAGTCCCTGACCAATCACTGAGGCCTGGGTCTGATTGGCTAGGCCTGGGTCACATGACCCTCTTCCGGCCTAGTGGGTGAACCCAAGCTTGAAGGGGATCCTGGCCAGGAGGGGTCCTGCTTAGAGGAAAGATGGGTTACAGTTCCCAGAAGAGGTGGAAAGGGGTGCTGGGTAGCCAGAACACACACTGGTTGTGATCTCTAACCAAGGGCATCACCTTTGTCCCACATTCCGAAATTCACAGTGGCAGGTGGTGACTCAGAGGCTGGAACTCGGCCCTGAGAGACCCGTTGCCTTTCTCTGTTCTGTACCCTCTTCCCATAGATATTTTTATCCTGTTACCCTGTGGTCATCAGGATGCCTCCCATTTATGTGCAGGTCCTAGGGGCTCCTGATGCTTTCCCCGATTTCTCCCGGGAGAGACTGTTGGGTGTTGGGTTGTTGGGGGAGGGAATTAGTGTTCTGCAGTCTGGAGTTCACTGGTCTGCAGACTGCTAAAAATCTGGGGTCTGCGTCTGCCAGGGATGATGCCTGTGGCTGGTATGGGGACCAAAGGCAAAAGGATCAGTGAGTTCAGCAGATGCCTTTAAGCCCCGAGTCTCTGGCTGTGGACTAGTCCAGTAGAAAGAGTGTCTTGGAGTGTGGCAGAGTCCCAGTCCCCTGTCTTTCTTACTGTCAAAACCAAGGTTTGGGCAATCATTGATCTAGCTAAAAAAATGATGTTTTTCAGCCTTCTTTGCTTATGTGGTGACAATGTGACACAGTTGTGGCTAATGACATGTAAGATGAGTTATTGGATGGGGCTTCTGGGAAAACCCCTTAATAAGCTGAATGAGCCCTTGTGTCCTTTCTGGGCTCCTCCTGTCCTAAACACAGATGTGAAGCAATGTACGAGAATTCCTATTCTACTATAGCTGTCTATATTTAACACTGTCAAGCTTCCCTTTTTTTGCCAGTCTGACGGATACGATGGGGCATCACTTACTGCTTTCATTTCCATTTCCTTGATTATTATTGAGGTTGGTTGTAGTGTCTATTCTGGTTTATTTCTCTAAATTTTGACTCGTTGTATCCTTTGACCATTTTTCTAAATTTGCAGACATTTTTGATATATTCTAATACAAATCCTTTGTCAGTTATAAGTATTGCATATATCTTCTTTGTGGCTGGTCTCTTCACTTTTCCCACACTATCTTTGGTCGTACTAAAGTTTGTTGTTGTTTTTGTTGTTGTTGTGTGTGTGTGTTTACATTTAATACAGTTAAATTAAATCTTGTTTTGATTGTACTTTTTGTGTTAGTTTAATACATATTTTCTTATCTTGGTGTCAGAAAGGTATTCTATCAGGATTTATTTTCAAATTGTATGAATTCTCTGTGTACATTTTGGTCTTTGGCTCAACTGGAATTTATTTCTTTTTGTAGGTGTAAGGGAAGGATCTGTTTTTATCTTGTTTTCCTTTGTAAAACCATTTGTCCCCAGTCCATGTATTGAATTCTTTTTCTTTGTTTTTTTTTCTACAGATATATTCTTATATATTGTTTCCATAAAATTTCTCTCTATTTTGTCCCATCAATCTTTTTATTCCTGCAATAATACCACACAATTTTAATTACGATAGTTTTACTGTTAATCTTTATCTCTGGTATGACTCTTTCTTACCCTTTCCTTCCTTCCCTACCTCCTCTTCCTTGTCTTCCTTTTTCAAGACTTTCTTCCTATTTTTAGCACCTTAATGATTCACATAAATTTTAGGATTACCTTGTTAAGTTTTATGAAATAGTCTGTTGGAATTTTGGTTAGACTTGCCTTAATTCATACATTAACTGGAGTAGAATTGTCATCTTTACAATATTGAGTTCTACTCAGGAGCATGGCATATCTCTTAATTTATTTAATGCTTTCTTTGTGTCTTTCTATGAAGATTTAGAATTTTCTCCATAGGTCTTGCATGTCTTTTGTTAGACTTCTTTCTAGGTGCTGCTCTTTATTTAATGCTATTTTAAGTGTTATCTTTTTGAAGTTACTTTTTATGGTTGTTGATGAATTAGAATGTAATTGAATCTATTTAGATTTTCTCACAAGAAAATAATTCATTGGTAAATAATGGCAAATAGACATAGTTAATTAAGTCAACAGATAAGTCGAATTTCAAAAAATATTCTATTAAGGACCAAATGAAACAAAAAAAAAAAAAAAAAAAAAAGGAAAGGAGAAAAATAGGGGAATATAAAAGAGAAGACAAATGGACCTAAATTCAACTATATGCAAAATTATGCTAACAAATTTAACATTCTGAGAGAGAGAGAGAGAGAGAGAAAGAGAAAGAGAAAGAGAAAGAAGACTCAACCTGCTGTCAACAAGAGACACATTTTAAGTATAAAGACACAGATAGATTGAAAGTAAATAGGTGGAAAATTATATACCATGCAAATGATAAGCATGAGAAGGTTGGTTGAAGGGGTTGTATTAAAATCAGATAAACTTCTAGGCAAGGTGCAATAACTGATATAAAGAGGAACATTTCATAAAAACATAATAACACTTGTAATAAATTACTTAATAGCAAAGGGATATTTATAAGGAAGATACAATAGGATATATATATCTGTTAATGGATCTTCAACATGAATGAAGCAAAATTTGACAAAATTGCAGAGTGAAAAAATATCTACAAATACAATTGGAAATTTTAGTATTTCTGTCTCAGCAATTGATAGAGCAACTCGACAGAAATTGAGAGAAGACATGGAAAAGCTAAGCATAAGTATCCTATCAACTGCCTTTGTTGAATTGATACTTATAAAAATCAACATCCCCAAAGAGAGAATACACACTTTTTTCATATTCATTATGATGGACTATATGCTGCACTATACATGAAAATTGTTACTGTTCTTGTCTTTTTCCCTCTGTATATAATTTATGTTTTTCTCTGGCTGCTTTCAAGATTTTCTCTTTATCACTTGTTTGATTACAATATGCCTTGGTGTAGTTGTGTTTACCTTTTATCCTGCATGGGATTCCTTAGGCTTCTTGGCTCTGTGGGTTTAGAGTTTACATTATATTTGGAAAATTTTCAGCCATTGTTTCTTCAGATATTTTTCATGTCGCCTTTGTATTAATCATCTTGTGCTACGTAAATGTTTACCCTAAAACTTAGTGGCTTGAAACAATAAGCATATTATCTCACGCAGTGTTTTGTGGGTCAGAAATTTGGTAGAAGCTGAGCTGGGTACCGCTGGCTGAAGGTCTCTCGCAATAAGTTTACAGTCAAAGTGTTGGGCTGCAGACATCTAAAAGTAGCAGTTCTTCCCCAGATGGGCCTCTTTAGAGGGCTGCTTGAGTGCTCTCATGACATGGCGGAGGCTTCCCCAAGAATGTGTGGTTCAAGAGAGAATAAGACAGAAGCCACAATGTCTTTTATAGGCTTGCTTTCCTTTCGAGGAGTTTGCTTCGGGCAAGCTGGTTGATTGTGTTAAGCTGTCTGTATTCCTCTTAATTTTCTGTGGAGTTGTTCTGCTAGTTAGTGAGAGAGAAGTGTTGAAATCTTCGCCTAACATTGTGGATTTTTACATTTCTGTTTTCAATTATGTCTGTTTGTGCTTAGTGTGTTTTGAAACACTCTTATTCATTGCGTACACATTTAGAATGGTTATATCTTGGTTAAGTGACTTTAGCGTTATGAAACATCCCTCTTTATATCTTTTTCCATCCTTTTACTTTAACCTTTGTGCGTATGTGTATCTGAAGTGGATTTCTTGTATACAGCACATAGCTGGGTCTGGATCTTTTATTCAGCCTGACAACATCCATGCAGAATTTTGACGATGACTTAAACTTTCCTCTAAGTCAAAATTGCCACGACATGTTCTGGGTCACATTTTTTCAGGACTTCAGAGGATACGTCTCTCCCGAGGATGTGTCGTCATTTCAAATCCATCCTCTGCAGTCAGCAGGGACGCTTCCATTTTACAGATGAGAATATTGAGCTTCCACGAGGGGAGGTGAAGTACTTGAGTCCACTCCCATGGCCACCAGAGGCTGAAGTATGACTCTCTGGATCCTGGCCAGCCCTCCTTTTCCCATCACAGCTGCAACTGTGGGGAAGGAGGATGATTATAAACTGACCCTGTGGGTTGAGATGGAGACCTCCAGGTTCCCATGAAGAGTTCTCCCTTTTTCGCAAAAATAAATGAATTAATATAGGCCATTTTGTATTCAAATTAGATTGATCAGGGGCTGTTTAAGCAACAACATCAGAAGGCTCTTTTTCCCTTTTGACATTAAAGTGTCTTTTCCAGAAACTGTAGGAGGTGGGGTTTCCCTAGAATGAGTTGACAGCTTGTACCTATTTTTAAAAAAAGAAAAGCCTCGTACACCTCTTTCCATATCTTCACCGGTAGCAGAATGAGCACAATGGAAAGAGATTTGTGATTTTTTTTTCTTTTTTTTTTTTTTTAAGAGAAAACACAGCCTTCTGCCTGGTGTAAGGCTGAAGTAGGGCAAAAGGGGAAACTGAGCATGAGCAGGGGATAGAATATCAAAGGCAGTAAGTCCTTTCGGCCCCATCTGGACTCTTCTCCCATCCCACAGAAAACCTCCCCAGCCAGTCTGGAGGTGGGTGGATGGCGAGGGTCCCCTTTCATAGGTCACTTGATCCGCTCCCTGCCCACCCTCTGCTGGCTTAGGTTAGCCCTGGAAACCACCCACATTTTTCATCTGTCCAGAGAAATCAGGAGGGGACAGACACCTCTCTTGGATTTTCTAGTCAAACACTGAGGGAAGGGAGCATTTTAATCCTCGAGAATCTCCTCACCAGGGAAGTGAACCCCTGCGAGGCACTGTGGATGTGTAAAGGCCGGCCCTGCCCCCGATGGCCCAGCGCTAAGTGGTAAAGATGACATGGACACGCCAACACTGAGGCTCAGGCATGAGAGATGTCAGCCCCATCCCAGGACACTGTGACAGTGGGGACAAGGAAGACTGCTGGTCAGAAACGGGGTTCAGAGGCAGGCCCAACCGACACTGACAAAGCTCCTGCCATGTGCTGCTATAGGAGGCAGGTGTGCTCTGGGATCATTTGGCAGCTCGTACTCATTGTTAAAAGAGGAAAACTGGCCGGGCGCGGTGACTCACGCCTGTAATCCCAGCACTTTGGGAGGCCGAGGCGGGCAGATCACGAAGTCAGGAGATCGAGACCATCCTGGCCAACTTGGTGAAACTCCGTCTCTACTAAAAATACAAAAATTAGCTGGGCGTGGTGGCATGGGCCTGCCTCTCTGACCTCAGCTGGGGGCCAGGCTGTGGGAAGGGAAAACTGGAGGAGTCTTTGGGGGCTGAGCCTCTGGGCATTTGTAGGAGGCACCACCAGATTGTCAATGAAGATAATGACACTGAAGCTCCAGGTCCTTGGTTTGCATGGGTCCATCCCACAGTTCAGTGTGGGCTTCCCTGCCCTTATGCTGAAGGATGCTCCTTGGCTGTGGGCTGTGGCAACCTGGTAGGTGGACCTCATGGGTCACTGACTCTCTCTCTTGACTCCAAGGAGGAAGATGAAGCAGTCACTGCTGTGCTTCCTGCTCAGGGCCATGGTGCCCAGGCTTCACGGCCATCTCTTCCCTCCAGGACCAGACGGAATGAGGGCCTGGCTCAGTTGACCTGGTTGCCCAACTGTGGTCATCAGGAGCATGAATGATGTTAAAGAACTGGAGTCTCTTACAGATACCCAGTCCAGGCAAGAAATTGCAGAGGACATTTCAGATATGGCCTTGCCAATAACAACCCATGCAATTGAAAGAAATTTCCCTAAGACATCAAAAGTAAACAAACTGCTTTTAAACAAAACAAACAAACAAAAAACATGTGCTGGAGGGCAGACTGAAGCATCTTTTATTCTCTCTGTGGAAAATCATATTACAAAATCATTGTCATACAAAGAAGCCATCAAAGAAAATGCAGCCAAAAAAAAAAAAAATGTAGGAAAAGGGTACTATAGAGGCGACCGAGGCAGTTACTTACTCATGGAATCATATGCTATTTTTTTGATTTGATATTTATGGTTTGTTCAGCTTTTTACAAATTTGTCATTTCTTTCTAAATGGTGTTTTTTTCTGCACTTTGTAGCTGTAATTTGATGTTATTTTTCTTAAACAAGCCCTCCAGATTGCATAACGTTTAGGCTTCCAAAGTCCAGACCACTCCAGTTTCCAGCCTCACCATTTGCTCAGAAATGAGCTGCTTGCTTCCTGCTTTCACTCAAGACCTTGAGTGGTAGCCGAGGCTGTGTATTATTGCACTTCCCATAAGGGAGTCTGCTTGAAAGAATATTTCCCATCCTCCTAAAAGGAACGAAAGCTGTTGCAAGTATTCAATTCCCTGATCACAGGGTCTGTGGGGATCTTGGTCCACACAGAGGCCTCTGGGGAGAGGAATGGAGAGATCCAGAGGGGTGGGGGAGGAGCTCTGTGAGAGCTGGGTCAGACCAGATGGCAGAACAGGTGGGCAGGTGAGAAAGGCTCAGGGATATCCTCTCCTCCTGCTTCCCTGGGGATCTCCAGGCCCTGCCCTTGCCCAGCTCAGGACAAGATGCCAGGGGAAGCTGGCCTTGTGTGGCACTACTAGCCCCAGTGAGGCTAACATGGGGGTATGCAGGCTGCTTTATGACAGCAGTGTCCTGATGTCTGGGGCATGTGAGCATCCTTGTGGTGTGTCCCCATGTGCACACATGCATGTGTGCCCACATGTGAGAAGGAGGTGGGGACATTGCTGCCAGGAGGTAGATCATGGGGCAAGTAAGAAACTTTTTACCAACTTTTGGAATCAGGCCTGTTCAATACATGATGGCATTGCTGGATTTGGGGATGTGTCTATAGATGAATTTCAGGGTCTCTCTTGGCTTAAAATTTCTAAGAATCCCAAGCAATTACTTTGCAGGAGAAATATGGGAAAAGTCGTTTTTTAGTCCATCCATTCATGCATCTGTTTATTCAATCACCTATCCATTCACTGACTTATGCATCCACCTACCCACTCACACATTCAGCCTTTCACTCATCCATCCAACCATTCATCTACTCATCCAACCATTCATCTGTCCATCCATTCACTTGCCCATCCATCCATCCATCCATCCATCCATCCATCCATCCATCCATCTATCCATCTATCCACCCACCCACCTACCCACCCAACTGATGCTCATTGAACCACACATAGTTGCTGAAACATGCTCTGGCTGCTGAGTATTGGGAACATAGGTGAATCAGACACAGTCTTTACTCTGAGTCTTAGTGCCATTCTGAAGAAAGGTCAGGGGAGAAACAATTGCAACAGGACAGGATCCATGGTTTGGTTGAGGCCAGTGAAATGGGAACCCCAGAGAGCTCTTAACTCAGCCTGAGATAGACACAGGAGGAATTCACAGAGCAGCAGACCAAGGGAGACAGCTCTGCTCAGCCTCTAAGGATAGATGCAGTATGTGGCAGCCAGCTCCAAGTCCCTGTTGGTCACCTCCTGGCATTCACACCCTTGTGTAGTGTCTTCCCACCCTGAGCCCAGGTTGGTCTGTATGATGGAGCCAGTGCAGCAGAGGTGGCAGCATGTGTCTAGGCCATAAAAGGCATTGAGCTTCTGCTTTGGCCTCATGAATCCCTCTCTCTGAGGGAAGCCGGCTGCTATGACATGAGGACACTCAAGAGGCACATTGGCGGGGCACTGAGGACTCCTACCAGCAGCCAGCACTCAGTTGCCAGCCGTGAGGGAGCTGTTTTGGAAGCAGATCCTCTGGCCTGGTCAAACCTTCAGAGGACTACCCCTCCAGCTGACATCTGCTTGCATCTTCATGAGAGACCCTCAGCCAGCACTGCCCAGCCCAGCCCAGCCCAGCCCTGTGATCCACAGAAACTGTGAGAGTAGCAAATGCCTGTTGTTTAACCCTCTATGTTTGGGTAATTTGTTACACAGCAATGAATAACTGATAGATGGGGCATGGAGGGAAACCTGGCAATGCCCTGGTGCGGTCCCCATGGGGGGTGAGGGGGAAGGGATATAGCTGTGGAGGGTCTTCCATGCTGAGTTGGGGACCTCACCCCTCAGCCTCTGCGCCCTGGGGAGCCACAGCAAGCATGATGCGTGATAAGCTTTTGTTTAATGAAGGTCACTTTGTATGGGGTGTCATTTACTTCAGGGAGCTGTCTTTGACCACCTCGCTGTATCACTCTGGGCCGCCTGCCTTTATAGGATCCCCAGGCCCTGAACTTGTCCTGCACTACACCTGTTATTAGGCAATATTGTGATGGTCCAGCTGACTGTATGTCTCCACTACTGGACTATGTGCTTGGGGTGAAGTGTGCGTGTGAACGGGGCAGTGAACACGTCTGTCTTGCTCACTGTGTAACCGCAGCACCATGTGTAGGACCTGCTATGCAGTACGGACTTTGATAGGGTTTGGCTCTGTGTCCCCATCCAACTCTCATCTGGAATTATAATCCCCATGTGTCAAGGGAGGGACCAGGTGGGAGGTGATTGGATCATGGAGGTGGTTTCCCCCATGCTGTCCTCGTGATAGTGAGTTCATTCTCGTGAGATCTGATGGTTTTATGAGGCAGTTTTCCCTGCTCTTGCTAGCTCTCTCTTTCCTGCTGCCATGTGGAGAAGGTCTTTGCTTCCCCTTTACCTTCCGCCGTGATTGTAAGTTTCCTGAGGCCTCCCCAGCCATGCAGAACGATGAGTCAATTAAATCTCTCTTCTTTATAAAGTCTTTATTCCCAGTCTTGGGAAGTTCTTTATAGTAGTGTGAAAACAGACTAATACAGACTTTTTACATGTTACTGAGCAGACACAGGATGAGTTACAATCTGGCGTGGCTCTCTGGACTATAGGGCAAGAGTCTCTGGAATCTCCATTTTAGAGCTGTGACCCAGGAGGGAGGATCTTCTACACTGGGCAACTGCAGCCTCCAGCCCTGCAGGATGTGACCCCTCTTGGATCTCAGCCCCAAGCCCTGGCCTTTTCTCTTCTGCATCACCCACCTTGACAAGGAATCTGGCTGCCATGAGTAGTTTCCATCAGAGCTAGAGTCTGGGTGAAAGGAGTTTCCAGAAGGTGTCCCCTACTCATTCAATAGATATTCACTCAGCGCCCACTTCCTAGAGAGACAAAGAAGTGAGTGCTGGGAAGAGATTAATGAGGATGAGGGGCTGGGGGTGTCTGGGGGTGGGTGTGGGGGCTGAGTTACGGTGTCAGGGCGTGCTGCACTGACAAGGGGCATTTGAACAGAGCCCTGAGAAATGTCTGAGAGTGAGCCCTGTGGGTACCTGGGGAGGAGTGCTCCTGGCTACAGCAGCCACAGTGTGTGCAAAGGCCCTGAGGCAGGAGTTTGTTTGGTGTGTTGGAGGAGCAGCAAGGGGATCAGTGTGGCTGAAGCAGAGTGAGTGTAACCGGGAGCTGATGAGGTCAGGAGGTGGGGGCCAGGCAGGCCACGGAGGGCCTCGTGATGTGGCTGGAGAAGGTGAAGTGCTTGTTACCGGCCTGGGAGCTTATCTCAACAGTTCCTGTACTCCCAGCTCTCTGACATTGCCTTACGGCAGCCCCAGAGTGGATGCTTTGCAACTTCTAACAGCTTGGGGGCTAAAATTAGGTGCCAAGCTGAGTTAGGGCCAGCAGAATGCCACTACATATGCTCGGCATCTGCACGGCGAGAAGGAAATGTTGCCGCTGCCTCTTGTCCCTGTTGCTGTACCTCAGCAACTTCCAGAGTAAAATTCAGTGTCCTCAGCCTGGAGTTGGAGGCTCTTCTGAGTCTGGTCCCAGCTTGTGTTTCTGGCCTGAGCCCACCTTGCAGGCTGGGCTTCCCCTCCCCTTCAAGCTGTGAGCTGAGGTCCACGCTGCTGCCTCCCTCTTCCTAAAATTCTCCTTCTGGCTGCCTTGCCTGTTCTCCCCCTTGGAGTCTGAGCTCAAGGGCACCTGCTCTGTGACGCTTCCCTACACCCCAGCCCAACAGGTGGCGGCTCTTGTTTCTGCCCTGCAGCTCCTGCTGCACACTGGTTTCTTCTGGCTTCTATTGCTTCTGATGAGATGTCTTCATCCTTCTTATCTTTGTCCCCCTGTAAGTCATGTGTAGTTTTTTGCTACTTTATTGAGGTATAATTTATATCCTGTCAAATTAATGCTTTTGAGTGTATACTTCTGTGAGTTCTGACAAACACACACAGTTGTTTAACTACCTGCACAGACAGGATACAGAATGTTTCCGTCACCCCCGAGGGTGCCCCATTCCCATCCTCGGCTCCTAGAAATCACTTCATATTAGTCTGTTTGGGCTGCCACACAGAACACCATAGACCAGGGGGTTTAAACAACAGACATTTAGTTTTGCTCGTTCTGGAGGCTAAAAGTCCAAGATCAATGTGTGATTAGGGTTCTTTTTTTTCTTTTTTTTTTTCTCTTTTTTTTTTTTTTTTTTTTTTGAGACAGAGTCTTGCTCTGTCACCCAGGCTGGAGTGCCACGGTGAGATCTTGACTCACTGCAACCTCTGCCTCCTGGGTTCAAGCGATTCTCCTGCCTCACCTCCAGAGTAACTGGGATTACAGGTGTCTGCCACCATGCCTGGCTAATTTTTTTTTTTTTTTTTTTGTATTTTTAGTAGAGATGGGGTTTCGCTATGTTGGCCAGACTGGTCTCGAACTCCTGACATCTGAGCCTGGCCAGGGCTGGCTTCTTGTGAGGCCTGTCTTGGGGATGAGTATCTTTCTGCTGTGTCTTCACATGGTGGGAAGAGAGAGAGAGAGAGAAAGAAAGCAAGAGATCTGGCATCTCTTCTTCTTCTTCTTTTTTTTTTTTTTTTTTTCCCCAAGATGGAGTTTAGTTCTGCTGCCAGGCTGGAGTGCAGTGGTGCAATCTTGACTCACTGCAACCTCCTCCTCCTGGGTTCAAGTGATTCTCCTGCCTCAGCTTCCCGAGTACCTGGGATTACAGACACCCACCACCACGCTTGTCTAATTTTCGTATTTTTAGTAGCGACGGGGTTTCACCATGTTCAATCTCCTGACCTCGTGATCCGCCCACCTCAGCCTTCCAAAGTGTTGGGATTACAGGCCACTGCGCCCGGCCTCTCTTCTTCTTATAAGGACACTTATCCAACCAGATTAGGGCTCCACTACCCTTATGACCTCATTTAACCTTTAACCTTAATTACCTTCCCAAAGGCCTTATCTCCAAATACAGATGCTCCCTGAGTCACGAAGGGGCTATGTCTCAATAAACCCACCATTAATTGAAAATGCATTTAATGCTGGCAACATAGCAGGCAGTCCTTAATTTATGGCAGTCTGACTCATGACTTTTTGGCTTTCCAGTAGTGCGGACGTGATACACATTCAGTGGAAACTATAACCCCACTGTATTAATAAGTTGTAAGGAGTGCCTAGATTTAAAATGAGGTTACATTTGGATAAACCCATCATAAAGGTAGAAATCATAAGTCAGGGACTGTCTGTGCCGTCACATCAGGAGTTAGGGCTTCAACATATAAATCTTGTGGGAGACACGGTTCAGTCCACATCACTGCTGTTCTATTCCTTGTCCTTACAATTTTGCATTTTCCAGAACATCATATAAATGGAATCATGTGCTATGTAGCCTTTTCAATCTGAATTTTCTCACTGGGCATACTGTGTATCGGTATTTTAATGAATATATCAATATTTCATTTGTTTTTACTGCTGAATAGTATTCCACTGTAGGGATGTACCACAGTTTATGCATTGATGAGGTGAAGGACATTTGGGTTGTTTCCAGATTTTGGCAATTTTTAATACAGCCACAAAAAATATTCATATACACGTTCTATGTGAACATAAATATTCATTTTTTTTTTTTTTTTGGGTAAATACCTAGGGGAGAGATTTTGGGTTCAATGGTAAGTGTATACATTTATAAGAAACTGTCAAATTATTTTCCAAAGTGGTTGAGCCATGTTGCATTCCCACAAGCCATGTGTGAGACTTCCAGTTACTCCAAATCCTCAAAATTCTTGGTATAGTGAGGTTCCCCCTTACTAAATAAATAAATAATATTGTTTGGCCATTTAAAATAGTTATATAGTAGTATCTCAGGGTTTTTTTTTTTTTGGCTCATTTGTAATTGTGTGATTTGTTTTCTTATTATTGAGTTTTGAAAGTGCTTTCAATGTTTTTGAATACAGGTGGTTTTTTTTTTTCATGAGACGTTTGATTTATAAATATTTTCTCCCAGAACGTGGCTTATCTTTTCATTTTTAAGACTGTCATTCAATGAACAACAGTTTTTAGTTTAGATGAAGTCCTATGTATCCATTTCTTCTTTGGTAACTTTAAAAATAGATAGATTTTATTAGATTATGCTTTTTATTTCACATCAAAGAAATCTTTGTCTAAATCAAGGTGATAAAGATTTAACTTCTATGTTTTCATGTATAATTTTTATAGCTTTAGATTTTACATTTAGGTCTGTGGTTCATTTTGAGCTTCTTACATACATGCATTTATAATTTACATCAAATTAAAAACATTATTCTAATATTTTTACTGTCCTTCCCCTCCTTTCTGTCTAGGACTCCATAAACATGGATGTTAGACCACCCAATGTTATCCTACAGATCACTGAGTCTCCATTCGTTTTTTCACTTTCTTCTCTGTGTCTCAATATTGCTATGCTTTTGAGGTCCGTAATCTTTTTATTCTGCAGTATTTAATCTATTAAGTCTATGCATTGAATTTTTTATTTTGGATATTGTATTTTCATTTCTAGAAGTTCCATTTATACAAAAAATGTTTCATTTAAAAATATATACCTTTCATTTCTCATTATGTTCAAGATATTTTTCAATTATTGAGCATATTTAAATAGCTGTTTAAAGTCATTGCCTCTTAATGCCATTATCTCTGTCATATCTGAGTCTATTTCTTTTGACTGTTCTTTCTCGTGGTTATTGGTCAAATTTTGCTGCTTGTTGGCATGTCTAGTAATTTTGCTCAGGCACTAGACATTATTTATGCCACATTGTTCTGAGTGTCAATGTTGTTGTCTTCCTTTACAGCAGGGGCCCCCAACCCTGGTCCACAGATTGGTACTGGTCATCCATGGCCTGGTAGGAACTGGACTGCACAGCAGGAGGTGAGCTGCAGGCAGGTGAGCATTACTGCCTGAGCTCCACCTCCTGTCAGATCAGTGGCAGTACTGGATTCTCATAGGAGCGTGAACCATATTGTGAATCTGCGTATGCAAGTGCTGTAGGTTGCATGCTCCTTATGAGAATCTAATGCCTGATGATCTAAGGTTGAACAGTTTCACCCTGAAACCATCTCTGCCCCCACCCTAGTCCATGGAAAAATTGTCTTCCACGAAACCAGTCCCTGGTGCCAACAAGGTTGGGGACCACTGCTTTACAGTGTATTGAAATTTGTTTTGTCAGGGAGCAAAACTATTTGTATGTCAGTTTAACCCTTTTAAAGCTCACTTAAAGCTTTTGTAGGTCAGTTCTAGAGTCGCCCATATTGCACAGCTAGTTTATATTTATGCTCCAGGCATTCAACACAGTTCCTCTGCTCTGGCTGGTAGGAACTTGCACGTGTCTCAGCTCTGGGCGAGCTGTTTGTTGTTCAGCTTGCAGCTCTCCAGCAGTCGTGCTTTGCCCAGCCTTGTGCAGTTTACCCACACATACATGTGGATTAATCTTCATCCAAAGACTCAAGGTGATCCTGAGAATATTTCTGGAGTTTTTTTTTTTTTTTCTTCTGTGTAGTTCCTTCCTCTTTAGTACTCTGCCTCACACATAGTAGCAGTCCTGACCTCTCTAAGCCGCTATCTGTGCCTTCTCAACTCAGTGAGACTACTGAACACCCCGTCCCTGCACTGTGGTCTGGGACTTGCCCTCAGGCAGAAAGTCAAGGGGATTGTGGGGCTCAACTTTGTTTTCCTGTTCTCTAGGATCACAACCCCAGGCTGCCCATTTTCCAATGCCTGAAAAGAGTTGTTTCATTCATTTTGTCCATTTTTCTAGGTTTCTTTCTTTCTCCTTTTTTTTTTTTAAATGCAGGAGGGCAAGTCTCATAGCAGTTTTTCCTTCATGGTAGCAGCTTCAATATCATATTTAAGTTTCTCCATCTGAGCGATGGGGATGACCATACCTACCTTTTAGGGCCATCATGAGTCACACAAGGAGATAAACAAGTGTATTCTACCCTATCCTAACACACCATTTCATATTACCTTCGTTGCTTTTTTCTCTCTCAGTTGACACCTGACCTTTGCTGGGTCACCCTTTGGTTTCAGAGTTGGATGAAGCACATTCCATAGGGCATGAGGTCCAGTTCTCTGACCATGTTCTCCTGGAATGAAACAAACATACTGCGGGTTAAACTTGACCCAAAGGAAATGAGACATGGGTTGAAGCCAGGCTGATAAATCCTGCCACCTTCCTCCCTTCTGTGGACTCTTTTAAGGTACAGAGGTGTGGAAGCCCTTCTACAGAAATCCCATCCTGTCTCTTAAGAGCTTATTGCACAGCTGCGGCCAGCGCAGTAATATATAGTATCTCTTTGCTTCCCATCTTCCTTCTCCTTTCCCCCTCATCCTCACTGGCTTGGGTGCACTGAAACAAAGTGTTGAATCTTAATCTTTCATCCAGCTTTGATTTCTAGAGGGTTTTATGCAAGAGAGCAGGTGAAGTGTTAGCACAGGCGTGGGCTTCTATGCATTACAAGGAAACGGCAGCTCCTGCTCCTAATAAATGCATCTCCTAAAGCACTTCTCACATTGCATTCTGGGTTGTGGTGCATGTGTCTCCCTCAGTGGGCTGTAATCTCCTTGACTATGAGATTGTATCTCTCTCTCTCTTTTTTTTTTTTTTGACAGAGTCTCGCTCTGTCACCCAGGCTGGAGTGCAGTGGAGTGATCTCAGCTCACTGAGACCTCCACCTCCCGGGTTCAAGAGATTCTCCTGTCTCAGCCACCGAAGTAGCTGAGATTACAGGTGTGTGCCACCACACCTGGCTAATTTTTGTATTTTTAGTAGAGATGGGGTTTCACCATGTTGGCCAGGCTGGTCTCAAACTCCTGACCTCAGACATGAGCCACTGCGCCCGGCCAAGACTGTGTCTTAATTCAACACTGGGTACCTTTCATGTTGTGCAGTGTTGTTGCTGTGATATGTTTGTTGTTGCTGTGTTTGCTTATTTTTTTCTGTATAGTTCCTGTGTTGCTTGTTGTGTGGTGTTGTGTTTATTACTTGTAATGTACTAGATTCTTCTATTTCTTGATCTTCTGGAATTGAACACAACCAATCGCTTTTATTATTTATTTATTTTTTGCTTTTCTGTTTCTTTCTTAAGCTTGTGAGGTCTTTAGGTGAGAGTGGGAAGGGAGTGGCTCCCAACACACAAAACATCCAAGGAAGAAGTTAGAGTTCCATTTATAAAACCTACAGAAATGGCTTCTTTTTCTGTTTTAAGCAAAGCAGTGGAGATGTTCTATTCTGAAGGTTGCAGTCAACACTATTACAAGGTGCAGGGACAGGTGGGAGAATTCCTTTCTATCAAAGTCTTAGACTGGTAGAGTTAGCAGTAAGAGGAATGCAACCCATTCATTTTACTGATGAGGAGACAGAAGGTCAAGGTGGACCATGGTGGGGTTTGACTCAACACTCTGGATTCCCCATCCCGATGGTTCCTTCTATATCACAGATCCTAGCTTACAAATACAAAGTTTAATTCCTCAAAAAGGCATGTAATTAAAAAAAAATCCCAACACTCAGGTATCTGATCCCTGACTCATCATTTCTTCCTGTGTGCCGAGATGGCTTTGGCAGACGTTGGGGGAGCTTCTCCCCACTCTATTGGGAAAGCAGCACCAGCTCCTTCCTCCTCTGGATCCCCTCAAGGGGGCCAAAATGCCCACCCTAACCCTGATACTTTCTCCCTACTCCTGTGGAACCTCACTCCCTCATCCCAAGCAGTACCTGGGTTCCTAATGCCCCAAACATTCATAAATTTAACACATGTTTATTGAGAACATACTGTATACTAGCTGCTTGTTAGGTACCGTGACTACAGCAGCCAGCAAGACAGTCCGGGACCCAGGCCTGCTCGTACGTTCACTCTCTCCTCTTCACTAGGGTCTGGGAGAGAGCTTTGAGGATTGAGACTCAGCCCAAGGTGAGTCCTGGATGGTACTCAGCCTTGATGTAGACCTCGTGGATATTTTTTAAAAAATTATTTAAATATTTTTGATTTATAGAGTGATTGAACACATAGCGTTCCATATACCTCCTCCCCACCCTCTCTCAGTTTCCCCTATTACTAACATCCTGCATTGGTGTGGTATACTTGTTACACTCGATGAGCCAGTAGTGATACATTACTGAGTCCTAATTTTTTTACTAGGATAATTACTAAAATCCTTATTTAGGTTAGAGTTCACTCTTTGTGTGGTATAGCCTGTGGGTTTTGAAAAACGCATAATGACATCCATCCACGATGACAGGATCAAACAGAAGACCTCCACTGCCCTAGAAACCTCTGGTGCTCCGCCTGTTCCTCCCTCCCTTCTAACCCCTGGCAACCATTGCTGTCTTTACTGTCTCCATGGTGTGGCCCTTTCCAGAACATCACAGAGTGGAAACCACGCGGTGGGAAGCATTTTCAGACTGGCTTCTTTCTTGGTTCACAGGAAGAAATGATGAATCAGGGATCAGACACCTGAGTATTGGGATTTTTTCTTTTAATTACATGCCTTTTTGAAAAATTGGACTTTGTATTTGTAAGCTAGGATCTATGATACCGAAGGAACCATCGGGATGGGGAATCCAGAGTGTTGCGTCAAACCCCACCATGGTCCACCTTGACCTTCTCTCTCCTCATCAGTAAAATGAATGGGTTGCATTCCTCTTAGTGCTAACTCTACCAGCCTAAGACTTTGATAGAAAGGAATTCTCCCACCTGCCCCTGTACCTTGTGATAGTGTTGATTTCACTTCAGATTCCTCTATGTCTTGTTGCAGCTTGCCAGCTGATTTCTTCTTATTCCTGAATAATGTGGGAGTCTTTTTTGTAGAGCCTCCCGGGTGGTTCCACGGGGGAGCTGAGTGGAGCACCTGTGGTCTTGTGACCTAGTCCCCAGCATGGAGTGCTCGGAAGTGCCCTCCGTGAACATGTAAACGTCCCACCAACTTGCCCTCCCTTCTCTTGATATTTTGATGTAGTTTTTTTTTGATGGTCTTTTCTTATTTCTGGGTCTCAGCCCCCAGATACACTTTCCACCCCATGTCCTAACCTATACTCTGTAGCACACCGCACCTGTCCGGGGCAATTGGTCATCACAGGCCCGGGTCCACGTCTCAGCTCTGCTTCTTGCTGGCCACGAGGCTGCGTGCTCCTTACTGGCGTCCGCGTGCCCGTCTGTACAGTGCAGGAGCAGGAGCATCTGCCAACAGATTTCTTGTGAGATTCTGGTTCCGAGGCCTCCAGACGGCGTGGGAGCACCGCCTGAGTCCTGCTGCATTCTCTCTGCTGCAGACGCAAGCCTGGTTCCTGTGTGGGGTCCCTCAGGGGTGGTGTGTGTTTCACAGGGCAGCAGAGAGCCAGGGGGCTGGGGCTGCCCATGGGGAGTGTGTGAATCAAAGGAACAGACCGCAGCTGGAGCCACCTCGCCCAGATTCCTGAACGCAGCCTCTTGACAGACCGATTGTGTAATGGCATTCCTCCCAAGGAAACACGCCTGCCCCCTCCAAGAAGGTGTGAGAGCTTCCCAGACACGGAAAGGGCCCTGCTGGGTAAATTAATTCTTCATTATTCCGTTCCCGAGGCTCTCCCATTGGCCGAGTGCCCGGCACCAACAGACGCCTGCCCGCATGGGGTCAGTCCACACGCAGCTGACGCTGAGGCTCAGGTAGTCTCCTTGGTCCCACCAAGCCGAGGATGCGTTCAAATAGATGCAAATTTCCATCCAATTCCTGTCCGCCCTGCCCGGGATAAGGGGCCTGCTGTGGCTGTGCAAGCCGGCTTTCTGGTGTCTAAATACTTCTCTGGTGAGGACACACCTGTTCGCGTCTGCTAGCACACCACAGGTGGGGTTTATGGTGTGGGGCTGGGATTTGGCCAGCCAACTTCTGGAATTCATTGTTTATCTCTCCGTCACCATAACAAATAACCCCCAGACCTGGATACACCACCTTTGGCTAAGGCCTCAGTGTGGGGTCATCAAAAACGGCAAGCTGGCCAGCCCCGAGGTGAGTGAGGGCCAGCACAGGCCTTGGCCTCTTGGGGTCGGGTAGGGCTGCTACTGGCAGGTGGCGTGAGGTCTCTACCGCCTCCGAATGACCCGCGCCCCTTCTCCCTTCCTTTCTGTCTCTCCCTTTTTCATTCAGGATGGAGGCAGAAGAGTCACCAAGTCTGGAACCCACGGCTGCCGTAGAGGAGGAGCTGGGTCATGCTTGGCTAGACACCATATCGCTCTCATCCTGTTTTCTCATTTGTGAAATGGGAATGGTGCTCATGCTTCTCCATGGGATGTTGGGAAAGGAACATGAGGGCATCCATGGAAGTGTTTGAGGCATGCCTGGCCCAGGGGGAACCTCCAGAAATGACACCTATGATCCCCCAGCTGTGTTCCCATTAAACTAACACTCATCCGGCCTGGAGCTGGGGTGCAGCGATGAGTATGACCTAGTCCGAGCCCCAGGAATGTGGGCAGTAGGAAGGGCATGACCATGAAAGACGTGCTCAGGGGACCCCTTCCAGGTGTCACCAAAGAGCCCTGGGTTGTGGTGTGGGCTGGAGCAGGGCAGGTGGGGGGCAGTGCGGGTGGGCACAGTCTCTGATGCTAGACACCTGGGTTCACAACCCTGGGCCTGCCTGTTACCAGCCATGCGACTTCACATTTGGGGAAACTGAACCTCAGTTTCCCCAAATGTGAAATGAAGTCGATGCTCATAGCAGCTTCTCTTGGGGTTGTTGTGAGACTGAAACAAGTATTTGTACCATACACAAATACTCAATGCCTGGCAAAAGTTATCTAAGTGTCTGTTAAACATGTAGCTGTGTCTACACGTTAGGGGGCCGACCTCACCGTGCTGAGAGGCAAAAATGGAGAAAAAGAGAGGTTGCCAAGATTCTGTTCCTGGTGGGCCCAGACTTTGGAGTTTCAGAGACGGGTGAGAGAGGGAGTCGGGGCAGGCAGGACCCTGGTGTGAGCAGCATGCTTCATGAAAGTGCCTGGGAGAAACCTTGGGACGTCCTTGTCTAAACTAGACTCCTGGCCTGCAGAGAGCCGGTCTCCACCTCCCTCAGTCCCTGCCACCCGCTATCTTTCTGGGCTGCCTGTACATCCTGCTGCAGCCTTCCAAGGGCTGCCCGACAGGGAAACCGGAGCTGCAGGCAGGAGGCGCGCGCCGTTTCATCCACTCAGGGATGGGAGTGAGTTACAGGTGTGGCCTTTGTTCCTGAGCACAGGCGGGGATAATGCGTCCTGACAGCCCAAGGATGGGCCCCTGGCAGCCTTCATCGGCCTGGCCCGAGCCCCAGGGCAGCCCTCATGGGCACCCGAATTACAAAACGTCCTGTGAACTCTCCCCACGGTCCCGGCCTCTTCATGTGCTTCCAACGCTGGCGGCTTGGACACACCTGGGAGCAGCCGCAGCCCATTCACGAAGCACTTTGGTGAAGGTCACCATCTGCAGGGACAGAGCAGGTATTGTCAAGGACGCCAGCCTAGACTTTGTGCCCCGCCGGCTGCCCCGACCACAGGAATTCCTCACGCTCACCCTCACCCTCATTCACACCAGGAGGGCGCCCACTGCTGCTGGGGGCAACTTCCCTCCCTCTCTCCCCATGCTATTTTCAGGCCGGAGGCTGGAGCCTCGGCCAAAGGAACCTCACCCACCATTTTCCAAAACCTGATTGCTGTGTCTGTGTCTGTGATGGGCACAGACCCAGGGGCCAGGCCTGCCAAGACTCTCCCCATGTGAATACCTGCACAGGGCACCTCCTATGGGAACCGGGAGTCACACAGAGCCTGGCATTTGTCCCCAGCCTGTCTTGTGACATTAGGTAGATCAAAGCCCCATTGTAAAAAGTCGTGTTGCCTCTGTTCATCTGCTTGGAGCCTGTGTCCTGGGACGGCCCTTCCCTCGGCTCTGGCTCGGGGAGGGAGCTGACCGCCAACGCATGTGCTCCCATTCGGGCCCTAGCGTTCCTCCTGGAAGGAGCCCCACCGAAAGTGAAATTGCCTTTCATGGGTCTGAGGCTGGGGCACACCCTGAGAAAGAATGAGAAAGCGTGGGGCAGCGCAGCTCCTCTCCAAAGTCTTCCGAGGAACAAGTTCCTACTTGGCTCTACTAAGGAACAGCAACAAGGCAGAGAAAAATGTCACTGACGCCGAAATCCTGGAGGCTTCCTGAATTGGCGATGAGGGATGGGGAGCTGGCAGAGGCTGGGGTGGGGGCAGCCTCTGTCCAGCAGCCCCTTGGGGCATGGCAGGGAGGGAGGGGATGGAAGGAGGTGAGAAGACACGAGGCTTTGACAATCCTGAATAGTGAGTGGTGGGGCGAGTTCAGATCCTTCCAGAGGGCACAGCTTCCCCTTGACTCCCAAGCCTGACCATTGTGTGTCAAATGAGGGGCAGTCAAATTGCTTAACCACCTGATTGGCAACCTGCGAGCTCGAGGGATCTTTACCCACTTTACACTCCTTAGGTAGTCCATTGGTATGGGCTGCCTGGAGCATGTGCTGAGATGGGAGGAAAATGTGCCAAGATGGATTAATAATGTCTGGATGGCTGCCAGTCTCTTAATGATGGTGTGTGTGTCATGTGTTTGCCATCTCTGGTGTGTTAGTCAGGATAAGCTAGGGTTTGCTGCCATAACAAACATATCTCCAAACCTCAATTGCTTATTGCTGTGAGAACTTATTTTCTCTCACACCCAAAGTGAAGGGGGTGGCTTTTTAGGACAGCTGTGCTCCATGCAGTGATTCAGGGATCCAGCCTGTTTGCATCTCACATGCTAATGGAAGATCACATGGTACTTCTCATGGCCTCAGCCTGGAAGTGACATGCATGTCTCTTTTTACTTTTCATCCTCCAGAACTGCTTCCATGCAATCTGATTCCTGACTCCCTCAGAAGCCAGCATGGGTCCAGGAGGGAAGAAAGTGGGAGGGGTCTGTGGGGCAAAGAACATTATCTCTACCACACTCAGACCCATCCTCTTTGTTATAGAGGATTGGGTCTCTGTAACTCAATAGGGAGGTGGGACATGCTTTCTAGACAAGCAAGTGATTTGAACAAAGTCAACAAGGGGTGTTGGCACTGTTGGGACCAGCCTAACTACCATGTAGGCTTTTTTTTTTTTTTTTTTTTTTTTTTTTTTTTAAATGTACCACAGTGCCAAATTATCTAAGTCATTTTTTCAATCTATCTCTCATTTTTCCTGTGAATCTTGTCATCCCCAGAGGTGCCTTCTCTTACTGGAAAGTCTAGTGGAGGGACCTGTCCCTTGGTGGATTCTGCCAATGGGTGCCCTTCTTAGAAGCACTGTGTCCTCTTTGCTGGGGTAAAGCCATTCAGTACTGAATGACTCGATGAAGGTAAACCATAGCTGCCCAGAATCCTGGACACGTGAGGCCTGCTCTTGATTAATCTATATTCCTTATTCCCTAAAGGGAATGGCAAAATCCTGGAGCTATGCTCATGTTTGAGTTCTGTATTGGGCAGGACCATTTTGGGTGTGATTGGCTTGTGCATTTGTGTACTTGAAAAGCTCAGGGATTTCAGTTTCAGGAATGGCTGGATTCAGAAGCTCAAATGATATCAGAACTCAATCTCACTTTCTCCATTTCCCATTTCTGTCTTCCTCTGAGAAGGCTTTAATCCCTGGATCCGCTTTGATTGGTGAGACTGGGGTCACATGTCCAACCCTAAACCAACTACCATAGCCAGGGGAATAAGAAACACTGATTGACCAACGTGGATCTTGCAGACCTCTTTTGCCCCTCTTGATCCTCCTGGTCTGAAAAAGGCTTGCACTGGGATGGGGCCCTGATGCACAAGACATGGTCAGTGCCCCACCTTGCTCTCGCCTGTTGATAGTGACACACGTTCCAGGCCTTCCATGCTGGAGATGTAGGAGATCATACTGCGGAAGCCCAGTGGAAGGAGATGCTCACTCTGCCCAGGAAATGGATCATCAGGGAAGGCTTCCTGGAGAAGATATAGTTACCAGACAGCCAAAGGGGAATGGGGAGGGCATAGCAGCACTGGAAACAGCAGGGGGAAAGGCAGGAGGGCAAAAAGACCACCCTCATCAGAGGACTCTGGTCGTTCAGTGTGATGGTGACTTGTTGGAAGGGGTGAGTAGCAGGGGGAGGGACAGACAGGAGTCAGGGCTAGTGAGGCTGTCTGGGGCCTGTTCTGACTGTGCCATGAGATTGGGTGAGCTGGGTGGGAGCCCTGAGGAGCAAAAGCAAACTTAAATTCCAAGGGAAGAAGAATGGGATGTGGGCTGCTGTAGACCTCAGATGGCTGGGCAGAGAGTAGGTGATGGGCATTTCTTTATTGTGATCCTGGGGCAGAGATGGATCTGGTGCCTAAAGAGGCTGGTCAGGCCAGGAAGCTCATCTTCACAAGGTGGCAGGAGAGAGAGGGTGAGGAAGGAAGTGCCACATTTTAAAATCATCAGATCTCATGAGAACTTACTCAATATCATGAGAACAGCATGGGGGAAATTGCCCCCATGATCCAGTCACCTCCTACCAGATTCCTTCCTAACACATGAGATGAGATTTGGGTGGGGACACAGCCAAACCATATCATCCGGGGACAAGGGATGTGAGCACCACAGCTCCTCAGAGCAAAGCTGTCACTGCAGCTTGGGTGGCCACAGGAGATGGAAATACCTCACTCTGCTTAAGCCTCTCTGATGCCGGGCACCCTGTAACTGCAGCCAAACCCACTTCTTAATCCCTGGGAACCGTGAATACATGACCTTACATGGCAAAAGGGACTTTGCAGTTGTGATAAAGTGAAGGATCTTGACACAGGAGAGGACCCTGGGTTGGGAGGGTGCCCTCCCTTGTGAGAGGGAGGAAGGGGGGTCGGAGCCAGAGGAGATGTGCAGATGGGAGCAGGGCTTGGAGAGCTGTACTTTGAAGAGGGAGGGAGGGGCCACCAGAGCAGGGATTTGGGTGACCTCTAGAAGCAGAAAAGACAAGACAAGAATTCTCCTGGAGGGTCCCCAGAAGGAGCACAGCTCCATTGAGGACTTCTGACCTCCAGGATTCTGGGATCAATAAATGTATGCTGTTTAGAAGCTGCTAAGTATGTGGTCATTTATTACAGCAGCAATTGGAAACGAGTATACGAGTCCCAGCTAACACACCTGCCACATTCCCTAGCGAAAGGCATAGCCTGGTAATGGAAGGGCCCAGCAGTTCGGGTCCTGGGTCTGCCCTGGCTCAAGTGCCCTGGGTGCTGCTGGCCCCTGGACATCTTGCTCCTTTCATCTCTGTTTCTCTCTTCCATGGATACCTGCCATTCACTCACTCATGATTTTTCCATTCCCCTATTAAGGCCACCGAGTGCAGGGATGCAGGAATGGAGGAAAAGAAGAGGAGCAAAGGCTGCTGGCCCCGTGTCCCCTGCCTCTTCCTTCTAGTGGGAGGGCCTGGGGTGCAGACCCGATGCTAGGCCTCCAGCTCCCTAGCACACAGTTGCATATGAGAGGCTCCTGCAGACAGGTGCCATCATGGGCTGAATTGCATTCCCCCAAATTTATGTGTTGCAGCCCTAACCCCCAAAACCTCTGCATATGACTGCATTTGGAGATAGGGCTTTAAAGAGGCAATTAAGTTTAAATGAGGTCATTAGGGTAGACTGGTGTGTTTATAAGAAAAGGAGATTAGGACACACAGAGAGGGACTGGGAGAGACTGGCCCCTGTGAGGACTCTGAGGGGCAGAGCCCTGTTCCTGGAGCCTCTGCATGCACTGGGAAGTTGGGGGACTAGGCAGGGTCCCCAGCCATGGCTGAGGCTGTCCCTCCTAGGCTTCCCACCTTGCAAAGCCAGAGTCACCATGCTGGTCCTTGACTCACTCTGTAGAGCCCCTTCCTGCCTTGGCCAAGCTTCGCCTGGGCTAGCATCAGTGAGAAGATACTTGGGAAGAGTTTTTACCCACTAAAGGCAGCTTAGGAGGAAGGAAAGGCAGCAGGTAGAGTGAGCACTGGGGGTTCGAGTGACAGGCAGGCACAGGAGGAGGCTACCAGGGTTCCACTCTTGTGACACAGCACCATGGAGTTCCTGTGTTGGTCTCTGAGCCTTTGCCCATGTTATTCCCTCTACCTGGAAGTCATGCCCCTTCCCTGGGCCAGCTCTGATCCTCCTCACCAAGACAGGAAGAGAGTAGGGACTACTGTCTGCCAGATCTCTGCCCACACCATTGGCACCTTGTCCACAGAGCACTCCTGTGACCGCCCAGTGCCTTCCTCAGGCCACACACCTGGGCTCATGGGGACCACTCATGCCCAGGGGATGGGAGTAGAGCCTTATTTTCAGACCCAGGGTTGATTTCATGAGATTTCCTGGGAGGCTGTTTATTGAAAGGGGAAGTCCTAAGAGATGAGGAATTCACCCAGTAAACTGATGAATCTGATACTTATAGAAAAATCCCCTTCCCGCAAGGGGCTTGTATCTTCTGACCCTGCACACTTGTCTGTTCCTGGCATTCACTGTTTATCTGCTGGGAATTAGAAACAAAACAAAACAAAAAAGACAGCTATTAGCATGCAAACCCCAGCAGAACTGGCCCCCTGTGATTTGCATGAGAACAAAAGCTCTTTCCAATGTCCTGGGGCCCAAGTCTTCAGGATAGCTTTAACTTCTGAACCAAACAGGGCTTCAAAGCCAGAACTGGGGAACTCTCCATGTGGACTCTCTGGACCAGCAGCATCAGCATCACTTGGGCAGTAGGTAGAAAGGCAAGATCTCAGGCCCCTCCTCAGACTTGCTGAATCAGAAACCTTGGGAGTAAATCGAGAGATAGTCCATGTTCATGGATTGGAAGTCTCAATATGAAGATGCCAATTCTTCCCAGTTTTATTTGCAGATCAGCACAATTCCATTCAAAGTCACAGCAAGCTATTTTATAGTTCTTATAAAACTGATTCTAGAATTTATATGGAAAGACACAGGGAACAGTGTAACCAATGCAATTCTAAAGAAGGAGATTTAGGGGAGGGTTGGCCATCTGTACTTTAAGAACCCCTCGAACTGGGTCTGATGCACACTATAGTTGGGGAACTGTTGGGATAGTAAGGAAATTCTGGGGGAGGGAGTGGTTGGGGAGGGAGCCACATCCAGAGGCCTATTCATTCACTGAACCCCATCTATTCCATTCCAACTCCCTCTTCAGCCTTGAAACTGGACTTCTTTTGGTGGCAGGGTCTGAGTGTTTAATGCCTTGCTCCTGCCTCTCCCTTTTCATTATTCCTCTCTTTGATAGAGGAGCTCTATCAAGAAGCTCTCAAGGCCTGTCACCCACCTGACTCACCCAATAAAACTGACATCTTCATTTCTCATCAAACACATGCCAAGAATTGCTTTCGGGGTGGAGAAGGAAGTAAATCTGATTAGGCAAAGATGAAGTTTTCTCTAGCATAAAGGGTTGGTGAGAAAAAAGGCAAGTTATGCCCATACATGAAAAGAGCTTGTTTGTCATATATGTATTAAATACCAAGGTAATCTTGGCCCCTTTTGCAAACCAACAGCTGATTAATAATTCAAACAAATGCTGCTCAATTGCATCTCTATCACCACTGGCCACCACCTGGTTTATCCTGACACCTTCTAATAGGACCATGGCCATTTCTTTCCCCTGGACGCCTCCTTCCTTTCTAGCTGGTGTCATCCTCCAATCTTTCCTCCACTCTGGCCATCAGAGTGGCTTTCCTAAAGCATAGTCTTGTAAGACTTTTTTAAAAAGTGTTTTGTGTAGTTAATTCTTTTATTTTTTTCTTTAATGGCTTCTTGGTTTCCTATCTTGCTTGGGAAGACTTCCTGCATGATGAAATTATATGACTATTTTCCTTTATTATCATCTATACACTTACAATTTGGGCCTTTTGTTTATTTGTAATAAGTTATCACTCTGTCACCCAGGCTGGAGTGCAGTGTCACCATCATAGCTTGCTGCGGCCTCACACTCCTGATCTCAAGTGATCCTCCCACCTCAGCCTCCCCAGTAGCTGGGACCACAGGTGCACACCACCACATTGGCTAATTTCTGTATTTTTTGTAGAGATGGGGTCTCTCTATGTTTTTCAGGCTGTTCTTGAACCCTGGGCTCAAGCAATCCACCTGCCTCAGCCTCCTGAATTGCTGGGAGTATAGGCATGAGCCACTGTGCTTGGCCTTTATAGCTTTAAAAAACAACACTTTCAATTCATTTGGAAGTCATTTTTGTATATGGTATGAGGTAAGGATTTAACTTAAATGTCTTCCAAATGAATAGTCATTTTCCCAACCCTTTTAAGCCCAGAATTTGTCCTTTGTCGTATTTGCAGTCCCTAAAAATACTTGGAGAAATGCCTGGGCCCTCTGTTTTGTTTCACTGATCTGTTTACCCAAGGAGTAGAGGGTTTAATTACTGTAGCTTCAGCATGGGTTCAAAATCTGGTCAAGCCCCAACCCCCTTTCTCTTTCTGAAGCTATTTTGACTATTTTTGCAGGTTGATTTGTTTTTCATGTGAACATCAGATACATACAGTCCAATTTCAAAACAATAAAGATTTTATCTAGTTTTAAAAGAAATGAAACAACCCAAACTGAGAAACTTGTTGGGATTCCGAATGGAAAAGAATACATCTATTAATCCTTGAAGGTTTTGCCCACTGTGATAATAAAGTCTTCTTGAAGATCATTTATCTTCATTCACTCAGGACTTGATTTATGTTATTCAGATACGTTTCATCATTTTTGTCCTAGAGATCTTGTGCTTTTCTTATTGAACTTATTTCTAAGTATTTCATGGTTAGCTCACCAAGATTAGGAAATTGGAATGTGGCAGGGCTGGGGAAAGCAGAGCAAAATCAATCAGATATGACAACCAAGCATCTAGAAAGCACTTACTCTAAGCGGGCAGTAGCCACATCAGTTTTTCAAGCTAGACTCACAGAAATTCCTGGAGTTGGACTCACCTCTAGATGTTCTCCTAGATTCCCTTCTAGCTCACACTTGCTGTTATACTACACTTAGGGTATCAGGAATCATCTGGAACTTGCCAGATTGATGGTGGCATTAGAGGTGATTGCTCCCCTGCATCCTCAACTCCACTACCTTCTTGCAGAAACTGGTAGCCTGTCTACAACTCATGTGTCCCTTTTAAGACTTAAAGTACCAAATAACAACAGCATTGACTGGGGCAACTTGAAGAGGTATAAGGGGTATTTGAGGATGAGGCTGGCATTCCTGGACCCCTCCACTTTCGCTGATTGTGTCTATAGGCCAGTCTCCTGCCCCTTCTTCTGCACCCTCTACAAAGGAGGAGATTGTTCTCCGGTCTCTGGCTGACCTTGAGGGATTATTCACAAATATAGGGATCACATTCACATCTCACCACCAGCACGGCTTCTGGGACCCAGCTGCAATGTAAAATGAGAGGGCAGCCTGGAACCTGGGAGGATGGGATCTTCGGATCTTCTTCTGCCTGTGCCTGTAAGGCTGGGCCTCCAGCATGGGCCCTGACTCTGTATCATGGTCCACTCCTCACACCAAATGTGTTCTAGATGCTGGGTGACCCCAATCCTACCAGATGATGGGGCATTGGCAATTTTTCCAATTATCTCAGGGTGGAGATTTCTACCTCTGATCTTCAGGGTGGAAATCCATGAGATCACTTTTCTTTTTTTCCAGGCCTTCGATGCTGGGCCTCTATCCTATCCACGTGGTTGGTGGGGCAGATTCGTGGTTCTCCTCAACACCGTCATGGATTAACAGTCTCATGCTCAGTACATGGAAAGTCCTGTCCAATTTAAGTCAGAGCTTCAGTCTCTTTTTTTTTTTTTTTTTTTTGAGATGGAGTCTTACTCTGTTGCCCAGGCTGGAGTGCAATGGTGCCCTCTCGGCTCACTGCAACCTCCGCCCCTCCGGGTTTAAGCAATTCTCTGCCTTAGCCTCCAGAGTAGCTGGGATTATAGGTGCGTGCCACCATGCCCAGCTAATTTTTTGTATTTTTAGTAGAGACGGGGTTTTACCATCTTGGCCAGGCTGGTCTTGAACTTCTGACCTTGTGATTCACCTGCCTCAGCCTCCCAAAGTGGTGGGATTAGAGGCATGAGCCACCGCGCCTGGTCAGAGCTTCAGTCTCTTATCTCATGTATACCCCTTCCCCACTCCACGGCTCCTGCTAGGGTGGGCAGCTGTCATGGGGAGGGCCTGGGCTATGGTTTCTGCTGCATTCTTCCTTTTTCCTTCTTTCCCCGTGAGGTTTGGAGTTCCTCCTCTGGTGTGTGCCTTTGACGTCTGACTTTGGGCCTTTCCCCATTGGAAACCCCTAGCATCAGTCTCTGGCCCTGGCCAGGTGCCTTCAGCTAAGGGCCTGTGACTGCCCCCATCCTGGGCTCCTCTCTACGGAAGGCCTCAGGTGGCTCCTGGTGGTCTGTCACCCTCGTGGGAAAAGTCCTTTCAAGATGACCCACTCATGGCTTCCTTTCATGGCTATCCACCATGACTCACTTTCCCCTCCATGCCTGAAGATAGCCACCCCGAGGGCAGCTCTGGCAACCCCTCATTTAGGCAGTGCAGGCACGGGTCAGCACCAGGCTCTGCATCCTCCAAAACTCCAAAATCTCCTGCAGACCCTCAGAGATGCTTCTGAGGACTCCCTCACCTGGCCTGAGATGGGAGTGAGAAGAACACCTCTCTCTTCACTGTCAACACAAGTAAATAACAAGTGTTGGTGAGGATGTGGAGAAACCAGAACCATTGTACACTGTTGGTGGGAAGGCAAAATGGTGCAGTCACATTGGAAAACACCTTGGCAATTTAGCAGAGGGATGATCCATCCATCCATCCGTCCGTCCGTCCATCCATCCATCCATCTTTCTGTCTGTCCATCCATCCAACCATCCATCCATCCATCCATCCATCCATCCATCCATCCATCCATCCATCCATCCATCCTTCTGTCTGTCCATCCATCCATCCATCCATCCATCCATCCATCCATCCATCCTTCCATCTATCTGTCCATCCATTCATCTGTCCACCCATCTGTCCATCCATCCATCCATTCATTCATCCATCCATCCATATGTCTATCCATTCATCTGTCCATGCGTCTGTCCATCCATCCATCCATCCATCCATCCATCCATCCATCCATCCATCCATCCATCCATCCATCCATCCTTCCATCCATCCATCCTTCCATCCATCTGTCCATCCATTCATCTGTCCACCCATCTGTCCATCCATCCATCCATCCATCCATCCATCCATCCATCTGTCCATCCTTCCATCCACCTGTCCATCCCATCTGTCCATCCATCCATCCATCCATCCATCCATCCACCCATCCATCCACACTCACTGAGAACCTGCTGTGTCCTGCTCAGAATCTGGTGGGAAGAGAGATGAGTAAACAGACAATGACAACTCAACATCCAGGGCCATGATGGAGAAGCATTTCCCACTCTAGGTTCTGAAAACAGCAGTCCAGCACCCTTTTCCTGCTCTGGGCTGTGTCTCCGCATAGCTGATATGACTCTGATGATGTCATCCTCTAGACCTCAGTTGCTCTTCTGGAGTTACAAGGAAACAGCAGAAATTCATTATGTGCCCTGAACTTGAGGGCAGGGCCCAGACCAGGACACTCCTGGCCCGGGTAAGCCCTGGCTCCCTCCCTGACCAACTGTGTGACCTCAAGTCTGTCACTGCCCCCACTCCTGACACCCATCCCCAGCTCCACTGTGAAGAGACTGGGCTGGCTGCTTTCCAAGATCACTCCAAATTCTTGTCTGGGAGCTGAGACATTCCTGCCATGTGCAGAGCAGGCCATCCTGCTTCCCAAGCCCAGGGCATTTTGCGCCTCTGTGTCTCCTCCTGCCCTACTGCATCCTCCCACCTGCACTGGGCTGCAGCATGTACTCAGCCCTCCCCTAAATGTCGTACACTCATGCTCTGAGTCATAGCTCAGAAGTCACCTCTTGGGTGGGTTCCCTCGGTGCCATCAGAGCCCCTGCCCCGCGTCCCAGTCATGGAATATGCCTCGATGTAGCCCTTACCCCGTCTCATGCTGGCCCTTTTGGCACTGGAGTCTGTGGGGCACCAGACAAGCCTGAGGGGCTTGCCAGAACGTGAGGCTCCATCCTTGCAGGTGCCCCAGGACTTCCACATCTGGGGGCTCTTTTGGCTGCTCTGTGACCCCTGGGGTCCTCGGCCCTCTGTGAGGCCACGTGTGGCCACGTGACGCCCCAGACCCTGCGACAGAGGCTTCCCCACACCTCCTGAGTAGAAAGAGCGAAACAATAACAGGGCAGATGCGGTGCCTTTGCCCTTCAACCCTGGGGCTGTGTTTTTCAAAGGACCGGAAGGATCAGTAGGGTCTGAAGAGAACCGAGCCCCAAGTGCCCCACACCTGGTGTCAAGGAGGTGACTAGGAGGCTCTTAAGGGTGTGGAATCACCAGCTTCCCTGGTTGGGCCTGGCTGGGGGAGGCAGGGGTTGTGGGCAGTAAGGAGGGAGGGAATAAGGGAGCATCCACAGGGAATGCCACCCAAGACCCAAGCTTTGGCCTGCCCTGGGCCCTGGGGAGGGAGCGGCTACACCAGAGCATGGCCTTCAATCCTCCCCAGGCCAGCTGCTCCCCTCCAATGTGTACCTGCTTTGGGGGAAGGTGGGAGGAGCAGGTTCACTGTCTTCCTTGCTGGGGTGGCTGGGAGGGAATGTGCCTTCTCTGCAGACACTATGCAGCCAGAGAGACCCTGCCGGGTGGAAATGGTCTGGATGCAGCATAACCTCCAAGTTCATGACAAGGAGGCACAGACAGAGGAGAGGTGCACACAGCCAGAAGCCAGGGGAACGTGTTGGGGATGTTTACGCGCCCCGTCTCTTGCTCTGCTGCCCATGTCCCTCACTGGCCCTGTGGCTCTGAGGCCCGGAGAATGCAGTGCAGGGACTCTCAGCACTGCTGAGTGCCTACTGTATGCCTACTATATGTAACCTGGCACTGGGTGCCTTGGGACCTCCAAAACAAGGTCCCGTGACCCTGTTCTGGAGCTCACAGCCATGACTCAGGGCTGGGATGAGGGGCAGGCTGGTACACAATGACAGTGACCTGCCGAGGGTCTCCAGGCCCTGCAGGAGCCTCAGCCGAGGGGCCCAGAACACAGAGTGAGGCTCCCGCAGGTGACAAAGTTGGGGTTCCCCGTTCTCACCCCCAATATGTGTTTATCGCACGCCACAGTGGGGTCAGCACTGCAGTGAACAATTACACACACATGTGTGACGTCACACTCTAGAAAGGACAGAGAAGGGAGGGAGTGATCAGCTCTGGGCAGCCAGAGAATGACCCTCTGAAGAAGTGACGGGCAAGCTGCGGGTGGTGGGACCCTGGGAGGGCAGGGAAGAGGGACAAGGGCTAGACCACAGCTGGGGCTCAGTGGCGCGGGTTCTCATGGGTTGTGTGAATGATGAAGGATCTTATCCTGGAGTTTGCTAAGTGCCCAGTGCCAGGCCAGGCTCTCAGGCAAGTGACCAGCCCCTGGATCAGTGGGGCTCTCACTGGGTTCAGTGCTCTGCTATCACCGTCTTTCTTTCTTTTTTTGAGACAGAGTCTCGCTCTGTTGCCCAGGCTGGAGCGCAGTAGTGGGATTTCTGCTCATTGCAACCTCCACCTCCTGGGTTCAAGCGACTCTCCTGCCTCAGCCTCCCAAGTAGCTGGGATTACAGGTGTACACCACCACACCCAGCTAATTTATTTTTTATTTTTTTAATTTTTAGTAGAGACAGGGTTTTGCCATGTTGATCAGGCTGGTCTTGAACTCCTGACCTCAGGTGATCTGCCTGCCTTGGCCTCCCAAAGTGCTGGGATTATATGCGTGAGCCACCATGCCCAGTCCTGCTGTTACCCTCTAGATGCTTTCTAACAACTTTGAACAAGGGGTCCTGCATTTTCCCTTTGCGCTGAGCCCCTCAGTTCCTGCCCACACAGCTGCTGCTCAGGAGCCCAAGTCTAACCATCCCCTCATCTTCCCGACCTCATGTGAGGGAGGAGGGAGGGGCTGCCCTCTCCGCCAGGTGGGGATGGAAGTTTGCCAGCCTCAGACTTTCAATTAATTGCCCACCCCCCGGAAGGTAATTTTCAGGACTATTTACCTCCATGTGGGCCTCAAGGTCAGTTGCCTGGGGAGTCTTTTTAGGGAGGAGGAGACAAAGGGGCCTCTAGCCTCTGTTTCTCGTGGAAGCGCTGCCTGGGATGCCCATCGCAGGTGAACAGGATGTGTGTGCCTGGGCAGGTTTGGGGCACGAACTTTCCAAGCCAGGACAATGTCAGAGCCTGGGCCACATTCTGTTGAGCATGGTTTCCCTGGGACCCTGTAGCTGGTCAATGTGGACACTGTCAAAGCAATGCCAGAGACCTTGAATGACAACCAGAACAGCCCTGCTGTGAACTAGTCAGAAAGTCAGATGTTCCTGCCTTGACACTCACAGCTCTGTGGCGGGGACGATCGAAAATAACTCTAGTCTCAATTTTCCCATCTGTGCAGTGGGTGCAACTTTATCCTTCTCCAGAGTGCTGTGCTAGAGGGCTTTGTGATCACCCTGGTGGGCTGTGCGTCAGCCCCCTGCACGTTTCTTCGTTCAGTCTCTGCCTCCAGAGAAAAGCGCTATTTCTGGAAAAGGCTGCAGATGTGGGGGCCCCTGCACCTGGTGCAGAGAAAGCATTTAATCAACGTTGGTTAGATCAAGGGTCCCCAACCCCTAGGCCACAGACTGGTACCGGTCCGTGGCCTGTTAGGAACTGGAGGTGAGTGGTGGGCGAGGGAGCCAAACTTCATCTGTATTTACAGCCACTCCCCATCACTCACATTACAGCCTGAGCTCCGCCTCCTGTCAGATCAGCGGCAGCATTAGATCCTCATAGGAGCGCAAACCCTACTGCGAACTGCGCTTGCGAGGGATCTAGGTTGGACACTCCTTATGACAATCTAATGCCTGATGATCTGTCACTGTCTCTCATCACCCTAAGACGGGATCATCTGGATACAGGTAAACAAGCTCAGGGCTCCCACTGATTCTACATGATGGTGAGTTGTAGAATTATTTTATTATATAATGTAATAATAATAGAAATAAAGTGCACAATAAATGTAATGTGCTTGAATCATCCTGAAACCATCCCCTCAACCCCTGGTCCAGGGAAGAATTGTCTTCCATGAAACTGGTCCCTGGTGCCAAAAAGGTTGGGACCGCTGGATTAAATGAGGGGAGGAAGGAAAGGCTGACTGATGCGTACTCCAGGAAGGCACCCCAGACTCAAGGTTGCCTGACTCGGGCAAGGCCATGGCCAGATGCGGAGGGAGGGAGGGAGAGAGGGAGGAAGATGGGGCAGGAATGTCAAGGGGAAGAGAAGGAGTTGGCCAGCGCTCAGGAGCAAGCGATAAGTAAGCAGGGCCAAGGATTAGGAAAACCCTGAGCGGAAGGAGGCGTGGAGGGCCCGTTGCAATCAGATGGGAAACCAGATTAGATGCTGAATCAATGGAAAAGATCCTCACCGGATCAAAGGCGCTGCTGGGGAAATGTGAAAAGCTATTCAGGGTCAGGAGGCAGGTCTCGGAGGAGGGGCCCAGGCAGCTCAGCCAGCAGCCAGGGAGTCCGGGGAGCCTGGGGAATGGGGCCAGAGAGAGCCAGCCTGGGTGCCCGTTACACCCAAGGGCCCGAGGTAGCCACTCACAGGCTGTTTGGGGACAGATTTCCCAGATTTTGGGACACCTGGGCATTGGAGGCTCCTGGCTGGTGGAGAGGGCAGAGATTGGAGGGGGTGGGAACAGACTGGTCTTTATTCCCATTCCAGCGATAGAGGCACCTACATGAGCTTTTTGGGTACCTCGGGAACTTTCCCTCCAGGTTGCAAGCTGTAGCCTCTGCTAGTCTGTGGGGACTGCACCCTGTCTCCAGAATGCCAGGAGAGGCTGCGTTTGGCCCTCATACGTCTTTGCTGGTGGCTTCGTGGGCTTTGGTGCCATATAACCCCAGAGAGGCTGTGCCCTGCAGTCAGGGAAGGCACCTTTCTCTACCCGTCACTGAGTGGGGGCCCAGGCCTGGTCCTTGGAGCTCTCTAAGCATCCTCCCCAACCACATCAGTGCTGGGCCAGAGTACAGGAGCCAAGCATTTCAGGGCTGCAGGAGCAACATGGGCTGTGTTTCTCAGAAAGCGTTCCAGGGAATGCTGGTCCCATAAGACAGTCCAGGAATAGAACTTACGAGGTTAAATCAGTTTGAGAAACCCAGCTTGCTCTCTCCTCTCAGAGAGGCAGAGTAAAGGCCCCAGCAAGTTCTCTCTAAAGCCTTTGCTTCATCCTGTGGTCCCCAAACTCCCTTGATCCTATGAACATCCAGTGGAACCGGAATACACTTCGGAAAGTGACGACCAAGCTTGGCCACGCGCTCTTTGCACTAAGCGGGTGTCGGTGGTGAATGAGCTTGGCTTTCTGGCCCTCGAGCTCACGAATGGGTTTTGTCTGGCAGATGGGTACGTGATGTCCACCTCAAATGCCGCTTCCACGTTCTCCTTCTGCCACATGCCTGCGGGGCTTCACGGGAGGGGCACGCTTAGAAACCTCCCTGCTATGAGGCATAGATGGGCATCTGTTCCCTGCGGGGACCTCTTTCCGCCTGTGTGGTGGGAAGGAAAATGTCTGGGCCTCCCAGAGCGGCAGGTTCTATCCTGGCCTTATGCTCGAGGTCCCACACAGCGTCATTGAGACAGCAGAGGGAGCTTCTTCAGGCCGATGTTCCCTGGGAGGCTGGGGCCACGGGAGTCCCCTCATCCTGCCTAGGAAGGGAGTAAAGGAGGGTGGCCCAGGGAGGCCCCCTGGGCCTAGCAACAGTAGCCACACCACTGCTTCTCATGTACAGAGAAGGCCAGGAAATGAGAGGCCTGGGCACAGAGTGGCCTCCTAGATGCCCAGCCTCAGAGCTGGGAGTGACCCGGGGCACACCAGAGGCTGAGAGAGCCCGGGCCAGCCGGGAGCCATAGTGGCCTGGACGGGGCTCAGCACAGGGGCCAGGCAGGGGAGAGGTCCAGTGGGTCAGAGTTGGGGTGCAGGCGGGGTGCAAGAGGATGTGGGAAGGGATGGAGTCGAGGAGCTTTGGAGTTGAGCTCTGAATGCGCCTTGGAGCCCTGAGGGCTGCTCCTGGGAAGGGAACCAGATTCATCTCTATGAGTTTTGGGCAGAACCTGGACCCGTAATGGGCAAAGTGACAGTAGCCAGGGGTCCAGAGCGAGTGGTGAGCTCCCTGGTCCTGGAGCTGGGCCCTGCTGGCTGCCAGCCAGTCAGAGACAGCATGGGGTCTCGATGGCTAAGATCATGGATGTTGTAATCTTCGTGCATTCATTCAGCACCTGCTGTGTGCAAAGCACGGTTCTGGGTCTGAAGCCCAGCTCTTCAGCTTCCTTGCTGTGTGACCCTGGGCAGGGCACTTAACCTCTCTGAGCCCTTTTCCTTACCTCTAAAATGTCTGCACTTTTCATTTCTTGGCCAGGTGGAAAGACTGAGTCTGAAAACTGGGACCTCAGACAACCTGCAAGGAGTGTGGGAATTTCAGGCCCCCAAGAGGTACTCCCTGTCCTGACCACCCAGAGGGCTGAGTGTGTGGGGATGCAGGCTTCCCTGTCCAGCTCGCCTCCAGGCCCCAGCTGTACTGTCTCAGCCTTCGTGTAACCCCAGAAACTTCCAGAAGAGTGGCCCTCGGAGGCCCTCCCAGCCTCCGGTGGGCCTGGCGCTCCATCCCACACCCACACGAGCCTGGGAAACAGTCCTGTGTGCTCTGTGACTCAAGGTAGTGTGATGGGCTCTGGGTGGGCTTGGTCTGCCAAGTGTGGAATGGGAGCACACAGGGCATCCAGGGGAGCTAGGGCTGCAGTCCTGGGGCTGGGGGAGCCCTGCGGCCTGGGCCCCTCCACAGTGGCTATACGGCGTGGGAATGCTCTGGCCCTGGCTTCGTGTGCTGCGGCAGATTGGCAAGGTCTGGGGCCCACGCACTGACTCTCAGGGGAGCGATGGACGGCTTGTCGGTGGGGAGTAGGCGGCCCCGGCAGGCTGTGCTGGGAACAGCAAGCCCCCCAACTCCTCTAGGCCCCTCCCTCTCCTCCCAGGCCTGTCCCAGGCCTCTGAGTTAGGGTACCGGCGGGAGTCCCCCAGGGGCCCCATGGTGGCCCTGAGATGGCAGCAGCATTGTGGGCAGAGGTCAGCGCTGGCCAAATGTCCTGCAAGCAGAGGAGCCTGGAGAAGAGGATGGGGCTCGCTCTGAAAAGACCAGGAGCCTGGAGAAGGGGATGGGGCTCGCTCTGAAGGGACCTGGGTCCCCTCAGCCTACCTGGGTCCCCTGCTCCCAGGGGCTGACCCCTTTCCTCCCATCCCATGTTGGAAGGGAGCTGTTCCCAGGCCCAGGCTCTGGGGCTTGCTTGCCACGTTGTGGCTCCCACATCCCTTCCATGGCCTCTGCAGCCCCTCCCAGCCAGGCCCAGGACACCCTAGACTCCTGTCCTGTAAAAATCACCAAGTCTGGCCAGGAGTGGTGGCTCACACCTGTAATCCCAGCACTTTGAGAGGCCGAGGCAGACAGATCACCTGAGGTCAGGAGTTCAAGACCGGCATGACAAATATGATGAAACCCCATCTCAACTGAAAATACAAAAATTAGCCGGGCATGGTGGCAGGCACCTGTAATCCCAGATACTTCGGAGGCTTAGGCAGGATAATCGCTTGAACCCAGAAAGTGGAGGTTGTAGTGAGCCGAGATCACGCCACCCTGGGTGACAGAGCAAGACTCCAGCTCAAAAAAAAAAAAAAAAAAAAAAAAGGAAAAAAAAATCGCCAAATCCCTCACCCATGCCAGCCTCCCAGATGGGCTCCAGGTGGAGACAGAAACATGATATCTGGAGAGTGGCAGGGCTTGAGCAAGCTCACATCCATTGGGATGCCTTTAGCCAGGGAGATTCGGGCCCAGATGAACTGAGCGTATTCTCTTTGCTTCGCTGCCTTTCCCTTCTGGGCTGGGATGACCCAGTTTCTGGGGCCAGAATCTCAGACCACGGGAGTCCGAAGGGCCCTGGGTGATGGTCCCAGCCAGTGGGGTCCAGAGATCCCTGGGGCTCTGAGCGGGGTGTGTCAGGGACTGTGACCAGGGACTGGGGCGGCTCCGTCTGGCTGCCTCAAAGTAACTCCAAGCTTCTCTGCCATGTATTTCCACTCCAGTCTGACCGCCGCCCATAGCAGAGATCAGAGACTGGCAGTGCCACCTCCCCGATCACATGGCAGGCCAGTGTCAGATCTGGGGACATCCCCAGACCCTTGTCTTCTTTAGTGGGGTGGGAAAAGGAGCTACTGGTCTACCTGTAGCTGCCCTGACTCAGAGGGAGGAGGGAAGAATGGCAGGGGCTACCTGGTAGCTGTGATGTAGGAGCCCTGGCTTGGCACTATGGTAGAGAGAAAGGAAAGGAGCAGCCTCCACAACTTGGCTGGGGTCCTGCTTGGGCTGCCACCACTCCTTCCACCTGCCATAGGGCTGTTTCACAGCAGCAAGGACATGGGCTCCGTGAGGTGACCTGACAGTCTTCAGGCAACGTCCATACCACAGAGCTGACCCTTTAGTATGGGTGCAGTCCCTCTCAGTTTGGCTAGGCTTTGGATATTTGAGAGTCTCTTCTCCAACTAGAGTTAGATTGGAAGGAGAGCCACCGATTCACTTACCCACTTAACTTCTCATCCATCTCTCCATTCATCTTTCTAGCCTTTGTTACAACCATCTGTGTAGCCATCCACATGTCCATCTGTTCATTGATCCATTCATTTACTTGTTTATTCCTCTATCCAACTGTTGGTCATTTATTCAAAGCCCTTTCTATCCATCCATCTACAAGTCCACCCACTCATTTATTCATCTTCCATCCACCAATTTACCTATTCATGCATCCATCCATCCATCCATCCATCCATCCATCTATCCATCCATCCATCCAATCACCCATCACTCCTTCAATCATCCATCCATTCTACCTGTGTTATTCTACCATCCATCCAAACACCTATCTGTGTTTACCTTTCTAGTCCTCACCCATTCACTCATCCTCCCATCCAACCATTTATCCATCATTCGTCTACTCATCCACCTGTTAGTCCATGTACCAGTCTATCTGCTTATTGGTCATCCTTCTAACCACTCATCCATCTATCCATCCTCACATCTTCCAACCCCACTCATAAATGTGGCACTCTGTCCATCTGTCTGTCCACCTGTCCCACTGTCCATCCACTTATCCATTGATCCAGCCAAGCATCTATGGACAGATGCCACGAGGCTACCATTATTCATCACAGAGCCCAGAGTAACATTGTGTCTTGGATTATATGACTGCTCTTACTTGGTAGATGAAAACACTGAGATGAAATATGGGGGCAGCATACTTACTGGGAATAACTACTTAGGGTCAGAGAAACCTGGGTTCAAATCCTGACTCTGTCATGTCATTAGCTCTGTGGTCTTGGGTCAGTCATTTACTTCTCTGTGCCTCAGTTTCTTCCTGTGTAAAACAAGAATAAGAACATCTAGAATAGTTATAGGAATTAAAGCTAAAACATGTATTACGTTTCTTTACAACAAAATAAGTCCTTACTGAGTTTGGCTCCCTGGAGGAATGGTTGTTACAGGTGGGGCTGTGCTCATGGCTGGCTCCTGGGGACTCCCGGGCCCTGGCCCTGGCTGTGCAGATGGCCATTTGTTCTTCCTGTACAGCTGACTGGTGCCAACAGCAGGGAGGCCTCTGGGGCCATCAGGGCCATCTGACGCTTGTGGCTCAGATATGGCCCTAGCCTGCAAGGCAAGTCTGGTCTCCCCCGCCCAGGGCTGGCGGCTGCAACCTGAGCCTGCAACCCAGAGGCCTGTGGCCCATGCTCCCAGGATGCAGAGTTTCCCTTGGCCCCCTCTGCTGGCACGCCCCCACCCAAGCCCAGCCACTGGGCACAGGATGTGTGTGCAGTTGGAGCAGAACAGAAATCAGAGCTGGAGGCCTCTGAGCTGCTGTCTCTCCGCCCACCAGGTAGGCCTGTCTCTTCCCCACAGTAGGTAAATACAGGGTTCTATTTACATGGCAACGCACGGGGCAGCCAGCGGTGGCAGGTCGGTGGCTTATATCATGGCAGCGTGGCGCTTGGCAGCTCCAGGGTGCTGTGGGAAAGGGAGGTCTCCTTCATGATGTGACTTGTACCCTGGTCCCACCCTTGGGGGTGACACCCCGTTTGGACCTGGTTGCCCCAGACAACCCAGGCAGGCAAGAACGCCTGGGCACAAGGCCTCACCGGTTGCTTGTCTGCTGGGCTCCAGCCCTTCCTGCAGGACTTTGGGGAGACACGTATTGTCAGTTGCAGCATTCACAAGGGCCTCCACCTCGAAAGACTCACCAGATGCCAACATGGCTTCCGCGCTTTGTCTCACGTCACCCTCCCTTTATAGATGGGGAGACACAGAGAAGGGTCTCAGTGTGCATAGGGTCTCACTCTGCAACCATGCTCTAGGGCCGAAGCCACTGCTCTGGGCCAACTGTCCTCAGCTTGGCCAGGGCTCTGCCTGGGTGCCCCATGGCTTTCCCAAGTCCCCTCCTCCTGGAGGATAGCGGGGCAGCCGAGTGCCAGGGGGCAAAGGACCCTTTCCCTCCTTTCGCCATCCAAAGGCTCTAGCAGCTGAAAACCGCCCCCCCAACTTTGAACCGCTCTGCCTGAGGGACTCCTGGATGCCTCGTCCAAGCCAGCTGGAGGCTACTGGCTCTGGAAAGCTCTCCCTGACCTCCAAGTCCCAAGGTTGAGGCTCCCATGAGACCCCGAGTCCACCACTCTGGACTTCAGTCTCCTCTCTGCCACAGGCGAATAATGGCTTTGAACTTGGAGCCGTCTCACAGGTGAAAGGAGAAAATCACTGCAAAACTGCTCAGTATCCCACAGGCAGGAAGGGCTCAGCACCCGAAGTGTTCAAGCCATGTTCCATGGTGGGCGGACGCTTCTACATCACCTGTCCTTGTCAGAAAGCCCTTCTGCAGCCAGCAGCTGCGTCTTGCTTCCCTTTGGTCCCTCTCTTGATGCAGGTCCACTGTGGAGAGAAGGGAAAAGCCGCCGGGCACCAGGTGGGTGGATGGGTGGACAATGGAAAGAATAAATGGACATGGGATCTGACAGCAGGAATGGAGGAAGCAGGGAGGGAAGGAGGACAGCAAGGCAGGGAAGGGAGAGGAGAAGAGAAAGCACCAGCCTTACAGCTCAGTCTACCCTGCAGTCCCTGGAACCAGTCTGGGGCTATCCCAGCTCACCACACAGCTGCTGCCTGCCTTTGGTTCATGACTACCCCTCTCTGTGTCTAGTTTTAATTTTTTCATCTATCAAAGGGAGCATAGCTGAACTAGCCCACTCTGCAGTGCCCTTGTGAGGATTAAACAAAAGAATCATGCAAGAGGCCTGTCATGGTACAAGGCCCTCAGTAAGTGACACTTGAGTGTCCTCCCTCCCTGAGCAAGCCGGCTCCAGTTCCCAGCGAGGCCAGGTAGCTGCTCGGCCATTCCTGCACTGGGCGTTCCCCCTACCTGCCTCCCACGCTAGCCCTCCCCGCTTGCTTGTTAAAATCCCCTGGATCAGTGCCTCTCCCAGGTATGTCCTGCTTATGTAATCACCGCCCGAGCAGTTACACACCGACTTGAGCTCTTTGCTGGCTCCTGTTTACTCTTTGGCTCAGGGGAGAGTTCCATTCAGAAGAAATTGCTATTGCTTCTCAGCCTTCCCATGGGAAAGCAGCATTAGGGAGGGGTTCAGTGAGCCAGCAGGAGTGTGGGGAGTGGAGACAGGGGAGGAGCGGGGGGAGCAGGCCCTCACACAGCTCAGGGCTTGCTCCATATGCACAGCTTGCCAGCTACTTTATCTCTTTGAAAACAAAAGTCTCAAAGAATTTTTTCACATGACCTCATTTTCTGATATACCTGAATATGATTAAGAGAAAGGTAGATGATGATCTCATCCTGTTCCCTATTCATGACCTGTTACCATGTTTTGTTGCCTTTGCATTCATTCATGCATGTCTGCATGCATCTATATACACATCCATTAATCCATCTAGCCTCCCATTGATCCATTCATCTATTCATCCATCTATCCATACATTTATCCATCCATCTAGCCATCCACCTACACACTTATCCATCCACCCACCTCTCCATTCATCCATCCATCCATCCATCCATCCATCCATCCATCCATCCACCTATACACTCATCCATCCACCTATCCATGTACACATCCATCCATCCATCCATCCATCCATCCATCCATCCATCCATCCATGTATCAATCCATTTATCCATTTATCTATCCATCCACCTATGCACCCACCCATCTACTCATCCGTACACACACTCACCCGTCTACCCATCCATACACATACCCACCCAACCCTTCCTTCCTTCCATCACATAACATTTGTTGAGTTAATAGTAAAAGAAATAGTGGACTGGGTGTCCTACGGCCTGGTTTCCATTCTCAGTGCAACCCCTGTGCTGAGGCCAAGTCTGGGAGTGACACCTACCCAGATCTGAGTCTCAGATATGCCATTTTCTCTTTTGTTATTGGCCAAACTCTTTCCCTCTTTGAACCTCAGTGTCCTCATCTGCAAAACAGGGCAATAAGGATTCTTGTCTTATTATTGGGAGGACATAAAAAGAATGTAGACTTGGGAGTTCTTCGAATCATGTGAGCCTCCTGTGGGGGCTCTTCAGGTCCTGTGCTTTGGGTGGGGGTGCTAAGATGGTGCAAGAGGAAACCCTTGCTTTGGGGCTTCCTGTGCAGTGGAGCAGAGGAAGAACCAGCCAGAACTGGCGGGGTCTGTGTTGGATGGAGGTGGAGAAAGATTGAGGGGCCTAGGCCGCAGAGGGGCACAGCCTCAGGATAGGTCTTGGTGGCCATGGTTGAAGGATTAGATTCAGGCTTTCAAGCAGGGTAGATAGTGGCTGCATTGGTATTTTGGAAGAACCCCTCTGTCTGCTGTGGAAGAAAACTAGTAAAGAGACTTGCAGTTGCCTGACTAGACCGTGAGACTGAAGGGTAGGGGGTGACACTAAACTTCACAGACACTTTTCCTCCTGAATGCTGAAACTGTGCAGACACGAGAATCACTGATTTAGGTCTCAGGTGACCTGGATCATACCAGATCTCTGGTCCTTCCATAACATGGCATTTGTGCCTTATCTCCCCAGCCTGTGTCCCTGGCAGACATTGCTAATCAATTGCAGCTTTCTTTCCCCAGAGCCTAAAACTGTGCTGTCTAGTAGGGTAGCCACTGGCCATCATTTAAATATGGCTATTTAAATCTAAATCAGTTAAAATTAAATAAAATTAACAATTCAGTTGCTCAATTGCCACAGTCACGTCGTTTCGGTCTTTCTTTTTCAAATTTAGAGATAGGGTCTCGCCCTGTCACCCAGGCTGGATTGCAGTGGTGCAATCATCATAGCTCATTGTAACACTGAACTTCTGGGCTCAGGCGATCCTCCAGCTTCTGCCTCTCAAGTAGCCCAGGCTAGAAGTGGGCATCACCAAGCCCAGATAATTTTTTATTTTTTGTAGAGATGGGGTCTCACTATGTTGCTCAGGCTGGTCTTGAATCCCTGGTCTGAAACTGTCCTCCCACCTCAACCTCCTGAGTAACTAGGGCCACAGATGTGAGCTACCGTGCCCGGCCTACAGCTACATTTCAAGTGCTACTATAACTATTGGGTTCCAGATGAGACGGAGCAAGTACACAGCATTTTTGTTGTTAGAAGATTTCTGTTGGTCTGTGCTGACCTCAGCCAGGCTCCATAGCCAATTCTGGGTCAGTGAGGAGCTGGGAAGGACGATAAGCACCCTCTGCGCCTCCCTGGGCTAAGCAGTGGTGAATTCAGCCAAACTTGATGCCTCCCGTGGTCATATCTCATGGCAGTTTTTCTTTCTACCTGAATTTTGCACATAAGGTCAGACTTTAAAAAAGCAAAGTCCTTCTGGGCTGACCCTTCTCAAGTTCACTTTCTTTTTGTCTCTCAAGAAAATTAAAAAAAGGAAGTAGGAAAAGCCCGGCTTTGCCATGTGGCCATAGATGTCACCTCAAGCGTCATTTCAGTCCTGAGCTCACCTGGCCTCTCCAGCCTCCGGAGGCCGCATGCTTCTGTTTTTTTTACATCTATTTTTAGTGCCCCTGGGTGAATGTCATTGCCGCCAGAGGCTGACATTTCATACTCTGGGAATCTTGACCTACTGCTGTTCCGTTGTCAGTCGAACCTGCTTTGTTATGCCCCAGAAGGAAAGAACAATGATCATTAATAATCGGCAACTTCTGGAAAATCGGAAATGGAACCTCTGTGATCCGAGGCTGCCCTTAACCCCAGCTGTGCTGCCTGCAGCGAGAACCACATGGCTGGTCTCCAGAAGGCTCCACAGTTGCCAGAATGTTACACCCTGGGGCTGCCAGCTGGCCGAAGCAGGGCAGGTGGGCAGTAGGCAGTGGGCTGGGAGAGGGCAGACCTTGGCCCTCAGTCATGTGACTGGGGTGGAGGAGATTGAGGCAGAGTGACAAGAACTTGGTGATGAAAGTGTCCAACTGCATAGAGACTTGTGGCCCACCTCCAGAGACCAGCACAGGGGACACCCTCTGGGGGCAGGGTGGAGGACAGGTGGGAAGAGGGGAGGGTGCCTTGTTCTGGGTGGGTGGCTGGGAGTCTCCCCTGGGCTGGGGAGTTCGATTCAGCCAAGTGTCTGAGCCCCTGACCCTGGGTTGGGTTCCGTGCTGGATATTGTGGGACACAGAGGGGAATGAGAACCGGGTAAGTGGTGGGAATTAGTGGGGCCCTGGAGGAGCCCTGGCCAGCTGCTGGCTCATGGGTGGGGACTCGTGGCTGCAAAACCTCACACCTGCTGGCAGGGAAGACATTGTGGGTTCCCCCAACGCAGACGACTCCTTCAACCCCTTTGGGAGTGCGGACGGAACTGGGACTGGCCTGGCCTTTAGGGAAGAGGGGCTGTGCTTGTGTCTCAGGCTCAAGTCACCTTTGACAAGGGAAGCAAAGGTCTCGGGAACAATTCCTTCTTTTCACGCTGGGTGACCTGGCAGGAGCTCTTGCTGGAGCTGACGGAGGTGGCGGCCCCTCCCAGGCAGCCCAAGACAAACATGCTGTAGGAAGTTCCCACGCTCCCAGGGCCTCTCGCCTGGAGCTTTTGCAGTTACCTCCCGGAGGCTGGGGCTGTGGGGGAGGGTGGGGCCTCAGGCACCTACAGGTGAGCCTGGAGTTCCAGGCCCTGGGGACACACCTGCTGAGCACCTACTCTGTGCCACGCATTTTGCAAACATCATCTTACTGAATCCTTAAAATGATCTTCCTAAATTAATATTATGATCTTCATTTAGAAATCTAAGGCTGGGAGAGGTTGTCAGCCAGGTCTAGGGGTAGCTCAGCTCAGGCTGGAGTGTGGGGCAGGCATCAGCCACCAGAGCCCAAGTGAGGGGCAGAGTGGAGGGCCCTGGTGTTACCTGTGCTTGCCGGCCAGACTCTCCCACTCTGGGGTCCTGCCAAAAAGCCAGTGTGGTCTCTGTAGCCCCGCCACCTCTCAGATTCTAGACTTCTAGGCAGCAAGTGCTCAGGGAATGCCTGTCCTCTCAAGTACGTATCTGACCAAATCCTGCCCTCGCCAATCTCCCCGTCCCCCTGGGATAATTGCAGAGGAATGGGGAGTCAGGCCCACAGTCAGGGACTTGATTCTTGTGTCCTGAGGATGGACTGGCCCTACCCACTCATTTATTCCACTGCCCACTTTGACCCCTACCAATCCATTGGTCTGTCCTTCTAGCCAACATCTACCATCAATCCATCCACACTCACTCATCTATCATCACCTTACCCACCAGCCACCCACACACACAGCATCCACCATCAATCTATCCACACTCACTTATCCATCCATCACCTTACCCACCAGCCACCCATGCATGCAGCATCCACCATCAATCCATCCACAGCCATTCATCTACCATCACCTTACCTACGAGGCACCCATGCATGCAGCATCCATCCTTCATCTCACTGCCAGTCTATCTGTTCACCTGCCCAGCATCATCCATTGCTTGTCTATCCATCCACTTAATCTTCAGGAGCCTGTTTTGTTGCCCCTGTACCCACCCACTGATTTACCTGCACATCCATCAATACCCCGAATTCCTAGTGTCAGATGTCAAGTTGCAGAGGGGACACAAAGCAAGGCTAGTATTAATTCTGGGTGAAGTGACAAAAGTCAAATTGCTTAAAACTAAATCCTTTCAGTCTTGGCTTTGCAACTGTTCAGCCAGAGACACCTGTTCTTCCTTTCCTGGGAGATAGGGTGGTGTTTGGGTGGGGAAGCATGAGCTTTGGAGTCAGACCTCTGCCAGAATTGAATCATGGGTCTGCGGTTTATTAGCTGCATGAGCTTGGATGAGTTAACCAGCTTTTCTACGTCTCCTAGAGTGTAAACTGTAATACCAGCGCCTCTTTGCTGAGTCATTGTAACAATGAAATGCATGCAATAAATAATATGTGCTACCGATAGAATTAACGATCAGTTACAGAGACTGCATTAATTATGTCTGATTGTACTGACGGTGAGAGGTTTATTTTGCCTGTAATTAAGGAATGCCAAATTGATGAAAAACAATCTCTTTATACAATTTTTCATTGTTCAGGCTTTTTTTCTAAGCAGCATATCCTCCACCCATTTTCAATCATACATTTCTTCTTTGTTTGAACAGCACTGATAACCGCTTTTAGATAAAAGGAAAACAAAACTCCCAGTGGAGATAAAGGAAGGGCCTTTTCCTTTGTCAGCTATCCTTGAGAGGAACACGCCGTGCTCCATGTGATTTTCCCATTGGAATGTGAAAAAAGAGGTGTGAAATATTTGTTCAGATCATTTCTCATTCATGAGGCATTCCAATAACCACAAGCGGTATTGGCCCTTTCACCCAGGCACACCCAGGAGGGAGCAACTAGTTAGTCTGATTAATCTGCGTCTGTGGGAGTGAAAGGGTCCTTCCGGCTGAACCAGGACAAGGACACTCATGTTCCACTGGTGCCGTGTGTCCAACCACGCCAACTGCTTGCCATAGTCACCGTGTGGCAGAGCATAGCCTGGTCTGAGGTGTGGCTGTTTCTGCTTCTTGCTGGACTTCAGAGGCTGAACCCGAGGCTCTGGTGTGTTCCTGACACATGTGGCTTTATTCCCTCTCTGGAAGAGAAGCAAATATCCCATTTCAGAGGAGGAGACTGAGGGTCAGAGTGGATGTGGGAAACTTACTCAATGTCACACCCAGAGGACACATTTCAGGTCTGACACCAACATCCAGCTCTTGCTGCCACAGCCAGAAGTGTTACCATTCACCTGGTCACCCACCCCCAGGTCCCTGGTGTGTTTCTGAGCTGGCATGTGTCTGAGAAGGACACCTCCCATGTCCGCACACCCATAATGTTTCCAAAATGTGATTATGGCTTAATGTGAGCTTCTCAGTTGAGACCCAGGCTCAGACCGGGTACCACGTCTGTCTCCTCTCAGTACAGCACTCCCACCTGGCCTGTCCTTCTCCTCCAGAACATCCCAAACCCAGTATCTTGGTGTCTTTGATGCCAACACCTCTGTGTGAGTCACCTCTAGTCTTGTAGCAGAACAGACTCCTAGCAGGAGATTTGGATGACACTAGGTGTGGTAGCTGATTCGAAATGGCATCTACTGATCCTCGCCTCTCGCATCCTTGTGTAGCTTCCTCCCATCTTGAATAAGACTGAGCTTGTAACCAACAGGATATTGTGGAAAGGATGCAGTATGACTCTCTAGGCCATATCATAAAAGGCCTGTGGCTTCTGTCTTTCTTTCTTCAATTACGATGTCCCTCATGTTGTGAGGATCCTTAAGCAACCACTAGAAAGGTCCATGTAGCAAGGACCTGAGGTTTCCTGCCCACAGCTGTGTGAGTGTGCCATCTTGGAAGTGGATCCCCTAGCCCCAGTCGAGCCTTCAGATAAAACTGCAGCCCTGGCCAACATCCTGACTGTGACCTCCTGAGAGACACTGAGCCAGAATCACCCAGCTAAGCCACTCCCAGATCCCTGGCCCACAGGAACTGCAAGAGGTAATTAACGTGCTGAGTTTGGGGTCATTCGTGATGAGCAACAGATCACCAATGTATGTGGTGGGAATCCTGCTCTGTGTTTTAGTAGTTGAGTAGCCTGGATCAGGTGACTCCCTGGGAGCCTCAGTTTCCTCCTCTGTCAGACAGGATAGAATTCATAATAGCTCCCTGAGAGATCCGTGCTGAGAACTAAATGGTGTTCATGTCAGGTGCCCTGCACTGGGCCTGGCCTCCTGAAGTCCATATGATTATGCTGCAGTTATTTCGTTGCAGCCACATTTGCCTGTGTGGGCCCTGGCTTTCCTGCGTGGGCATCAACACCCCACCAGCAGGACACTTTTTTACATGCCTCTTATGCCCTGATGTGCACACTCTCTCACACACATGCTCACGCATGCATGCTCACACACACACTCACACAATCACACACACACACAACCTCATGCACTCACCCAGCCCAGGGCTCGGCACAGTGCTTAAGGGAGCACAGTGGGTTTTTGGTCACTGCTGTAGAACCAGTGAATGAAGTGAACAGTTTCTTTTTTTTTTTCAATTAAAAATGTTGCCAGATGTGGTGGCTCACACCTGTAATCCCAGCTCTTTGGGAGGCTGAGGTGGGCTGATCACTTGAGGTCAGGAGTTCGAGACCAGCCTGGCCAACATGGTGAAATCCTGTCTCTACTGAAAATACACAAATTGGCTGGGCGTGGTGACATGCACCTGTAATCCCACCTACTTGGGAGGCTGAGACAAGAGAATCATTTGAACCTGGGAGGCAGAGGCTGCAGTGAGCTGAGATCCTGCCACTGCACACCAACCTGGGTGACAGAGTGAGGCTCCATCTCAAAAAAAATTAATCATGGTAAAATACGCATAACATAATATTTACCATTTTAATCATTTATTAGTGTATGGTTCTGTGGCATTAAAGTACATTCAACCATCATGATGTTTGTACAATCATCATCACCATTCATCTCTAGAACTTTCTCATCTTCTAAACTAGAACTCTACCCTTTAAAAGCTAGCCCCTTCTTCCTCCTTCCTTAGCCCCTGGCACCCACCATTCTGCCTTCTGTCTCCATGAATCTGACCACTCCAGGGACTTCGTGTTCGTGGAATACCGCGGTACCTGTCCTACTGGGACTGGCTTATTCCTCTCAGCTTAACGTCATAGCGGGTGTTGGATTCTCCTTCCTTTCGAAGGCACAACCATGTCCATAGTGAATGGTGTTTCCCCTGGTGTTCCCCTCCCTCCCACTGTGAGATCTTTGAGGGCAGGCATGATCTCTCCTGTTTGTCTGTCTCCAGCCCCTCTCTTGGAACCTGGCTCTGAGTAAGCCTGATACAAGAAGTATTTGTGGAAGAAATGAAGCAAGTCCAGCCCCTGGGGTTTGTGTCCTGGTTCTACCATTCCTTGGGTGAGGGTCCAAGGCAGGTGTCTTGTTCTCCTCCAGTCTCCGCTTCCTAGTCTATAACATCAGGATGGAGACCCGTTCACGGGGCTGCCATAGGCTTCAAGCCTGGTGACCGTGCTCAGAAACAGTGGGATGCATGGGGGACGCAGAAGCTCCCTGGCTCATCCCCTGGCTCCCTGGCTTGTCCCAAAGCAATGACACCCATTTGTCTGACCCAAGCCTGATTCTGGTCTGCCACTCCGGCAGGAGACTGGGGTGGTGGTTGTTGCCTTAGTTTCAACATGGCGGCACAGGATACTTTAATTACTGCCCATCCCCTGAGATAAGGCTCCTGGGTCCCACATTCCTGGTACCTGGTAATTCCATCGATAAGCCCCTGGGGCCAAGCTGAGACGTCTTATGCCCAGGAATGCTGGGTGAAAACCACAGCCGGGGAAGAATTAGATCCAAATTCGCAAGGTGTAATTTCAGCTATGCGCTGATAACTTCTCTGGTGGCTACAGGCTCTGGAATTCCAACTATCTGCTGAGGCAAGCGCGAGGAAAGAGCACTGGAATTGGAGTCAGGAGAGCCAGCTTTGTGCTCAGCCAAGGCTGTGACCCCGGACAAGTCATCTGATGTGACAACATGGGCTGCAGGAGCAGACAGTCTGGATTAAATCTCGGGTCTGCCACTGGTTACTTAGGCGGCCTTGGGGACCTTGTTGAGCTGCTCTGTGCCTCAGTTTTCCCATCTGGAAAATTGGGATAATGATGGTTTCTACCCTTTCCATGGACCTAAGTACCGTTGAGCTTTTGTGGCTTTATTCCTCTAATACATATACAGATGGAGAATTCGTCTTTCCATGGTGGGGAGCTTCCTGAAAGGGTTCCTTCCAAATCTCCAGTAAGCCCAGTCCCCTGAGCTCCGGACAGCCGACCTCTACCTGCATCCTCACGTGGGTGGCTCGTGGGCACCATGCACCTGGCATTTCCCCCATGGGCTCTTGTTTCAGCTTCACTGCCCCTGATTCCTGGCCTTGATTCTCCCTCAGCAAATGGCCATTGTCTACCCAGGTGCTCAGGCCAGGACCTCGCCACCCTCCTGTCCTGCATCCACACACACGGACTCAGTTCATCACCCAAGACCAGGGGCGGATCTTCCCTCTGTGGGGTCTCTCAAATCCTTTCACCTAACTTACTCAGATGATGGCATTTTAGTTAGGCCACCGCCTGATTGAGTCTTGGGAGGGACAAGCACTGGGACACGAATCCTGTCTGGAAGCAAGGCTCAGGGGCTCCTTCCCCAAGGAGGTGGGCACAGCTCACGCTGAGCCCAGTGAGGTTGCCCTGGAGGCCTAGGTGTTTCCCTGCCTCCATCCTCACCTGCTGCTGTCCATTCTGTACACGACACCTTTTGAAGTCCTGAAATCGAGCTGCCATGGGGCCTCTCTGGATACACCTGCCCTGGCTGTCACACACCAGCCTCGCTGCATCCCTCCCAGTGCCTCCAATGACTCAGGCCCTGCCGGCCCCAGGGCCTTTGTACGTGCTGTTCGTCCTGCTGGGAGTGGCTTTGCCTCCATCCCACACTGCGGGCTCCTTCTCAATCTCAGGGTTTCCCCGGAGAGCCTCTGCACCGCTTTTCCTGGGCAGGTGAGGGGCTCTATTCTTGCTCCTCACTGGCTGTTCCCCTCACTGACACATTTTATCATTGTTGATTTGCTTCCCCACCTTCAGAGTCTGCCTCTCCCACTAGAATAAGCTCCACGAGGGCAGGGACTGTGTCCTTGGGGGTCAGCGGTGTCTCCCACAGTGGTGCTGAATGGACACTTGTTGGGTGAATGAGTGAATGAATGAATGGCTAGGAATGATGACCCTGGGCTGCAGGGAACAAGGTTTCTCCAGCTGGAGTCCAGTCACTGCCTCAGCAGTCTCCACGGGTGCCCGTGTCCACCCTGGACCTGAGGAAGTGGCCGCAGTGTGCACTGCTGGACCGGGATGACGGAAGGCCTGTGTTGGGGTTGGGGCCAGGGCTGTCGTCTTTTCTCTTTTGGTTTCCCCACGAGGCTCTGCAGTGAGCTTGGAGGAGCTCTTTGTGGGCCTCCGCCCTCACAGACACCCGTTCACTCCCACCTGTCCCCGTCCTGAGGCCCTGCCTCAGTCTGGCCTAGCAGGAGTCTTCTGCACTCCTGACCGACCGCTCCGTCAGACGCCCGGGGCAACAGCGTTTACTTTGCCTGCCATGGCTTCAGGGGACAGTGGATGGGGTCTCCCCCGCTCATAGGGGGTCTTGCAGCTGTTCCTATAGGCCCATTCCTGTCAAATCTGACCATGTCACTCTCAGCCTAGAACACTCAATGGCTCCCACAGCCCTCTTGATGAAGTCGTTGCTGTTTGCCATAGCCTTCCAGAAACTTCTTGGCTGCCCCCTCCCCATTCTTCAACCTCACCTCGTTCCATCCCTCCATCCCTCACCTCTCATCATCCAGGGATCCTGAACACCCTGTGCTTCCCCAAACCTCTCCCGCTTCCAGGCCTCTGCACACACAGCTGCCTCTGCTTCTCCAGCCATCCAGGAATGGGCCAGTGACAGCGCCCTGTGCTTCCCACACCGTCACCTCTTCTGGGGTTCAGAGGGTTCAAAGTCCCACTTCCCAGTCTCCCTGAGACCATCGAACTCGATGCCTGCAGGTCGCATCCAGCCTGCGGCGGCTGGAACCAAATGTGAGTGCTCTGCATTCCTTCCCACGGCTGGAGGCGGCCCAGATCCTCGGGCCAGTGCGGGGGGACGCCCATCAAGGATGGCCTCTGTGACAGTGTGACGAGAGTGGGGAAAGGTCTTTGCAGCATGAGGGTTCTGAGGTGTGCGGGTGTGTGTGTTGCATGAGCACAGCCGAGCTCATCCAGGCTCACTCAAGGTCCTGCTTTAGAGAGACCTTTCCCTGGGGAGTTTGCTGGTCCTGCCTGGGTGGTATCAGGTTTCCCCTCGGCTTCCCCAGCTCTTGGCCTTTGCCACCATGGCCCACTTTGCTTGCATAGCCCTCTCAGGGGACAACCTCCTGGCCTGGCTGAGGGAGCTCTGGGGGCGAGCCCCGGGCCCACCCTGCTTGCATCTCCGGCTCCAGGGCCCTGCTCGAGCCTGGTCCTCCTGGGGCTCATGCCCCGCCTGCTGAGCCTGCTGAGAGACTGCCCTTGGCAGGCCCCGCTCCCCGGTGCCCGCGTGCACATTCTTCCTTCCAGAGGAATGTCCCAGACCCAGGTTCCCACAGAGGTGCCTGAACTGAGGGGAGTGACTCTCTGGACCCTGGCTGTTGTTCTGCTGCAGAAAAAGCCATTCTTTTGAACTCTGCTGAGTGAGCTCACAAACGGGGCATAACCGAGACGCGGGAATGCCTGGGTCGCCGCGCAGTCACCGGGCAGGGCTGCCCTCCCCTGTGGGTCAGCAAAAACGGTGTCAAGTGAAACCCATTCTAATTAAAGGGAACATTAAGCAGGGGCCTTTTAAACATGGCCATTTCCTAAAGTTCTCTCTTGATACCAATTAATTCCCAGAGGAAGGAGTGGAGGTGAGGGTGGGGGGAGGCAGCTGAAAGCCCTGGGAGAGCCTGGTCCCCCACCTCCAAATGCTCACTCTGCATTTATCTAGAAATCCATCTCAGCAGTCATTTAAAGACCCCAGGAAAACTTCTCCAGGCCCCAGCTCCCCAACTGTTTAATGAACGCTGCCCCACGCCACCACCCTCCCCCCACTTCCTGGGAAAGAGATGAAAACCAGAGGGGCCAAAAACATCGCTGAGATGTGAACTGGCCGAGAGATGGTACTGGGGAGGATTGGTCAAGTGGTGGCTGGGTCGCATAGATCCACCAACCCCCTTGCAGAGGGGTTGAAGAAGGCATTCCTTCGACAATAGTAAAAGGTACATTTTTAGAAACCAAGAGGGTCTTGCTTCTGTGAGTTGGGACTGAGGGTGAACTGGACACCTGCCTCTGTGCCACCACCATGAGAAACAAAAAGGAACCAAATCTCTGTTTCCATGCATTCTGGGAGAGAGACTCAGAGACAATGGCTCTGGTCGACATTGGTGGAGTGACTTTCATGTGCCAGGTACTGGCACCCACCTGGTCAGCCCACCAGGGTCTGACCCTCCTCTCTGCCCTCTTGGCTGAGATAGTTGGAAAATTGCAGTAACTACCACCAAGTGCACCATGTACGTCACTGTGCTCCAGATGATAAATCATGCACCCAGCCTTGCTCTGCCTCCGTTTCTATGTGTGTGCGATAGACAAAGACAGAAAGACAGAGAGAGGAGGACAGCTGTCTCATCCTCCCTGTGTGCTAGTTACTACAATTTTCCAACTCTCTTGGCTGAAAGTAGCCAGAGAGCAGAAAGGAGGGTTGGACTCCAGTGGGCTTCACATAGGCTTCATGATAAGGCAAGGATTTCATCTAATTGAGAAGAGTGGTTCAGACCCCAAACACCCTGAATCCATCAGTTTCCTGAGCATTAAAGTGAGGATTCTGCAATCAATTAGTTATGTCTGCCATGAGAACAGCATGGCACAACCGTGGGACCTGAGCAGGCGCTGCTCTAAGATGGAAACTGAAGTGGTGTTTGAGGAAAAATTATGAAAGCAACTGGATAAAGCCATTGAACTTTCTTATCTCAAGAGCCTGAAGTAGCTTGTGACACGTCCTGAGATAAGAACCCACACTGTCCCAACCCATTGCCTGGGTCACCCGATGGCCTCAGACACCTGTGAAAGCTAAACCCAAACCTGTGAACCGCACCCTCTAGCTTTATGGCACCACTCCCAGCCTCCAGCCTCTCCCTTGGGCCCCATGTGGCTGCCAGCTCACTGTCTATAGTGCATTTCAGTTAAGCCATCGTCTGAGTAAGCCTTGGAAGGGGCCAAAGCTGGGACACGAATCCTGTCCGGAAGCAAGGTCCAGGGGCTTCTGGCCCAAGGAGGTGGGCACGGCTCACGCTGAGCAGCCGAGGCTCCCTGATGTGCCGTGTCTGCTCCAGCCTCTGCATGCACCTGTTGCCTCTGCTTGGGCTGGTTCCCCTCGCCTGGGCAGCCTGGAAAGCTTCTAGCTCTGCAGCACTCACAGCAAAGCCCCCTGCCCTCCCTGGCCCAGCTCCTCTGAGCTCCAGCAGCCTCTTGGATAGCCCCATGCTTTGCACTGATTTCACTGTGTTGTAAACAATCTGTATGCGAAGAGTCTCTCTCCTGGGCTCCATTCCTGGGGCCCATCACAGAACGACTGAGTCTCACCTTTGTGCTCACCCCCTGCCAGCCATTGTCTCTGAGTCTGTCTCCCAGAATGCATGGAAACAGGGATTTGGTTCCTTTTTGTTTCTCATGGTGCTGGCACAGGGCCAGGTGTCCAGGTCACCCTCAGTCCCAAGTCACAGAAGCAAGGCCCTCTTGGTTTCTAAAAATGTACCCTTTGCAATTGTTGAAGGAATGCCTTCTTCAACCCCTCTGCAAGGCTCTGGAGGACCTTGGTTTGCTGAACTGCGAAGTAACCGCTGAGCTAAAGCCAGCCCCTCTGGAGGACCTTGGTAGGTGGCTCTACCAGTGTGGATGGACAGGGTCCCTCTCTGCCCCAGGAGCAGCAGGGGCCTCCAAGCAGCCTTCTGTGTTGCTCCTTGTGGGAGAAATTCTTACTTGGGGCACCAGCCAGCAAAGCAGAGAGGCAGGTACCTGTTTTAGTGCTATAGGGCTTGGCCTGGACACCCTCTGTCATGTGTGTGATAATCATAGCACAACGTCGAGATCAGCATCTGATCACCATCCATGGCTTCTTAAACACGTACTATGCGCCAGGCACTGAGCTACGCACTTTTTAATGCATCACTTAGTTCACTCTCTCACAACTCGCTGGCATCAATCTTGCTTTACTGTTGGGGAACGGGAGGCCCAGAGAGGTGGTGCAAGGCAGTAATTTGAACCAAGGCCTCCCTCCTGCTCTCCACAGCTCATGCTCTCACTGTGGCACCTGCTAATTCTGTAGCACCCAAGCAGGTCTGGGTGGGCTACCCTGCCCCCATCCCAGGAGGAACCCAAGCTTCAGGAACCTCCTCAGGAAAGGCCCCACGGGCCATGACCTTCGAAGATCCCCCAGAGGCCACCTGCAGGCATACCTGTATTAGTTATCTGTCGGCATAACAAATCGCCACCAACACAATAGCTTACCACAACCCCAGTTGCGGGTTCAGAGTGCTGCAGGTCAGACATCCAGGCAGGCACTGCTTGGCAGGTCTTCTGCTCGTGGTCTCACGTGCTGAAAGTCAGGGTGTCAGCCAGACTGGGTTCCTTCTGGGGGATCTGGGGAAGAGTCTGCATCCACGCTAATTTGTGTTGTTGGCCGAATGCAGTTGCATGCAGTTGCAGTTGTAGGATTGACGTCCCTGTTTCCTGCTGGTTGTCGGCTGGGGTCACTCTCAGCTCCCTTGGCTGCCCACATTCCTTGCCACGTGGGCCCCTTCCTTTCCCAAATCAGCAGTGGTTCTCATCGTCCAATTCCCGACTTCCACTTTGGGAACCAGATGGAGAAAACACCCTACTTGTAAAAGGTTCATGTGATGAGGTCAGGCCCATCAGGTTAGCGTCCCTTTCTCAAAATGAACAAGTCAACGGTGCCATCAAACACAATCCTATCATAGAGCAGAGTTCATCATATTCACAGTGGCAGGGACTGTGCAGGGCATGTACACCAGGGCTGTGGGTCTGGGGACCATCATAGAATTCTGCCTCCCACAATTTTAAAAATTAATTCAGCATCCATGCTTACTTTTCCAGAGAAGATCGCACCATATTGGGCTGCGGTGGGGCATGGAGAGGACCACTGGCTTCACACAGCCTTGGTTCAGAATCCTGGCTCGGATCTCCAACAACTGATGTCCTCGAAGAAGCAGCCTGACTGTTCTGGGCCTCAGTTTACTCATCTGTAAAATGGAGTGAGGGCCACTTGGCAGGGCAGCGGGAAGGTTAAATGGGATCATGCAGGTAGAAATTTTGGCAGAGCCTGACCCTGGGGGCCTGGGCAGTAGATGATGCTGCTGTGCACGGTCCTTTAGAACAACCCAGCCTTCTGTTTTGTTTGAAGTAGGGTGGGATCAATGAAAAGCATGTTTTTAGGCTCAAACACATCTGAGTCCACATCAGGAATCTTCCAGAGTCCAACTGTGGCCAGCAAGGCCCTGAGTACTGGACAGGAGACATGCCATGTGCTGACCAGTGCCCACATGCTGGTGGTTGCAACCTGGGCTGGCTGCTCACCAGTCACTCACAGTGGGCAGGGTCAGGGCCCAGTCTGATCCCTCAGAGCAGGAGGGTTGGGCATGGAGTCGTGGCAGGTGGAACATCATACGCCCATGCCATTGGAGCTGTGGTCCCTCCTTGGCAGTGCTCTGAGGGAAACTGGCACACCTGTCCCCCTCCCTTTAGAGTCTTTGGCTTCCTCATTGTGTCTTAATGCAAAAGAGCAGCCAGACTGGTATGGAGTGCTGCTGGGAGGACTCCAGATGGGAGGAGCCTTTTGGCTCAGACAAGGAGTGTCAGAGAAGGGGTCACAAACTCTCTGTAGGCTAAGCCAAAAGCAGTAAAGGTTAATGTTAGGAGCAGGTCTTGGTGCAACTGCCTGGGTGTGCCTCTGGGTTCCACTGCTAACTTGTTATGTGACTGGGCTACTCTACACTTTAGTTTTCTCCTCTGTAAAATGGGAATAACAGTAGTCCTAGCTTGTAAAATTGTCAGGAGGATTAAATGAAATATTGTCGGAACACCACTGACATGTGGTGCTTGTTCAGTACAAGTTATCCTCACCATTATCATCATTACCACCACCATCATCATCATCACCACCATCATCATCATTACCATCATCACCATTACCATTATCATCATCATCATCACCACCATCACCACCATCATCACCACCACCATCATCACACCACCATCACCATCATCACCACCACCATCATCACCATTATCATCCTTACCATCATCATCACCACCACCATCATCACCATCACCATCATCATCACACCACCATCATCATCACCACCATCACCACCATCACCACCATCACCATCATCACTACCATCATCATCATCACCACCATCACCATCATCACACCACCATCACCATCATCACCACCACCATCACACCACCATCACCATCATCAGCACCACCACTATCATCACCATCACTGTCATCTCCACCACCATATCACCATCACCATCATCACCAACATCATCACCACCATCACCATCATCACCACCACCATCATCATCACCATTATCATCCTCACCATCATCATCACCATCACCATCATCACCACCATCATCATTATCACCACCCACCATCACCATCATCATCATCATCGCTATCATCATCATTACCACCATCATCACCATCATCATCACCACCATCATTCTCATCACCATTATCATCCTCATCGTCCTCCTCATCATCATTATCACCATCATCATCATCATAATCATATAATCATCATCATTATCATCACCACCATTATCCATCATCATCTCATTATCACTATCACCTTTATCACTATTACTGTCATCGTCATCATTACCATTTCCTTTCCATCATCACTATCACTATCATGATTACCATCATCAACGCCATCATTATCACCATCATCACTATCATCACCATCACCATCACAAACTCGTCATGATTTAACAGGTGGGCTGGCACTCTGAATGTTGAAGACAGAGGGAGAAAATCAAGCTGGGACAGTCAGATTTCTACAGTCCTCCCTAGCAGGACCCAGGTGGGCTGTTGGGGGTCCCAGAAGCAGATATCAGCCCAAAAGATGAGCTTTGATAATCAGAGTGAGGTTATGGTGAGACTGAGTGACACAAAAGAATCTAGGGTTGTTGGAATGCTGACAGCAGACAAAAGTGAGATGAGGTATCTCCTGACACCATCCCCTTCCATCTGCTCTCAGACGGGGCTCTTTGGAGAGGATCTGCCAGGCGAAACTGAGGTCTTATGCCACCTCCACCTCTACGTAACCTCAGACAGGCTTCATCTTGTCTCCTGGCCTCAGTTTCCTCATCTTTAAAATGGGGACATATCAGGATCTGCCCTCAGCAAGTTGCTGGGGGCCTGCCCTGAGCAGCCGGTAGGTGGCGCTAATGGCTGGTGGTTGGGTGGGGGGAGGCTCTCACAGGGGCTCTGGAGGCCCCAGTAGGGCACTGGGGAGACCTTCCCCGATTCCCTGGGGGCAGAGCAGAGCTCTTGACTTTGCAGGAGGTGCAGATTCTGCCTTGGGTATCTTAGAAGCTTTGCACAGGCATCTCCAGCTCAGCAGGAACCAAATGCCATCCTGTCTCCCCACCTCACTGGTGTCACCATCTTCCTGGGAGCTGTCCGCATACCCCTCTCCTTGGCCCTCACCTTTAATTTGTCCCTGAGTCCTATCAGGGTCACCCTCTATCTCACCACCATCTCCCATCTAGGTGAGCATGGGAACCTCCTCTCACACTCCCTCCAATTCCCCTCCACTGCAGTCGGGGGGGGCTTCTAAAATGCCAAATATAGCCCAGTCTCTGCAATTTGCAGGGTCCCCAGCCCTCGGGATAAAGTCCAAACCCCTGACAAACCTGTGAAGCCCCTCGAGGCCCTGTGGGTCTGAGGCTAGCTCTGGGCTGCAGCCCTGTCTCTGGTCGCAGTCCAGCTTCCACCAGGGTCCAGGGGCACTGAGCTGCCATCCCTCTCTCCCCTCTGTTGGCTCCTCCTGACTGCCCATCTTCCCCTGGCCTCTCTATGCTTCCTGCTGGCATTGATAACAGTATCCTGGAAAGCTGGGCAGGAGGGCTGCCTTGGGTTCCTACTGTGTGCCCCACCTAGTGCAGGGCTTGACCCTTAGCAAGTGCTCAGTACACCCATGTGGGATTGGGGGGGTGAGGGTAAAGGGAGGAGGAGGGAAGGGCCAAGAGCTCCCTGTGCTCAATGAAGAGTGGGACTTGAGCAAGTATCCGTTTTTAGTACCTCCCAAGATGTGTACAAGAGGCCTGGGGCCAGCAGAACCCCTTGCCCCTGCCCATCCCCCTCCAGTCTGTGGGGGTCCACTCCCAGCTGCCCAGCCGTGGGGCCTCCATGGCTCAGCTCCTCATCTGTTAAGTGAGGACAGCGGTCGTAGCCCTCACAGCGAGACCACGTGGGTTACATAACTTGTTCTTAGGGTTCCTAGCTTGCAAGAAACCCCTAAGAATGTTCTATACTCCTAGGCCCACTATTATTCTTAATATTACCCGGGAAACGGTGGAGAAGCGAGTAAATAAATGAATAGGTGAATGAATGAACGAATGAATAGCACCCTAGCCCCACGGTCTCCTGGGGCTTCAGGATCCTTGAGGAGGTTGGCTGTGTAGGTTCCCCCCAGGTAGGACCCAGGTGAGCTGGGGAGTCTTAACTCACCCAGGGCAGGCCTTAAGGTTGGGCATAACCATGTGTGGGCTCTGCCCTGGCCTTACTTAACCAAGAGAGGGAAATGCTGGCAGAGAAGAAAGTCCTGCCCAGCAGACAGCCCCATATACCTGGGCTAGACCCACCCCCAAGGAGCCCCACCCACCTAGGCTAGCCCCACCCCAAGGAGCCCCACCCACCTAGGCTAGCCCCACCCCAAGGAGCCCCACCCACCTGGGCTAGCCCCACCCCAAGGAGCCCCACCCACCTGGGCTAGCCCCACCCCCAAGGAGCCCCACCCATCTGGGCTAGCCCCACCCCCAAGGAGCCCCACCCAACTGGGCTAGCCCCACCCCCAAGGAACCCCACCCTACTGGGCTAGCCCCACTCACAAGCGGCCCCACCCACCTGGGTTAGTCCCACCCAGCAGGCAGCTCCGCCTACCTTGGCTATCCCCCTCCGAGTTCTTGACTTGATTCTCCTGTTATTGTCCTGCAAACCCACATCCCTACAAAGCAGGAAAGTGTGCCTGGGAGAGGCCATGTGAGTGGGGAGCCAGCCCAAAGCCAGGCGTCCAGGGTCTCCCTCACCTGAAGCTGACTTTTTCCCCACCTTGGACAGAGGGCGAGAGATGCCATCCCCACTGAACCCAGTACTTTCACCAGCCATATTAGCTCCCACCCACCCCCCTGTCGTGGAAGCCTCGGCTGTCACACCTGCAGGGCCAGGGCGTGCATGGCCTCAGGGATGGCCTGTTCAGCTGCTGAGTGACTCGGTCCCGGTGCCTCACCACCTGCTGAGCTCTGTGTGCTTTCTGGGCACTTCTGCTCATTGCCTTTGGGCTCAGTGAAGAGTCTGGAGTTTATCCGGAGTGAGGTGGTCGGGCCTTGGTGAGATCTGAGCAGGTAAGAAGCAGGGTCTTTCTTATGTTTTAAGGAGAGCTCTGTGGCTGCTGGGTGGGGGATCAGCTGGAGGGGCAGGAGGGCAGCAGGTGACTCATTACAAGGCTGGGGTCATCATCCTGTGAGAGCCGGGCATGACCAGTGCAGGCCGGTGGGGTTGAGGGTACAGACCAGTAGGACCCACAGACGGCTTGGGAGTGACCAAGCCTCTGCTGAGCTGCCCAGGGCCCCTCCCACCTGGAGCCCCCCAAGGTGGTGCCATACAGCCAGAGGCCTCCAGGCCCCACCCAAGACAGCGCAGCCGGCTTCTGCCCAGCCACTGTCACACACAGAGGGCAGCTGTCCCCACGGTCCCTAGAGGTGGCTGAGGACCACGGTGCCTGGAGTCGTCTGTGGCTATAAACCAGGAGGAGAAGGCAGCCCACCCCTTCCCCAGAGACGGGGAGGCTGGGGCTGCCTCGTGGATTTTGGCAGGTCCCAGCTTCCAGGATTGTGAGGTGAAGATGTGAAGGGACCCTGGAGGTCATGGGGACCCAGGCACAGAGCGGTGGTCTCTCATCCTCCCCATGGTCAAGGAGGTCGGTGCCTTCCCGGGGTGGGTTGTTTAAGGTAGGATCCTCCTTCTCTTCAGAGTCCATTCAGGAGCAGGAAAGTTCATCTCAGACCCTAAATCCAGCCACATCACGCCACGCTTAACACCTCTAACAACTTCCCCCGGCACTTAGGACAGCATCTGGCTCCTTCCCTCGGCTGGTGGCCCTCAGGGTCTGCGTCACACACACCCCAGCTCTCCTGACGGGTCTCTGCACTCGCTGTTGCCTCCGCCTGGAACAGTCTTCCTCCTGGTGTCATCGTCTCCGTGGTGCGTCCTTCCTGACCTTCCACCTCCACCAGGTGCCAACACTTCCCCGACCCCGGTATCCTCTTCTTGCCGGTGGGTGAATGCCACCTGCTGATGTCTGATTTATTCATTGGTTTTCTTGTCTGTTGTCTGACCCCACCGGGGACAGGGACTGGTCACTCATGTTCATCCGGCAGACCAGACACTTCGTGGAGGGCTCCAAAGCTGGCACATCCCGGGGCCTCCTCTGTCTCTCCCAGGCCCTGTGTGTTGCGGTGAGAGGAGCATTTGTGTCTCTGTGGTTTGCTGCTGGAGCTAATGACCTGGAGAGAAACAAGGGAGACAAGGGTGTCCAGACAGGTGCGGGGCTCAGCCAGGAGGCAGAAGACGTGGATGTGTCCCGGGCCAGCGCCACCAGGCACTCTGTGTGGCACTGGGAACAGGAATTCTGAGAGTTAGTCTGTAAGGGTGGCGGGCATTGCTCCCCTGGGAGAAGCCTTTCCAGTGGGCGCTGAGCAGGCCATTAGCTCCTGTCCTGAGGAGGTGCATGGGTGGCCTGGGGTCTCCACGGAAATTATGTGGGCGCGCATGGGTGTGGCTCTGTGTTCATGTGGGCGAGGACTTCTGACCGGTGCCAGGGCACTCTGCATGACCCTGGCAGAATCAAGCTCTCCCGACTGTGGAAGGGGAAGAAGAGCATGCGTGACCCCCCACCAGCACCGCACCCCTCACTGCTCTACCTGGGGCTGCCTCTGGGGGTGGCTGGGTCCTGGCTGACTGTTGTGACAGTTGAGGCCAGGGGTGGGGTGGGGCATGGGAGTTAAGAGGACTGGCCAGGTGGGGCACACCGTGTGCCCACCCCCAGTGTCAGGAACTTCCCCCTCCTCCTCCACCCCCTCGTCCTCCTCCTCCTCATCATCCTCACTTGTTGAGGACGTCCTGTGTGCCAGGTGGTTTATATGCCCAGCCTCATTTAATCCTCAGAATAACTCCATGAGGTAGCTACTAAACCCCCCCACTTAACAGATGAGGAAACTGAGGCCCAAAGAAGCTCAGCAAGTTGCCTAAGGTCCAAGTTTCCTCTCCCAACTCTCCTACCCTCTCCTCTTCCTTCTCCTCTCTCCCATTCTTCCCTGCCTCTTCCTTAACTAGACAATTTTTTATCGAGCATCTCCCAGGTGCAGGCATGAGCCAGGTGCTGGGAAGATCACGATGATCCAGCTCCTTCTGGTCCTTTCCTTAGCTGGTTAGAGGCTGGGAGGACACACAAGTTCAGCTCCAGCCGACTGGGGCATTGGTGGTAGCCCCTGGAGAACTTGTGCAATGGGGCTATGAGGCTGAATCTGGCTCCAGGAAAGCATGTTGCAATCCACGAGTGATGCCTGCCATGCGCACAGGCATGGAGAGTGAGGCACCTGTGCTGTCTTCTCGTAGACGCTAGACTGGCGGGGCCTCTGAAACGCACCCAGACACTGTGCTGGGTGTGCTGCATAGCCCTCCTAACCAATTCAGTATTTTTCTCTCCATTTTCCAGGGAGAAATCAGACTCTAAGGTGTCAGAATGTAAGGTTCCTGTTGGAACCCAGGCTCCAGGGTCCCTGGTTTTCTGTGACATCATGCTGCAGGACCCTGTTTCTCTCTTTGCTTTGGCTGCTGGGTAGCTCGGAAGGGAGCTTTAGGCTTGCTCTCAGGCACCACATTAGCTCAGGGGTTTGGGCATTTTTGTCGCCGGCTCCTTTGGGCTCTTTGTCCTCCCTGCTGTGCTTCCCGAGGAGCAGGGCCGGATGTAAGTTATCAGCTATAAATAAAACCAAGACTTCCGTTCTGGCTCTCACTCTAGTTTCCTGGTGCATTTTTTTTTAAGTTCTTAATCAAGGGAGGGGGTACTCCTGACTGAAGATGACATCAGCATCAGCTGGCCCTGGGGGGCAGGCCCCCAGCCCCCAGGCCCGTGTGGTCCCTGAATGCCCCCATTATGAGGGGGTAACCTCATTACACAAGACGTGCTGCACGGCGGAATTTCAAATGGGGTTTTGTGGTTTCTGCCCTTTGCAGCAGAGCACACACAGGCAGCTGCGGTCGCCTGGCTTCCTCTCCCGCCGCAGTCCTGGCGCCTGGCCAGCTGGTGACCACCCCTTCCACCATGAGTCAGTTTCATTCTTAACTCTCTGACTCAGGTCCCTTTAAAGGGACAGCAGAATCCATTCGTTCCAAGCAAGGAGGGAGAGGTGAAGAACCTGTCTGGGAGGGGAGTTGGGGGTTAAGAGGAAGCTTGGGGGTCCCAGGCAGGCGGCTGGGTGAGCAGCCCTGCCTCACTCCCCTACCCCAGACACCCAGGATGGAGGGGCTTTCCTGTCTAATCCAAGGGAGACGGACCTGTGACTTCCCCAAAGCTGACTGTCTGCAAGGCAGGAACCCCCAGTGTTCAGCAATCTTCCTTTCTGTCTGGTCACAAGCCCTGCCCAAGCTCTGGGCTCAGAAGGTAATGGGGGCTTTGCGAGCCACCCCCAACACCCCACGTGCCCCGCTTCCTTCTCATCTTTGGCTCCCTCATTCCTTGTACTTCCGTCGCAACGATCTCTGGAGTTCCTAGAACATCCTGAGCTGCTTCCCCGGGCCGCCCTCCCTGCCACCTGGCATGCACGTCACTCTGCTCTTTGTGGGGGTCCCATCTCCTCCTTCTGAGCCCAGCTGTGTGCCACCTCCTCCCAGGTACATCCTGCCAGTCCGTCACAGCAACCTACTGACCTCCATAGTAGCACAAGGAACAACCCAAACTCTGTTCACCTTGCTCCCCATGTTAACGGCCCCCAGCATGAACTGTCTGCTCCATGAAGGCAGGGCCCTGCTTGTCTTGTTCACAGCACAAGGCTGTTCACACAGTTGGTGCTCACTCAACATTCCTGGGATCAATGGGAAATGACTGTCAGGGAACTCTCTGCAGCCGTCTTTGTCGAGGGCCCCAGATGGGGTGTGGGTGGCCCCTCCCTGTCCAGATGGTGTTGGAGGGGCTGGGGGCCCGGCGTGGCGAGCAGGCCAAGGCTGCAGGTGGACGTCCCTGGGACTGGGGCTGCTGGGGGCCAGGCTGCAGTTCCAGCCCAGGTCAGGTCTCATGTGAGGCCTCTGTGAAACAAGAATTTCTCTCTCCATTTCCTTCTCCTGTCTGACTCACACTTTCGTTTTGAAGTTCCCCCTTTCTGCCAGCGCTTCGCCTGAGGTTACGGAGTGGTCAAGCGAGGCCGGCAGGGCGTGGAGACCCGGAGGAAGCCGGGTTGCAGTTTCATTCACAAAAACACGACCCGCCCGCTTCCTGTGTCCTGCCCGGGCTGCACGGCTCCCAGCCCTGCAGCCAGTTCACAGGGTGTTCGCAAGTTTGCAGGGGCCAGTGAGGGTGCTCCTGGGGTTTGAGAGGCTTGAGTTTGTCCACCCCAAGGCCTCCGTCAGGACCCCCCTTTCCCGACACTGTGCTTCTGTCTCCCACGGTGCCTCCCAGCTCACCCCGACAGGGGCCTGGCGCAGAGCCTCAAACCCAGGATTCTATAGGAGCTGAGGGCTGGGCATGAGCACCTTGGTGCTTCCCTTGGCTCCACTGACCCATCCTTGTTTCAGCACAGAGCTGGGAGGCCCAGGGAGGATGGCCTCTGCTGACTGGTCCAGCTCCCTTTGTGGTTCCCACCTCTCAGTCTGGGGTGGATCCAAGGTGGAGGGAAGAGAAGGGGCTGGGAAGAAAACTACGCCTGTTGGGGCACAGGCTTCTAAATCCAACCTCGTATCTCCTCCTACGAGTAGCTTCCAGGTGTCCACAGGGAGCCCGGGGTCACGTGGGCATCATTCGTTCTCCACGCGTCAGATGATCCTGTGGTCCCTCAGTGCCAGGCCCCCCTGACCCTCTGGGCACATTGGTGACTTTGATGTGGTTTCCCCCCCTCCCACGCTGCCAATCTGGTGGTGGAGACAGAACAGCAGTCCTGGACAGTAAGGATGCCCAATGCCACGTGCCATGTTAAGGATGCCCAGTGCCACTTCCCCTTAGCAGGGGAGATGCAGAGGAGGGGAGGACACACAATCTGGGCATCACAGAAGCCTCCCTGGGGTGGGGGGCATCCGAGCGGAGCCGGAAGGATGAGATACCAGGCAGGGGAAGGGACTGGCTGGGAGGAGAGGCAGGGAGGGGTCTGAAGGCAGAGAGACAGTGTGTGCACGGCTTGAGTGCAGGAGAGCCCCTGGTGTGTCGGAGCTGGAGAGGACTGTGTGGAGGGTCTGGGTGGTGTGGAGCGGGGACGGAGGCCAGGCCAGGGGGTCAGCCAGGCTGAGCGGCTTGGACATTTTATGGAGGATGATGAGGAAGCCCTGCAGGCCTGTGTGCTCGGCTGGCCCCGTCCGGCTGACCACAGCTTCGTTCAGCACAATCCACATGGCACTGCTTTGGGGTCTCCGATCCAGGGTCTCATTTCACCCTGGTGCTGCCCCTGCGAGGAGGCGTTGTCTCTCCTTCGGCAGTTGAGGAAACTGAGACCTGAGAGGCAAGTTCTGCCCAAGGTCATGCAGTAGGTGCTCGCAGAGTCATCCGAACTGTGGTCCAGGGGTCTCTCGCCACCCTCCCTGACCCTCTGGCCATGGCTGCTATGGGGATGAAACCGTCACAGGGGCAAGGCACTTTGAAATGCAAAAGCTCTACGGTGTCATGATGATGATAAAAACACAACAGGAAGAACGCAACCCATTTCAGTTTTATGAGGCTGAGCTGCTCCTCCGGAATTCCCTCTTTTCCAGGGATCTCAAAGCACTGGGCAGGTCCACAGACCACTCCTAGAAGCACTGGGAGCCAAGCTCAGGCCAGGCAGGAAGTGGCAGGCACTGCTCATTCTCTGCCGTCCCAGTCCTCCTCCCCTCAGCATCGACCCCTCTCCCCAAGTCAGCTGGTACGAGAATGAGGAGCTCGGGTCCTCCCTATCCCCAGCAGGTGAGGAGCAAAGACCACCAGCAGCAGGAACAGTACTAAGGACTCCACCATCCTGGAGACAGAGAGGGGTGGAGGCATTGGCCGTTCCGCCTGGTTTAGCATTTTCTGGGTTCAGCTCCTGTCTGTCCCTTGAGACTATGAGCTTCTGAAAGTCATGGACCATGCGTGTCTGAGTCACTGTGGCCTGCTGGGATGAGCAGGGCTTGATGGCTGGAGAGGAGGGAGTAGGGTGTGGAAGGCTGGGGGTCAGGGGGAAGTCACAGGACTGGCTACCCTGTCAAGGCTTCCTAGGGCTTGTTTAATGAATAAGGAATTGATGGATGAATTATCCACTAACTGAAGGGTATGAATTGCAGACGGAGATGTGGAAGGATAAATGGATAAATGAATGTGTGGATGGTCTAAAGGAAGATGGATGACTGGGTGGATGGATGAAGGGATGGGTGGATGGATAAGGGATGAATGAACGCAGGGATGATGGATGGATGGATGGATGGATGGATGGATGGATGGATGGATGGAAGGGTGGAAGGATGGATGGATCAAAAGGTGTAAGATAAATAAATGGATGGAAGGACGGATGGAGGGATGAACAGATGGAAGAACGGATGGAGGGATGAACAGATGGAAGGATGGATTGATCAATGATGGATAAATGTGTGGATGTGGACAGATGGATGAATGCATGGACAGATAGATAGTGGATAGATGGTACAGGGGATTGGTAGAAAGTGAAATAAGCACCTGGGTCATGTCAGGCATATGGGCAATGTGCGTCGCTTCTAGCAGAGACCGTGATGGGACTCGCTTGGCTTTACAGATGGAGCCTTGGCATGCACAGCACGATGTCCGCGTCCTCCACCAACTAGAAGACCAATGATTTGGCTAGGGTCATTTTCTTGGTTCAGCCTTGTCAGCCCCATGACTATGTCGAGTCTTCTGCCCTCCTGGTCTTGGTTTCCCGTGTGGATTATGAGGATTTACTGGATGAGATGGGCCTCTATGGTGGAGTCTCCAGATTTTCCTAGGAGGAGGGGCAGCACCCCTACCTCTCTCTTCTGCTCACAGGCCTTCCCTCACTCCATTCCCAGGCTCAGCGCAGGCACCTGCCATGCACCCTCTTCCCCACCAGTTTCTAAATGTCTGGGCACGAAGCCAGCAGGAGAGATGGGCCCTGGGGAAAGGGGAGCTGGCCCCTGCTGCAGGGTGGGCAGGCTGGGGGCCACTGTGGCTGCAGACAGCTGCTCAGCAGGCCCTTGGCAGGCTCCAGCTGAGTCACCCTGAGTCACCACTGTCACCTCCTACCACACATTCCTTCATTCATACAGTGTCTGCCCCTGAGGCCACCTCCCTGAAATCTCACTGGGCAGTTGCCAAGGGTGTGGAGGGCACTCAGGCCTGCCTGATGGGCCCTTGGCAGGGAGAGAGGGCTGGGCAAGATGACCTCCGGGAAGGTGTGGACGCCCTCTGAGTCCCTTCCAGCCCGGGAGCTCTCTGACCTCACTGGGCTGGATCCCCTGCAGATGGGAGGGCTAGGTGCCTGTCTCCTTGAGGCCCCTTAGCAGTCATTTGGAGGAACACTGGGCCCCTCAGCTCACTGAGATTCACTGGGATGAGGAGACGAGAGTGACTCACCTGCCCCCCTTGCCTGATTCCTCAGCAGCCACACCCAGGCTAGGCTCTCCTGCAGAGGCCTGTGGTCCCTTTGCAGTGAACCAGGCCAGCTCTGGAGTGGGCAGCCCTGCTCTGTGTCTGTCCCAGCGCTTCCCTGCTGTGTGGTGTGGGGTGGGCCATGCACAGCTCCAGGCCTCTGTGTCCTCGTCTGTAGCCGGGGTGCCACCAGGCAATGCCTCTGGTGACTTGCGTGGGCATCTGGTGCTCCTCTGTCCCTCCTGGGGCCAGGGGTGTCCTACAGCCCTTTGACCTGCAGGGCTCACCTCTGGCAGGTCCTGAGTCCTGGCATCAGATGCCACCAGGAACACAATTCTGGGTCTGGGAGGTGAGCCTCTCTCCAGCTGGAAGCCTGGGCTACACTAAGAGCTTAGGGACCCAGGGTGGTGACCCCTGAGTGCTGGGCTCCCAGGGGTGGGAAGAGAGAGGCCCGGGTAGTAGCCTGGTCCGCGTGCAGTAGGTGCCAGGTAGGGCAGCTGCTGGGAACCCGGCACGGGGCCCAGGGCCAGGCTGGGGCTGGTGGTCTCAGGGTCCATGAGGCCCATACATCAGCCTCTGAATTTGCCATGGCAGGAACTTGGGACACAAGAAGCCAGCACCACTGAACACCCTGTCCTTTTCATTCATTTCCTCACCCGCTAACCCTGGTCAAGCCTTCTGTGGCAGGCACCACTCTGCACTGAGGATTTATGTCAATGAAATGGACTTGGGTCCCTGTCCAAGGGGGTCTGCTGAGGGGAGACGGAAGACAGGCAGTAACCATAGTCACATGGCCTGGCCTGCTATGGAGGCAATCAGAACCGCGGGAAAGAGAAAGGAGAGTGAGGGAAGAGGGTGCTCTCTGAGAAGGGCTTTGGATGGGATCAGGAGGGGCAGGGTGAGCGGGGATGGGGGGTGTCTGGATGGCGCACCCCTCTGTGGAGCAGTAGGGAGGACGGCAGAAGGGACCAAATCTGGGAAGCGGTTGGATCCTGCACAACTGCCCAGGGAGGCTGACATGGCACCCGTTTTCTGGGATGGCCCCATGTGCTCTAGTGTGATTCTTACGGGGCTCCCTTTTCCTCTCAAAGGACAGGTTTATTGGTCCCACCCTTGCATGACTTTTTAAGGCCTTTGTCTTTCACTTGAATGAATCGGGGAGCGGGGGAAGGATGGGTCCGACTCAGGCTGCTGAAAGGATGCTGTGCCTGCCAGGTTAAGGAGGGACTGGGGGACGGGGTCAAGGGCGGATTTATGATCTGTGATCTTAATATCCATTTTCTGATACCCCTCAGCTCTGGGGACACAGAGGTGGGGCACACAAGGTCTTCCCTAGAGATTCCCTGATGGAGGAAGGACACACAAAGTCTGATAAACACCATAAAGGACCTGCAGACTAAGGCCCCGGGAGCTTGAGGAGGGAGCAGCCAAGTTGGGGAGGAAATCCAGGAAGTCTTCCTGAAGGAAGCGGTGTTTGAGGTGAATCTTGAGGGCTGAGCAGCAGATTCCCCAGGCCGAGAGTCAGAAAGAGGGGAAGGTATTCCAGATAGAATGACAGATGGCAAAGGCTCAGGCGTAGGAACAAAACACCAAGCCCTCCCACTTCATTCATTCATTCATCTACTCATTCATTCTCCACTTCCTTCTTGTATGCACTGTTTACCTGGCACCATGCTGGCCCTAGAGAAATACTAACCCCACTCCTCACCCGCTCTGTGGCACTTGTCCAAGGAGGGGCTGGCTGTGGCCAGGAAGCCATCCTGGTTTAGCAGCCTGGCAAGCATCCCCCCCTCCATGAAACTCTGGATCCCAACAAGGCTACATTTGTTTTGTATTTGAAATTCCACTAATTTTTTCGTGTCTTTGCATTAATGATTCCTCTTTAAACATCAAAGGGACCCGTAGGGCATTTTGACTCCTAACCTTTTTGTATGAGAAGCAGCTGATCATTATCCCACGGCTCCAATGATAGGCTGCAGTCAGTTCGGATTCCCAAGATTACAAAAGGAAATTCAGCTAATTATAGTTTGATAGAAATTATAGTTCTGCCGATTCCTGATTGACAGGGTGGGCTGGCAGGAATCACTGTGCTCTTTGATAAGATTTTATTAATCTCTCGCAGGAATCTCACAAGTGCCTCATTGCAGGAGAAATTTCCTTCATGCCTCTCTCCCATGAAGAACCTGCTCATATTATCCCCGGAATAAATGGAGGGCCTGGAGTATGTGGGTGCAAGAACAGAGGCCTGGGAGTCAGGAATCCTGGGTTTGTATACAGTCAGTAGTTTGCTGTGTGACCTTCCAAGGTTCCTTTGCCCCTCTGGGCCTTCATCAGAAGGCAGGCAGTGTGGTACCTTCATTAAGAGCGCGGGTTCTGAGCTCAGGCTTTCTAGCTACATGTCCTTGGTCACCTTGCTGATCTTCAGTTTCTTCCTCTGTAGCATGGACATGACGAGAATAATAATAATCCCCTCTACATGGTTGTGGCAGATCACTTGAGGTCAGGAGTTCGAGACCAGCCTGGCCAACATGGTGAAACCCCGTCTCTACTAAAATTACAAACATTAGCCGGGGGTGGTGGTGAGTGCCTGCAGTCCCAGCTACTCGGGAGGCTGAGGCAGGAGAATCACTTGAACCTGGGAGGAGGAGGTGGTAGTGACCCAAGATCACGCCATTGCACTCCAGCCTGGGCGACAGAGCAAGACTCTGTCTCAAAATAAATAAGTAAATAATAAAAAATAAAAGAATTAAATGAGCTAACACATGTGAGCTAATATAAATAAGCTAAGATCCAGGATGGACGCAGGGCAGTGGGCGTAGTGGGAGAGCTTGGATGATACCGCCTATTTTATAAGGAAGTGGCCCTCTTGAAAGTCGGGGACAGCCAGGCCTCAAGCAGAAGCTGCAGACGACTTCCACAGTTCCACATAAAACCGAGCTCTGCGACGCTCAGGGCAGAGACGGGGCAGGATCACGTCTAACAGACGGGCAGCTGGAGGTGTGGGGAGGCTCTGGGGCATGTGCATAGTCACACGGGGGGACGGGGGTGGCAGGAGAGATCTCGAATGTTCTCGTTCCCAGTACTGCCCCCAGAGACCTCCCAGTGTGGACCTTGCCCAGAAAAACACACATGGCAGAAAGCTGGACTCATGGCAACACGTCCCCAGAGCCTTCTCAGTTCTCATAGATGTTAGTCCATGTGGACGCTCTCTCCTTTCCGGAAAGACCCCAGTAACAGATATGGAGAACATCGAGGCCCTGAGTAGTAAGGGGCCTGACCCACAGGCACAGAGTTGGGTGCTGTGGAAATGGCCAGAAGCTCGGGTCTCCTTCCTTCCCACCACACCAGTGGGCGCAGGATGCTGGCAGGTGACTTGGGGATGCCCCTTCGCTTTGCTGCCAGGAAATTGGCTGCAGAGTCCAGGGCTCATAAAAGCAGCCAGTTGAGTGAGAACGCACTGGTTCAGAAACCAGTGGGCCCCTAGCTCCTCACAGTGGGCTCCCTTGGCCAGGCCAACAGGCCATGTCTCCCAGCCAACTTTGGGTCTGGCCCCCAAAGATCCATTTCTATTTGCAAAGTGCCTGCCCCCCACCATGTTCAGCAGCCTAAGCCCCAGTGACCATTGGCCGACCAAGATAAGGGCCATCTCTACTCCCTCCATTCCCCAATACTCCTGAGGCCCTGTGTACCTGCCTCATGATGCAGACTAGGGTCCCCAAGAGCAAAAAGAACCTAGCTCTTGTCTTGGGAACCCTGGCAGGATTTCCCAAGTCACCTGAATGCCCAAGTTATTACAGCCTATGTTTGCCCTGAAGAAGAAAGAATCAGACTGAAAACAGAGCAGGTAGTAATGGGGAAGTAAAGACTGAGGTCCTTCCAGGACCCCCAATGCCTTCATGTCCTCCCACTGGGGTCCAGTGTCCCCTCCCCTCCTCCTGTGCAGGAGCGGCCCCTCTGAGCCTTGATTCCATCCTTTGTGAGGTGCAGTGACCAGTGGTTGCCATGCAGGGGATACTTGCTGAAGTGCTCCATGGTGCCCAGCACAACACAGTGGGCAGAGGGCAGTCCGTCAATACCACACGCTGCCCTTGCTGTTCACGGTGAGTCTTATCTAGGGCAGTGCAGGGCTCCCTCACATCACCCTTCCTTGGCCCCAACCTCAAAACTTATGACTTGCTTTCCCCTTCCCACTGTTTTTGGTCAGTGCCAAAGGACCAGGCAGGACCAGTGCCAGGAAAAGGACTGGGACATGAACGGGCTGCTCGTTGAAGGTCACACATTTGCAATTTGATGGAGACAACAGGGGTCTTCATGTGCCAAGCAGAGTAGCTGTGTAGCAATTCTGGGCACCACAGCAGGTGAGGATGGGGGCTTTGCTGGAAGACAGTGCCAGCTCCCACAGAACCCTAACGAGGCTGAGCAGGAGGGGTCCTCCGTGCTTAGATGTAACACAATACCCTCGTTTTCTAGATGGGGAAACTGAGGCTCAGGGAGCTGGCTTGTCTTCTCTACACCCCAGGGTGTGCTGGGGCAGACCTGTACCTGTTATTCTGGGGCCCAAGTTATCCCTGCAGTCCATGCGGGTGGCAGAACAGCCAGATGAGCACTGGGGCCAGAGCTGGGGCCAGCTCTCGGGTTTGGGGAGATGCTGCTGCAGGTCTTGTGCTAACCACCGAGAGACTCCCAGCCCACCTTCGCTGTTCCTTTCACCCTGGCCCCTTGGGGGGCTCCGGGTCCTGCCCAACCAGGCCCAGGAGGGGTTGGGACTGGCCAAAGCAGGAGGCAGGATAGGAAGCTTCCTCTGGTTCCTCTCATGGCGATCACAAGCTCCCCAAATTGTCCAAGCCGTCTTCCCTCTCCCAGCTCAGAGGTTATCTCTTCCAGGAGGTCCACACATATTGTCCTGGCCAGGAAGAGGGTCTCCCACACCTTCTGTGCCTTGGCCGTGGTCCTCGTTACCATGTCTTGTGGATTCATTATTTTAGTCAGTTTTTGGCCAAACTCCTCTCACACCTGAGTGCACAGCTTGTGCCAGGAGCACTGCAAAGCGTGTGCTGTCCCCACCCCATCCACGTGGCATTCGGAACCTGACCAGTCCCTGCCACCGCCCCAGTCGTCTCTGGTCTGAGCTGCCCTGGCTTATTGCAGAGGCATCTCCATGGCCCGCGATCTGTTAACATCCGAGCCTCAGCTCTGCCCTTCCTCTGCTCACCCTCCAAGGGTTCGTCTCAGACGAGACAGCAAAGTCCGCCGCAGGCCTGCGCCTTCCAACCTCGTCTCGCCTCTCCCGACCTTGTTCCTCCGCTCCAGCCACTCTGGCCTCCCTGCGGCTGCTCATACTCTGTGGGCAGCTGATACCCCAGGCCTTTGCCCTGGCTGGGCCCTCTGCCTGTGACACTCTTTCCCAGACACCCATGTGATTTGCTTCTTCCTCTTCTTCAAGTTTTTGCTCAAATGAAGGCCTGCACAGTGAGCCTCCCCTGGCCCCCTATTTATAGTTGCCTCCCCCCAGTATTTTGGAGCACTTGGCACCATCTGACACGCTGGACCTCTGTCCGTGAGCAGGCCAGCTTCTGAGTGGCAGGGATTTGGGCTGTGCATTCCCTGCTCTCACCTCACTCCTACAACCATGCCTGGCACAGCACAGGAATGCCAACAAGCCGTGTTGTGTGAAGGCAGGAGCAGCCCTGTGGGCTGGGTCATGCCATCTCCTACACTATGTATGTACAGAAGCTGCAGCCATGAGGTCCGCTTGAGGTTGCTGGGCTCTTGCTCCTGTGGGTCTGAACCCAGCTGGATGTGACTGTAAGATCCAGTTTTTCAAAGGCTCCCACTGGCTTCCGTGCACAGTGTGCCGCCTAGCACGGGAAGTGGAGCCCGCCAGGCAGCACCTGGGATATGAGCTGCTCCAGGGATGCCCTGGGAGGAGGGAATGGAGGTGCCTCCCAGGGAAGAGGTTCCTGGGCTATGATGGGGCAGGGGGTAACTCAGCTTCCCCTAGGGTCTGGGAGTGGGAAGACCATTCTGAGAGGGGGAACAGCACTTGCAAACATGGCTGACATGCAGGTCGGGGCAGATTTGGCAATGACTGCCTTGGGCCTGATTGGAGGTCCTGTGGGGGTGGGTGGCTGTGGGGCCCCCAAGCAGGGCCTGGAGGAGGCGGAGGGGTGTGTCGGGGTTCTGATGGGCCACTGGGAGTGGCCTGAAGTGCACTGGAGCAGGAGATGGCATTGTCAGGGTCCTGTTTGAAAGACCCCTTTTCTGATAGGAGGAGGGAAGACTGCCAGGTGAGTCAGGGGTGGTGGCAGCTACCTGGACAGAAGCCAGTGTGGGGCGGGAGGCACGGGCAGATATGAGAGCTCAAGGAGGGACACTCTATGTAGCTCAGTGACCCAGGTCTCAGTGTGTCCCCAGGTTTGCAGCTGGGCCAGCTGGAAGCAGGAGAGGGACCTGGGTTCCTCTCACGAGGATCACACGCTGCCCAAATTGTCCAAGCCATCCAAGCCAAGAGGTGGGTTCCTTTTGCAGTGCACTGAGGTTGAGCTGCTTATGAGACTCCCACGGGTGAGGCAGAAGCCTTGGGCTGCTGGCATAGCAGCTCCGGATTCAGGGGAGATCTTGGCCAGAGAAAAAGATCTGGGGGTCCTAGTGTTCACATAGTGACTTCAGCATGGAGGGGGCAAGGCCCCTCCAGAAGCGAGTGTCTGGAGGAGAGAGGGCTGTGGCCTCCACTCCAGGCCCAGCCAGCCTCTAGCAGGCCCTCCCGCCCACAGCACCTGCCCTCAGGTCCACAGGGGGCTGCTGGCACCTGGTTCACTGGGAACGCTCCAGGGGTCCTCTGTCTGCTGCTTGTGGTTTCACAGACTTGGCAATCAAGACAGGATTGCTATTATTTTTCACCAGAAAACAATGTATGGATTTTGGGCTCTTGCTGATGATTCTAGAGGAAAACAGCTGAGAGGATGTGTGTTTTCAAGGGAACATTTCTCTTTGGACTCTGTCCACTCGGTGTCCTCTTGGAAAACCACAGGGAGGGCTGGAAAGAGTCTTAGACTCACGTGAGGGGCAGAGGGAGACCAGGTCCTTGTCCCAGCTCTGCCTGTGGCTCTCTGTGTGATCCCATGAAGAGAGGAGGAACATTTGAGATGACCCTCATCTCAAATGCGCCTAACCAAACATGGCCTAAACCAAGCAGGATGGCCTCCCTGCCCCTATCCTGGTCCTCCACGGGCCGTCCCCATCTCATGGAAGGGGGCCAAGCCTCACACGCGGGTGTCACACATCCTTCTGGGGATTCCTGTCCCTTGTATCTCTTGAATCAGGCTCTTAGATTCTTCTTCTTCATTCCATCATCATAACCTCCTTCCACGACTCTCAAATCTGTCTCCTCCATATCTCCACCGCCGTCTCTATGTTCCCGTCTGCCTTTGGCTCTGCACTGTACAAGTAGGTGGCCCCTGTCCAGCCAATGTGGGCTCTTTGCATACTGGCGTGAGGGCTTCTAAGTCTCGTTTTGGCTCTCAGCCCAGCCTCTCCCAATCTCCTTGTGTCCTCCCACGGCATGTGGGAAAAGACTAGGATGATGGCGTTGGGGCCACAGAGGTAAGTCCATTGTCCCTGCACTTCAGGGATCTGAGCCCCGTGGGCCCCTGGCACGAGTATAATGTTGAAAGGAAGCCTGGAGAAAGCCTCCAAGAGGACGGTACATTAGAACTGGGTCTCGAGACATGGGTGTCCGGGTCGTAGGCGTGGGAGAGGACATGCAGGTGGAGAAACCAGGTCCTGACTCGGCCTGGATGCAAGTGCCAGGGGCTGTTCTCTCTCTGTCAGCTCCAGGACCATTCAGGGCTGGCACAGAACTTGAGAAGGAATGAATAACAGTTTTGGACATTATGCTGACATTCAGTGAGTGCCTACTGTGTACCAGACCCTGGGTTATGTATTAACTTGCCAATCCTCCCAGTAACCCAGATTAGTCCCAGGTTGCAGACGTGGAGGTGGAAGCTCAGAAGGGTTCAGTCACTTGCTCAAGGCCACACAGTGAGGGGGACAAAGCCAGGCCACCTGCTCCAGACCCCAGGCATGGATGGGGGTAGAGGGGAGTCCTGGGCCGGGGGGATCCTGGCTGCCGCTGAGCAGGGTGAGCATGGAGGTCCCAGGCTCGCTCTTGGCCATGCCGAGTGCTCCCTTCCACTGACTGTGGCTCTAGTACCGACAGGTGTCTCTATTGACACTACAGCCCCCACCTTTCATTGCCTCTGGGATGAAGGCCCCTTGGGCTCCTAGCTTTGGGACAGGACTGTGGCTGCTCCCTGCCATTGGCCTCCCACTGAGACCTCGTGCCCACTGTCTCCCCATGCTTTGTGGCAAGCCTGTGAGTCAGCGTACCCATTTCACGGCAGGGACACAGAAATCCCCTGAAACCAGGGACTTTCCCAGCACAAGAGTGTCCGGGACTAGAACCCAACTCTCTCTCGGTCCAACCACCTGCAGAGTGACCCACACGGATAGTTGCCAGCCCTCACTGAGCTGTCCTCTGCCTCCTGTTCACACTTTCCCATAAGTCACAGAATCCTCCAGGTGACCCAGTGATGTAGGCACTAACACTGTTCCTTCCTACAGACCTGGAAACTGAGTCACAAAAAGCAAGCTGCTTTCCCAGACCCCACTGCTCTGCTAGGTGGAGGCCAAGGTGGTGTGTGATCCCAGGCCGCTGCTCTGAACTTCTCCACACCACACCGTGCAGAGGAAATAAGAGCTGGGAGAATTCTGCCTTCAGGCAGAACGTGTTATTCCCAGAAGCCAGGAGGAAGGAACCTAACATTTGTTGAGCACCTACAAAGTGCTGGCTGATCTCACAGCATTACTTTGCAAAGCGAATATTCTTCATCTTATTTTACAGACGAGGAAATGAGACTCAAGGAAGCAGTATTGACTTGCTCCAGGTCACCTAGCTAGTGACGACGTGAGGAGAGGCAAGATTCCCCCCAGCCTGGGACCCCAGGGACCCTGCCTGGATGCCTGCTCCAAGCTGGCCCGTCCAGGGAGGCTAGCTCTCACTAGCAGGGCAGCCTCCTTCCTTCTCCCTCCATCCCGCCTCGGGAGAATTAAGTGGTAAACGTTTTCAAAGTCAACTGTCAAAAGAAAATGGTTAGAGGAAGGAAATGTGCAATTAGGAGCTTCAGAGTAATTTTCATCGTGTGGTTTGAGCTCGACTGTAAACACTCAGGAAGGAGAGAACGCGGCTGTTTCCCCCCCGGCTGGTTTCCTGCCAACTCTGCTGAGTCCCAGAACCGGGTGGGCTTCAGGCTGAGGCACCAGCAGGGAGGCCGGTGGGCAGCCAGCCTCGGACTGGGGAGGTGCTGGGGGCTGTGGGATGCTCCCATTCCCAAGAGAAGCTTTTTCCAGCAGAATGTGCCGGCATTACATAAAGGAAATATTAACATTATAATTATAATTCTGTTTATTTAATTAAGTTATTAAACAGGCCCAGCCTGGGGTGGGGCAGGGGGGAGAAAAAAAAAACCCATCGTTTCATTCTAATTGTTTCTCCCAGGATGTAATTAGAGCCTTATAGAAGGAGTCAGAGCCAGAGAAGGAAGAGAAGGCAGGGAAGGCAGGGACTCTGCCAGGCTGGGGCCAGGCCTGGTGCACAGCTCCGGGTAGGCTAGGCCCGGGGGTGCAGGCTGGCTGTGGGAATGCAGCCTCTATGAGGGCTGGGACTCGGGCCTGTGTCCCCATGCCTGGCATGTACTAGGTGCTCAAGAAATAGCTGTGGAAGGCCTAGTGGCAAGCCTGTGAGTCAGCATACCCATTTCACAGCAGGGACACAGAAAGCCCCTGAAACCAGGGACTTTCCCAGCACAAGAATGTTCAGGACTAGAACCCAGCTCCGTCTCGGTCCAGCCACCTGCAGAGTGACCCACACGGAGAGTTGCCAGCCCTTACTGAGCCGTCCTCCGTCTCCTGTTCACACTTTCCCATAAGTCACACAATCCTCCAGGCAGAAAGCCTCGTGGACTTTGAACAAGCAGAAAGGGCTGGAGGAGTGACTTTCTCAGCTGCCCTAAAGACGTCCAGCAGATGATTTTTCTAGAAGGGATGCAGCAGCCTCCTTCTGGGGCTGCTCTTGGCCATTACCTCTGCTCTGGCCTCCCTGGTGGCCCACCCTGGCTTGCAAGTGACCATGCCGGGCAGCCTTCACCTCTTCCTTCTGTGCCCTGGTCACTGTGGGCTGACCCCTGGGGCAGAACAAACAAATGTCATCGGTTCCCAGGCTCTAGTGTGGAGGCTGCCCCTGTGCATCCCAAAGGGACAGGAGTATGAGGGCCCCAGAGGGTTCAGGAGGCTAAAGCCCCCACTCCAGGTGCCCCAGTCTGGGAAGTCCTTTCTGGGACCCTGGGCCAGGCCCAGCACAGCCCCTCTTGAGGCGGCCAAGGGAGGCGCTGGCCCTGAGCAGCCTCCAGATCCGGTCCTGTGCCCCCCGCGCTGACAGCTGCCCACAGGCTCCATGCAGAACCTCCCGTCAGACGGGAAGTGTCTTGTTCCAGCTGGCACGGCCTTATCGAACAGTCCCGGCTTTGTAAGTGTGGACAGCTGCGGGGAGAGGAGCTGGCTCTGGGGAGGTGTGGGGGCCGGGTCAGGAGCTAGACTGGGGAAGCTGAGGAGGGGGAGGTCAAAGCCAGCAGCATCTGCAAGTGGGTGGGAGGCCATGAAGGTTTGGTTTAGGGGGCATCCCCCAGAAAGCTGAGCCCCTAAACAGGATGATGGGATGTGAGGCCAAATTGGGGAATGACCATGAAAGAGAGAGAAGTGTGTGTGGGGAAGATGGGAGGGGCTGGGCCTGGCCTCCAGGGCCGTTGCTCAGCTCTGGCACAGTCAAGAAGCTGTCTTGATATGGGCCACACTGAGGCACCACAAAACCAACAACTTCAGAGAGATGGGAGGGCTTCTATATGCCACCTACACACCCATCCACCCACTCATCCACCCACACATCCATCCATCCACCCACACATCCATCCATCCATCCATCCATCCATCCATCCATCCATCCATCCATCCACCCACACATCCATCCATCCATCCATCCATCCATCCATCCATCCATCCATCCACCCACCCATCCATCCATCCACCCACACATCCATCCATCCATCCATCCATCCATCCATCCATCCATCCATCCACCCATCCAACATCCATCCATCCATCCATCCATCCATCCATCCATCCACCCACCCATCCACCCATCCATCCACCCACACATCCATCCATCCACCCACCCATCCATCCATCCATCCATCCATCCATCCATCCATCCATCCATCCATTTATCCATCCATCCACCCATCCATCCACACATCCATCCATCCATCCATCCATCCATCCATCCATCCATCCATCCATCCATTTATCCATCCATCCACCCATCCATCCACACATCCATCCATCCACCCACACATCCATCCATCCATCCATCCATTTATCCATCCATCCACCCATCCATCCGCCCACTCATCCACCCACACATCCATCCATCCACCCACACATCCATCCATCCACCCACACATCCATCCATCCATCCATCCATCCATCCATCCATCCATCCACCCACTCATTCGCCCATCCATCCATCCACCCACCCATCCACCCATCCGTCAATCCATTCATCCATCCATCCACCCTTCCACGCACCCATCCATCCATCCATCCATCCATCCCTCCTTGGACCCATCCATCTACTAGTACATCTATCCATCCATCCATCCATCCATCCATCCATCCATCCATCCATCCATTCATCCATCCACTAATTCATCCATCCATCCATCTATCCATTCATCTACTCAACCATCCATCCTTCCAACCATCCAACATTCATAAAAGGTTTGCACTAGGACACCTCTTCTACTGGCCTCCAAAGACCCAGAAAATAATCAAATTGTCTCTGCCCTGTTGGGCATACATAGACACTTTCAGTTTGTATATATGAGCAGTGGAGGCAGGGGAGACAGAAGACAAATAAATCCCCCTGATGGGACAGGAAACTTCTATAGTTAAGAAGATGTAAACCCAGCCACTCACCCTAAGCCTCAGTCTCTCATCTGAAAAGTGGGGATAAGGTGGTGCAATGGTGAACTGCTACAGTGTTAGAGGAGATAATAGACACAAGGTATTTGTTACTGTGCCTGGCATGGAAGGTGCTAAGTAACTGTTATGATTATTTTTAGCATCACCGTTTCCATCATTATTCTCTCTGTCTGAAGAGAATGGGAGGATGGGAGTGGGCAGTTTAGGAAAGCCTTCTCAAGTGGAGTCATTCGGACTGGGTGTGGAAGGATGAGTAGGAGTTCATTGGGTACTAGTATTGTGCTTCCCCACCAGCAGCCCACATACATACTACACTTATCCCTGCCTCTGCATCATACTTCTCACCCTTACTCCTCCTCCCCAGGCCCCCTTCCTTTGGGTCCACCTCTAACCCTAACTCCTCAAGGAAGACTTCTTTCCTACCCCAGGCATTATCTTGCTCCTTCCTCTCGTCTTGTAGCACAAAGATCACACCACACATCAGGCCCTCAGAACTTCATTCTGAATTTTGAAATGCTTCAGCTTACTCTTCAGGATGGGGCAGAGTCTTCTCCTCAAATCCCTTATATCTGGAGCCTCAGAGCTGGATACATTTGTTGGCTCTGCCCCAGGGGTCAGCCAACAGTGACCAGGGCACAGAAGAAAGAGGTGAAGGTCTAAATCTAGTCCCAGGAGGATATAGACCTATCTACAAACAGAAGCAGCCTCCTAGGACTTTGCCTGCATCTGCCTACAAGGTTAGTGCAGTTCCTACCTGGAGCAGCTCACAGTATAGGGAACAGAGGGAATAGGAGGACAAGGCTGAGAGTTTCTCTAGGGTAGATTTCATGTCCTAGTTAAACTTGGGTCTTCAGCACCAAGCACAGAGTGGGTGCTAAGAATGGTTGGATGGATGGGTATGTAGGTGTATGTGTATGGTTAGAAGGATGCATGGAAGGATAAGTATATGGATGGATGGATGGATGGATGGATGGAGGGATGGATGGATGGATGGATGGATGGATGGATGGATGGATGGACGGATGGATGGATGGATGGATGGATTGATGGATGGATGGATAATGGTTAGATGAATGGATGATGGGTGATGGACGGACGATTGGATGTGTGGATGATGGACAGATGAGTAGATGAATACGTGGAAAGTTAAACAATACAACCAGAATCTTTAGATTCTGATTAAACAATAGGACCAGGAACTTTGAGACTGTGTAGATCAACCCAAATTAATTTACCTGATCAGTGTTTCTGAGTGTCTGTTTGTGCCAGATATTGTACGAGGTACTGGGGATACCACAGGGAACAAGATACAATCTATGACCTCATGGAGCTTGGCATCTAGTTGAGAAGCTAGGAAACATGCAAATAAAGCTCAAACAAAATATTTTAAGGGTGATGACTGCCTGAAACTTACTGGGGAGAACTTTAGTTAGGGGTGTCAGAGAGACTCGATGAGAGAGTAACATTGGAACTGAGACCCGAATGGCAAGCGTCAGCTGTATGAAGATCTGGGGAAGACGTGAGGACAGTTAAGTGCACTGGTCCTGAGGCAGCAGCAAAGTTGGACTTGTTCAATAATGTAAAAAGGTTTGAGTACTTGGAGTGGAACAAGAGAGGGAACTGTGGCCTGAAACTGCAGTAGAAAAACAGGACAGGGCAGATCACACAGGACCTTGTAGGCCATGGCCAGAGGCATGGATTTTGTTCTGTGTAGGTTGGAAGGCACAGTAGGGTGTTAAACAGGAGAAGGAATGGTCTGAGTTCTGTAAAGGATCACTGTGGCTACTCCACGGGGCTACACAGAATGGCACATGAGGGGAAACCAGGAGGCAGTGAGAAGGCATCACCATGGACCAGGCTAGAGAAGGTAGTGGTGCAGCTGGGGAGATGGGGCAGGTTCAGGATGTGTTTGAAGGTACAGACAACAGAGTTGATTTATAAACTGGCTGTGGGGGAGAAGGATGCTTCCCAGGAGTTTGACCTCAGCAACTGAACCAGCCTAACCCTAACCATAACCGTAACCCTCACTCTAACCCTAGCTGCCACCCACCCCCTACTCCTCTGCTGAGACTCACTGGAGCCTTGACTCCCAGGCTCAAGTGATCCTACCACCAATTGCTATGGTGATAGAGTTGTTGTTTCTGATGATGGTGGCTGTGATAGTGGGTTATTTCCTCCATCAGCAGGCTCCTCCACCATGACAGTGAGCTATTTCCAGCCATTTCCACGGACTCTGGAAGAAATTGGCTTGAAGAACAGCTGGACACACATCTAGTCTCAGAGTCTAGAGGTGAAACACACGGACTCTGGAGTCAGAGAGACCTAGGTTTGAATCCTAGTCCTACCACTTTCTCTCTCATCCTTATGTTAGTCACTTAACTTCTTTAGGTCTCCATGTTGTCACATGGAAAATGGAACTTTCCACCTCCTCGGGATGTTATGATGATTGATGTAACAAGCTCAGCACGGTGCCTGTACAGGTGAGAGCTCTGATAAAGACTGCTGTTAACAATTACCTCTCCTCTGATGGGGAGTTTATCACCCCATCTCAGCAGCCCTGCTCCTGTTCCTTGTTCCAACAGGCCCTGGGACCTGGGTTGCCAAGAGCAGCTCCTGACAGCTGCCACCCGCCCCCCACACTCCTCTGCTGAGGTTCCGGAGCCTAGGGGCATGGGGCATTGTGAAGGCCTCACTGGTTTTAGAATCATGCAAGATTATAGAGCACATTTTGCAAGAATGGGAGGAGGTGGAAGTAGCCCAATTCACGGTAGCTTTCCCAAAGTGGCTCTAATTGGCAGAGAACATCCCCTAAGGCACCTCTGTGCTCCATGAGGAGCTTGTAATTAGTAGGTGGGGATCCTGAGGGGCAAGGTTGACTGAGGCTTTGCTTGGGAGATGGAGCCCTCTGAGGGATGGGATTGAAAGGGTATTGTTTGCAGTCACATAACCTCTCTAGGGATCAGTATTTTGTTTGTTTGTTTGCTTGGTTGTTTGGTTTTACCTCCCCAATGGGGCATAGGCTGAAGTGAGGATCCCACCAATGTCCACAGGCTTCCTGCATGAATTCCTCCATTCTTACCTCTGTACTGATGACTTGCAGACCTCTCCCCAGCCCGGTCTCCCTCCTAGATTTCAGAGCCATATCTTCCACTGTATGTGTTAATGTTTCTGTTTGGATACCCTACAGACATCATGGTGGTGTCAAACTAAGGAATTCATTATCTCATTCAGTGACTTTTTCATTTCAGTTGTTATTTTCAGTTCTAGAATTTCCATTTGGTTCTTTTGATTGTAGTTTTTGTTTCTCTGCTTAGATTCCTTATCTGCTCCCTTATGACAATCATATTTTCCATTACTTTGTCAAGCATATTTTTCTCTAACTTTTTTGGACATATTTATTATTGCTGCTTTGAATGATTTTTCTGCCAAATCTGTTATTCAGGCTATGTCAGAATTGGTTTCTACAGACTGTTTCTGGTTTTCCTTTTGACTATGAGTCACATTTTCCTGTTTCTTTGTGTGTTTGATAATTGTTGGATTATATTTTGGACCTTGTGGGTGACAAGTTGCAGAAACTCTGGATTCTGATATCCTACTCTGGAAAGGGTTGATTTTTATTCCAGGAGGCATTTCAATTACTGGTGGATTACTTGAGCTTGTGTAGTCTTGGTCTTATTATTTGTTATGGCAGATCTGTGGGAAGCCTAATGTGTTTCCCAAGTTTCTCTCAACTTGGTGAGAATCCAGCTCCAATAGCAAATCTTTTTGAGGCTTAGTTCTAAAGGGTTTGTTAGGGAAGATCTACAGCAGGCTTTACTCAAAAGTGTGGTCCTGATTACTAAGATGAGGCTTTTCTGGCCTTGCAGGTAGATGCCTGGGGTGTTAATGAGGTCTCTGAACTCTGGTTAGGAAAGAACTCCAAAGTCCCCGAGCACTGCTTGACATCTGGAATCTCTGTTCCACTCTCAACATTAGAGGAGCCATTCTTCATTAAGCCTGAGGTGGTCTCACCAGCACCCAGGGCCCCTCAGCTGGACTTCGTCCTCCTTCCCCCATGCAGCTCCCTCTTTTCCAAGGCCCTGCCTTGAAGATTCTAGGTGCTTCAGTGATACAGGCTGAATGTTTGTACCCTACTAATCTCATGTTGAAATGCAATCCCCAGTGTTTGAGGTGGGGCCTGGTGCTAGGGTCATGGGGGTGGATCCTTCATGAATAACTTAGTGCCATCCCCTTAGTAATGACTGAATTCACGTGAGATCTTGTTTAAAAGTGTGTGGCACCCGCCCCCTCTCTCTCTTGCTCCTGCTCTTGCCATGTGATGTACCTGCTCCCACTTCACCTTCCACCATGACCCTCCTGAGGCCCTCACCAGAAGCAGATTCCAGCACTATACTTCCTGTACACCCAGCAGAGCTGTGAGCCAATTAAACCTCTTTTCTTTATAAATTACCCACTCTCAGGTATTCCTTTATAGTAAAGCAATGGACCAACACATTCAGCTATTCCAGACTCTAGTCTCTGCCCTCTCTGTACGCAGTGTGAGGGCCACTGTGTTCAATGTGGATCCCAGCTCACTGCACCATGATGCGAACTCATCCCCAGTCACAGATCCAGGAAGATCATGGGGCTCAGCTCATGCTTTTTTCTTCTTCTTTTGGGGATTGCAAGCTTGTTCTGTCAGGGATACAGTGTTGGCCTTCTGTACTCTGTCCAGTCTTCTGAGTGCGTATAGCTCCAGTTACTATGCCATGACCAGACATGAGTAATGCACATTTTTACCCAAAACCTTCCTCTCCCATATTCTTCATCCACTCGTTTCTCCAAAATAGAATCTTTGCCACCGCCCTCTCTATCACTTCCTATGGGCGATTCATCTGCAAAATTGGCTCCTTTGACATTTCACTGGAGCCCTTGAGTCTGTCAAACTTTTCTTCTCTCCTCCCCTTGCCCAGGTCCAGGCCACTGCCTGTCCTCACTAGGACCAACCAACTGCCTCCTCGCTGGCCGCCAGCCTCCAGTCTTGCTCTGCTCTGGTCCATTTCCCACCAAGGAGCCAGAGGCCCCTTTTAAACCTGCAGATCTGACATTGACTCTGCCTTACATAAAGCCCGAAGTTGTTGCCTTGGCTGGCAAAATTCTCGAAATCTGCAACCCCCACCTAGGTCTGTCCCCGTGTTATTGCCACTTTCCCACACTCCTGCCACATGGATCTATTTGCAGCTCCTAGATGCCATCAGGCCACCTGTTGTCTGGGATCCCTTACTCCATGTGTGACTGCTGTCCCTGGATATTCTGTCCAGCAAGCTTTCCAGTGTAGTCCATTGTCACCCCCTCTGGGTGGCCTTCCAGGCCAAGTGAGGCCTTTCTCTACGTGCAGGCACAGTGCCTGTGTTTCCTCCCTCAGGAGGCTCTGAGCTCTGCTAAAGCAGGAAGGGAGGTGGGTTCACCACACTTCCCAGAGCCTGGAGGACACGCCCCCTTACTGTTTGAAGAGGGAGTCAATGTCAAAGGCTACCGGGGGGCAGGAAGGCGGAGGTGTTGTGCACCACAATGTTGGACGTGGAGCCTGGGGACTTCCCAACATGGATGCAAACTCTGCAGAGGGAAGGGATGCTCCACAGGCTGACCATTGGCAACGATTCTGGGGGTTCTGCTGGTACCCACAGGGAAAGTGGTGGTGATAGCTCCTTGCAGAAGCAATGAGAACAGCCCAGGATGAAGGGGTGTGTGTAGATGGGGCCATGTGCACATTGGTCCCCAGAGATACTTCTAGGGCCACCTGCAACCCCTTGAGGACCCCCAGACCCGCTGTAAGACCTGAGGTTGGAAGGATTTCATGCTCCCCCTGGCCGCTGCCACCTGTCTCCCCAACTTTGACCACCTATCACCCTATCCAATGATACCCTCCTTTGGTGGGAAACTCCAGCAGAGACCTCCTCAACTTCTGGCCTCAGGCGTTTCTCCTTCTCGCCACCAACTTCCCACCCCCGGGAAAGTCCACATTCTTGAGCTAGACATTCACTGGGGGAATCACTACCTGGTGCCCCGTGTGCAGATGCCAGGGCAGGAGGTGTCCTCCCTCCCCGGAGTTGCGTCCTCCCCCTGCAGGCTGTGCACGGTGCTCCCAGCCTGCCTCCCCAAAAGTCGTAGGTAACTGTCAGGTCTTTCACTGCAACACCCACACAATTTGGGTCTGGATAAACAACAATGGGGGATCCTTCAGGGGATGGAGAAAGTAATTGAGGAAAAGAAAGAGAAGTGGAACTTAGGAGAGTGGTAGGGAGAGACAGGCCGTTAGTGAGGGAGGGAGAGAGTGAGAGGTGTGGACAGACCCTGTGTCAATTCCAGAGGTAACGCTGACCACCCCCAGGGCAGGGCAGGAGCCAAGAGACAAGAGAGGAACCCAGGGAGCATTTCAGCCCAGGCTGAGGAGGCCCCAAGAGTCCCTGCACCCCAGGAGTGCTGTGGGTGTGCAGGGCAAGAACCCCTGTGCTGGAAATGCCTTCTTTTGCCCCTCCAGGCCTGCCCTCTGCCCTGCTCTTTGCTTCAGGGGCCGAGCCTGATGGACCCATTCCTCAGCTCCCATGCCCTCTGGCTTCCTGTTGGGAGTGCCCCAGCTGCAGGTAAAAGGGAGAGGGGAGGGTGAAGTCAGAATATTCACATCACAGCATTGAAAGAAGCTTTGGGGTCACCTTGGGCAGGCTGTGTCCCTAAACTGAAGGTCTTAAACTTCTCCCAAGGCAGGCCCCTCTCCAAGATTCCCTCCTTTCCAGGTTCTGGGATGGCTTATGCCTTCCCTTAAACCTTCAGCCTCAGGGTGGCCGCAGCCCTGGGGCGTGGGCTGTGGTGCACCTGCCTGCCCAGATGGTTTCCCTGTACCCAGTCGTTCTTTCCTAGTGGAAACCTGACACTTCTCCATTCTGTGGCAGCCTAGGAGGGTGGTCTGTACCCCAGAGAGGCCTCCAGCTGTGATGTGCCACTGCCTCCTCATGCAGGAGGCTTTGATGGGGTACACTCTAAACACCCCCAGGACTACCTAGGCATCCTCCCGGAAAGCTGGGTGCAAGCCAGAGCAGGGCTCCCCGGTCCATGAGGGTGCAGCAGATGGAAGGCCAGCCTGGTGACCACGTGGTGACAGCACAGGGCAATGATGACTGCAGGCTCTGGGGTCACAGGGATTTTGGTTCAAGTTCTGCCTCTACCTGTTACTCATTGTGCACCGTTGGGGTGCCCCACATCATCTTTCTGAGTCTCAGTTCCATCTAGAGTTCCATAAAGAATTCAGCAAGAGGCCGAATGTGAAGCCTCCAGCCCCAGCTCCAGCTCGCAGTGGCCCCAGCACACGCTGATGGGGCACGTATTCCCAGCTGCCCTGTTGGTTTTCCTAAGTGAATCGCTGCTGAGTCAAAGTTAGCAGGTCCCCAAAGTAGAAACTTTGTCAGATTCCAAAGAATGTCAGCCCCAGTGACTCACGTGTGTTTCTCCCAAAAACACAATCGCAGGCCTTTGGGATCAGCTCAGCCATCTCTGAGAGACATTTCAATGCTGTGAGCAGGATGCTGGGTTCCGGCCACAAAAGAGCTGGGTGCAAGCCTGGCCTCCATGAAAGGAGTTCCCACTTGGAAAATCTGATTCAATTGACTTCTCCCTTTCAGTTTAGCTTCACGGCTCTCTGGCTATGTCTACGGCTAAGAACTACCGCTCCATGATGAATTGCCTGGCAGATGGTGGTTGTGATGTTTGTGTTGTTGCTATGGTGATGGAGTTGTTGTTACTGATGGTGGTGATCCTGGCAGTGGTGGTGGATTATTTCTAAGGGTGGTAGTGGGGTGGTGATGTGGTGGTGACGGTGACAGTGTGGTAGTCTTGGGTGGTGATGATGGTGGCGCTGATGGACATGGTGGTGAGGTGGTAGTTATGGTGATAGGATATCGATAGTGCTGGGGATGGAGTTGGTGACGGTGATGGTAATGGTGGTGTTGTTTTCAGTGCCAGTTGTGACGAGGTGATGGTGGTAATATGATGATAGGATATTGATAGTGCTGGGGGTGGAGTTGATGACGGTGATGGTAATGGTGGTGTTGTTTTCAGTGCTGGTTGTGATGAGGTGATGGTGGTAATAGCAGTAGTACTGGTGATGCTGGTGGTGGTAGTGGATTGTTGGTGGTGGTGGTGAGATTGGTGCTCTTCATGGTGATAGTGGAGGTGGTCAGGATGGTGGAGGTGGAGGTGATGGTTTCAGTGATGGTACTGGTGAAGATGGAGGTGATGGTTTTAATGATGCTGATGGTGGCTGTGGGGGTGATGGCTTTGGTGATGTTGGTGGTGGAGGTGGGGGTGATATTTTTGTGAATTGTGGTGGTAGTGATGGTGGTGGTAGAGGTGGAGGTGATGACTTTGGTGATGGTGGTGGTGGTGATGTTGATAGTGGAAGTGGGAGTGATGGTGGTGATGGAGGCAGCAGTGATAGTTTTGTGGATGGTGATGGTAGTGGTGAAGGTGGAGGTGACGGTTTTAGTGGTAGTGGTGGTGGGGGTGATGGTTTTGGTGATGGTGGTGATGATGATGTTGGCAGTGGAGTAGAGGTGATAGTTTTAGTGATGGTGGTGGTGGGGGTGGGAGTAATGATTTTGGTGATGGTAGTGGAGGTGGGGGTGATGGTTTTGGTGATGGTGGTGGTAGTGGTGATGGTGATGTTAGTGGTGGAGGTGGAGGTAATGATTTTAGTGATGATGGTGATGATGATGTTGGTGGTGGAGATGGGGGTGATGGTAATAGTGATGGTGATGGTGGAGGTGGGGGTGATAGTTTTGGTTGTGGTTGTGGTGATGGTGATGTTAGTGGTGGAGGTGGAGGTAATGATTTTAGTGATGATGGTGATGATGATGTTGGTGGTGGAGATGGGGGTGATGGTAATAGTGATGGTGATGGTGGAGGTGGGGGTGATAGTTTTGGTTGTGGTGGTGGTGATGGTGATGGTGGTGGTGGAGGTGAAAGTGATGGTTTTGGTGGTGGTGGTGGTAGAGGTAGGGGTGATGGTTTTGGTGATGGTGGTGGTGATGGTGATGTTGGTGGTGGAGATGGAGGTAATGATTTTAGTGATGGTGATGGTGGAGATGGGGGTGATGGTTTTAGTGATGATGATGGTGGGGGTGATGATTTTGGTTTTGGTGGTGGTGGTGGTGGAGGTAGGGGTGATGGTTTTGGTGATGGTGGTGGTGGTTGTGATGGTGATGCTGGTGGTGGAGGTGGAGGTAATGATTTTAATGATGGCAGTGATGATGATGGTGGTGGAGATGGGGGTGATGGTTTTAGTGATGATGATGGTGGGGGTGATGATTTTGGTTTTGGTGGTGGTGATGGTGGAGGTGGGGGTGATGGTTTTGGTGGTGGTGGTGGTGGTGGTGATGGTGATGTTAGTGGTGGAGGTGGGGGTGATAGTTTTAGTGATGTGGTGGTGGAGGTGATGGTTTTAGTGATGCTAGTGTTAATGATGGTGATGGTGGTATAGGTGGAAGTGATGGTTTTGGTGGTGGTGGTGGAGGTGGGGGTGATGGTTTTGATGATAGTCATGGTGGTGGTGATGGTGGTGTTGGTGGTGGAGGTGTAGGTAATGATTTTAGTGATGGTGACGATGGTGGAGATGGGGGTGATAGTTTTAGTGATGTGGTGGTGGAGGTGATGGTTTTAGTGATGGTAGTGTTAATGATGGTGATGTTGGTGGTGTAGGTGGAAATGATGGTTTTGGTGGTGGTGGTGGTGGTGGAGGTGGAGGTGATGGTTTTGATGATAGTCATGGTGGTGGTGATGGTGGTGTTGGTGGTGGAGGTGTAGGTAATGATTTTAGTGATGGTGACGATGGTGGAGATGGGGGTGATAGTTATAGTGATGTGGTGGTGGAGGTGATGGTTTTAGTGATGCTAGTGTTAATTATGGTGATGTTGGCGGTGGAGGTGGAAGTGATGGTTTTGATGGTGGTGGTGGTGGTGGTGGAGGTGAGGGTCATGGTTTTGCTGATGGCAGTGGTGGAGGTGAGGGTGATGGTGGTAGAGGTGGAAGGGATGGTTTTGGTTGTGGCAGTGGTGGAGGTGAGGGTGATGGTGGTAGAGATGGAAGGGATGGTTTTCATGATGGTGGTGGTGGATGTGGTAATAGTTTTGGTGATGGTGGTGGTGATGGTGATGTTGGTGATGGAGGTGGAGGTAACGATTTTAGTGATGGTGATGGTGGTGGAGATGGGGGTGATAATTTTAGTGATGATGATTGTGGGGGTGATGATTTTGGTTATGGTGGTTGTGGTGATGGTGATGTTAGTGGTGAATGTGATAGTTTTAGTGATGTGGTGGTGGAGGTGATGGTTTTAGTGATGCTAGTGTTAATGATGGTGATGGTGGTAGAGGTGGAAGTGATGGTTTTTTGTGGTGGTGGTGGTGAGGGTGATGGTGGTAGAGGTGGAAGGGATGGTTTTGGTGGTGGTGGTGGTGGTGGTGGAGGTGAGGGTGATGGTGGTAGAGGTGGAAGGGATGGTTTTCATGATGGTGGTGGAGGTGAGGGTGATGGTGGTAGAGGTGGAAGTGATGGTTTTGGTGGTGGTGGAGGTGAGGGTGATGGTGGTAGAGGTGGAAGGGATGGTTTTCATGATGGTGGTGGAGGTGAGGGTGATGGTGGTAGAGGTGGAAGTGATGGTTTTGGTGGTGGTGGAGGTGAGGGTGATGGTGGTAGAGGTGGAAGGGATGGTTTTCATGATGGTGGTGGTGGATGTGGGGGTGATGGTTTTGACAATGATGATAGTGATGGTGGAGGTGGAAATGGTGAGGTGGTGGTAGTGGTGACGGGATGTCAACGTGGTTTTGGTAGAGATGAAGGTGGTGGTGATACCTCACAACCTCAGCCCAGGAGAAGTATAGCAAGAGAAGATTTGAAGTCGGAGGACCTTACTTCTGGGTCCAATTCTGCTACTTACTACCTGGTGACCTGGGGCAATTTGCCTGGCCTCTCTGAAGCTCAGTTTTCTCATCAGTAAAGGGAATGATATTGCTTCCCTTTCTGGACAGTGTGGGGATTAGAGGGGCCGAGGCCTGTGGCCGCCTGTGATTAACTGTAATTCTGGGGCACTGTGGGCCTTGAGGATGGGCCAGCTTGGCTGCTGTGCAGACAAGGCCAGGGTCTAGAGAATGCTGCTGCAGAGGACTGCAGCATCTGTGACTTTTTCTGGGGAGCAGGAGCCCCTCCTTGTTCAGGGGGCAGCTCCTCTTCCTTTTGGGGAATCTCACACAATGTATATCTCCCTTGGTGTGGTTCAGAGGGGCTGGCAGTCCTAGGATCCACACTTCCTGGTCACAGGGGTGGACCTTTGATGCAGGCTGGGCCCAGTGTATCTCTCCCTAGGCCTCTTCTACTTTGGCTCAAGAGCTACAAAACTGCCTGAGGCTGCCAACAGTTTTCTTTCCCCTTGAAGAGTCCCCGTTTGCCATGGAAAGTCTAAGGATAACTCACTAAGAGCAGCAGAGACAAGAAGCACGGAAAGAGGAGGATGGGGAGAAAGAGGAGGAGAAAGAGGGGTGGTGCCAAAGAGAACCCCAGGGGCTTCTATCTCAACCAATCGGACCTAGAAAGAGATGCTGCTGAAAAACTTAAAGAAAGGGCCAAAAAGCTAAGAGAATACCCAGGCAATCAACTACATTCTTGGTTTAAAAACAGAATCCTAACATTAAGACCATACAATCTTTCCTCTTATCTTCATACCTAAAAGGAAGATATTTTTGTTCCCTTTCAATTGTTTGTTGAGGCAGAATTGACATACAATAAACTGCATATGTTTACAGTGTACAATTTGGTAAGTTTTGACATCTTTATATACCCATGAAAATATCACTATGATCAAGATAATAAATATGTCCACAACCCCCAAAGTTTCCCATGTTCCTCCCCACCCCCATCCCCCGGGAAACACTTCTCTGCTTGTTCTCATGATAGGTTGTTTGCATTTTCTAGAATTTTATATAAATAGTGTCATAAAGTACACACGCTTGCTTTGCCTGGATTCTTTTGCTCCGTATAATTATTCTGAGGTTCATCTACATTGTCACTTGTATGACTAGTTCGTTCCTTTTTATTGCGGAGTACAGTTTCACTAAGTGGATGCACTGGTTTGTTTTTATCATTTATTGATGTCCAGTTAATGGACATCAGAGCTGTTTCTAGTTTGGGGCCATTACAATAAGGCTGCTATGAACATCTGTATATAAGCCTTTGTATGGACATAGGTCTCATTTCTCTTGGGTATATATCGAGGAGTGAAACGACTGGGTCATACCTATCGGTGTTGCTATCGAGATTGTTTTGAATCTGTAGATCAATTTTGGGAGAATTGGCATCTTTTGACCCATGAACATGGTCTATTTCTCAGTTGATTTAGGTCTTCTTTAATTTCTCTCAGCAAAGTTCAGTTTCACACGGGTTTTTGTCAGACTCGTCTATGTGTGTATTTCCTATTTTTGTTGTGTTTCTGTAATTGTTTTTGTTCCGGGTGTGTCATGTTGCTGTTATACAGACACACAATGGCTTTTTGTATATGGATCTTCTATACTGCAACCTTGTGAAACTCATTGGTGACTTCTAGTAGCTTTTTTCATAGACTCCATAAGATTTTCTCTGTCGATGGTCGAATTGTTTGTAAATAAAGACAGATTTATTTGCTCCTTTCTAATTCAAAGACACTTCCTCCCTTCCTCCCTTCCATACTTCCCTTCTCTTCCCCTCCTCCTTCTTTTTTCTTTCTTCTTAAAGCCTTACTACACTGGCAAGAACCTTACATGCAATGTTTATTAGAAGTGCCTTATTCCTGATCTTAGAGGGAAAGATTTTGGTCTTTCACTATTAAGTATGATGTTAGTTGTGGGTTTTTCACAGATGCCCTTTACCAGGTTGAGGAAGTTTCCTTTTATTCCTATTTTGTTGAGGGTTTTTATCAGCAATACATGCTGAATTTCGACAAATGCTTTTCCTGCATCTGTCGAGACAATGTGCTTTTATATTGTAAATATAATATTTTCACAATAATATTATGAATTACATTGTTTTCTAATGTTAACCAACCTTGTATTCCGACAATAAACTATACTTGATCATATGTATTATTCTTTTATGTGTTGCTGGACTTGATTTTTAAAACTTTGTTTAGAATGTTTGCATCTATTTCATGAGGGATATTAGTTTGTAGCTTTCTTTTCTTGTAACATATTTGTATGATTTTGACATTACAGTAATGCTGGCTTCATAAAATAAGTTGGAAATGTTCCTTTCTCAAATTTTCTGGCAAATTTTGCTTAGATTGAAATTATTTCTTTCTTAAGTGTTTCATAAAATTCACCAGTAAGGCCTAGAATTTTCTCTGTGGGAAAGTTTTTAACTTCTTAAAAACATATGGACTACTCAGGTTATCTATTTCTTCTTGAGTGAGCTTTATTAGTTTTTTTCTTTCAAGGAATTTGTCCATTTCATCTAAATTGTCAAATTTCTTGGCATACAATTATTTATCATATTTCTTTTAATATGTGTACAATCAGTAGTAATGCTACCTCTCTCATTTCTCATATTAGTAATTTGTCTTCTTTCTTTTTTATCTGATGAGTAGGGCTTGATGTTTGTAAGTTGGATTGATCTTTTCAAATTACCAGTTTTTGGTTTCATTGATTCCACTTTTTTTATTTTATTGACTTCTGCTCTAATCTTTATTATTTCCTTTTTTCTGTTTCTCTTTGGTTAAACTTGTCCTTTTTTCTCTAGTTTCTTAAGGTAAAAGCTGGGATATTTTAGTGCTATAAATTACTTAGCGTACTGGTTTAACTACATCCCACAGGCTTTGATAGGTTGTGTTTTCATTTTCAAATATCTCAGAATGTTTTCTAATTTCCATTTTCTAATTATCTTTTTGATTTCTTTAAACTGTGCTTTACAGAGAAGTGTTATTTAGTTTCCAAATGTTTGGGGATTTTGCAGACATCATTCTATTATTTGGTGTCTAATTTTATTCTATTTTGGCCAGAAAACGTATGTTGAATGATTTGAATCCTTTCAAATTTATTGAGATTTTTCACACCCTTTTAAATGTATTGAGATGAGATTATGATATATTTTTGAAAAATGTTCTGTGTATTTGAAGATAATTTATATTTTGCTGTTGAGAATGAAGCGTTCTAAACATGCCCATTGGGTCACATTTATTGCTAGATTGCTAGTGTTATTCAAGTCTTCTATATTCTTCTTCTTTTCTTCCCTTTTTTTTTTTTCTTGGAGACAAAGTCTTACTTTGTCACCCAGGCTGGAGCGCAGTGGTGTGATCTTGGCTCACTGTAACCTCTACCTTCTGGGTTCAAGAAATTCTCCTGCCTCAGCCTCTGGAGGAGCTGGGACTACAGGCATGTACCACCACACCTGGCTAATTTTTGTATTTTTAGTGGAAATGGCATTTTGCCATGTTGGTCAGGCTGTTCTCGAACTCCTGACCTCAGGTGATCTGCCTGCTTCGGCCTCCTAAAGTGCTAGGATTACAGGTGTGAGCCACCACACCCAGACCTATATTCTTATTGACTTCTGTATATTTCTCCTGTCAATTATAGAGCTGTTGAAACCTACTACTATGACTGGATTTGTGTATTTCTTTTGTAGTTCTGCTCATTTTGCCTCATGTATTTTGAAGGTCTTATTTGGCATATAAACATCTAGAATTGTTATGTGCACTTGAGAATTGAAACTTTTTGTCATTATGAAATGACTATTTCTGGCAATATTCTTTCCTTTAAAATCTACTTTGCTATTAGTATAGCAAAGTAGCAAATATTAATACAGCAAAGTAGATTGGCATGGTAATTAGCGTGGTACATCTTTTATCCTTTTGCTTTAAAATTATTATTTTTTTAATATTTAAAGTGGGCTTCTTGCAGGCAGCATATAATTGGGTCTTGCTTGTTTTATCCAACCTACCAATCTCTGTTTTTTAATTGCGGTGTTTAGACCATTACATTTAATGTGATTGTTGATATAATTGCATTTAATTCTGCCATCATGTTTTTCGTTTTGTATTTGTATTACTTGTTCTGTGTTTCATTTTCTCTCCTTTCTACCTTCTTTGTGATTAATTGAGTATCATTCATTCCTTCATTTTATCTTATTTGTTGGTTTATTAGCTGTAATTATTTGCTATATTATATTAGTGGTTGCTAAAGGGTTTATAGTATACATCTTATCACAGTCTATCTTTGAATGATATTATCCTTCAGTGATATTATACCACCTAACTTCCAGTAAAAGAAATTTATAGCAGTATACTTTGATTTCATGTCTCACCTTTGTACCATTGTTTTCATACCATTTAGGTGTCCAATTGTGTTTGTGTCTGTGTCTGTGTGTGTACAGCAGTGAGAGGCAGCTGTTATAGTTCCCATTTAGTTGTTGAGAAAAGTTTGGCTTTCCCACTTGTAAAAATAGTTTGCAGCTCAAACGTCCCCTCCTCCAGGCAGCCTTTCCCAGCCTCTGCCGATGACGAACTATTTCCCCACACACAGGCTCCCTTGGCCTGGGCCACACTCTTCTTGCAGCCGCAGGGCATGTCTTTTCTGTCTGCCCCATCAGATGGTCACCTACTTGAGGGCAGAGCTCAAAACCACAGGACTCTCCCTTGAGTCTTTCACAGCCCCTTGTCCACAGCTGGTGCTCCATCTGCACTTACTGAATTGGCCCGAATGCCACGATCCAGATTCAGCCCTAGCAACAACCTCACGGCTTCTCAAGGTGTGGTGCTATGAAAAAAGCATGAGCTTTGAGATTGGAAAGACATGACTTCAAATTCTGAGCCCACCACTAATTGGCTGTGCGTGACTTGGGTGAGAAAGAATCACCTGGGCCTTTGTCTGTCCATTTGTATAACGGGGATATTGACAGGTTTTTCCTGCCAGGCTGGCTATAAAGACAACTAAAATGCACTAAAGCACTAGAACTTTGGCAGGCCTGTCTGGGCACTGAGGAAACACCAGCTTCTCTGATTCTCTGCCCCACACCTCCTTTCTGTTTGGCCCCCTCTCTTGCCCTGGGCCAAAGCTTAAAGTCACACATCGTGAAGTCTTTCTGGTCCATTTGTCCATTTGCCAGTCCAATCTGCAGCCAGATGTCTATGCCCATGAAAGTCTGTCCTGCCAGAGCATTTAATAAATTTGTCATGGGGCAACTATGAGGCCACAGAGCAATGCCTTCCCAGGACACCTGATGTGGGCTGGATAAACCCACCAGGCCTCTGGGATAAGTGTAGGTGGGAACCCCAACTGGTAGTTGCTTAACTATTCACTCTATGATGCAGGAAGCTGAGATGGGGTGGGGAAGGTGATTGGCTACAGTAGGAGAGGCCCCAATTTCCCCCATACCCTGGGGTGACCATGGGATTCAACTGTGGTTCTTTGTGTCTAGGGAAGAGAAATCAACTCCAGCTGACCTAGGCAAAGGGGGCATTTGTTGGATGCATACGGGGTAGATTAGTGAATCCAAGGAAAACTACACCCCCAGGCTGGAGAGGATGAGAGCCAGCTCCAGGCATATTGGGAACAGAGGCTGGACAGGAGAAAAGGCAACTGGTGCTCACCAGCCCCTGCCACATGCCTCGCCAACCCTGGTCTAATGCTCAAGGTGTTTGTGCTGCAGCCATTGAGCCTAAGACCTGAGCCCAGTCCTGATGCCACCTTCAGTGGCTGTATGACTTTAGGCAGGTCACTTCACCTCTCCAAGCTCAGTGTCCTCAGCTTGAGTTGTGAGAGTCTAATGCCATGGAGGATGTACTAGGTACAGTGGAAAGTTCCATGCCCTAGAGAGAGGTTGTCACTGCTTGGTGTGTGTATGAACTTCCTATGGCTATGGTCACAAATTAGCACAAATGAATTCTAACAATGCAAATTTATTCCCATATATTCTGGAGGTCGGACATCTGAAATCAGTCTCCCTGGGATAAAATCAAGGAGTTGGCAGGGCTGGTTTTTCCAGAGGGTCAGGAGGGAAATCCACTGGGGGCACTTTCCAGCTTCTAGAGGCTACTTGTGTTCCTTGGATTGTGGCCCCTTCCTTCATGTTCAAAACAACAGCATAGCCTCACCATGCACCACAATCATTTCACCCATCCGCTTCTGTTGTAACAGGACTTTGCTTGTCTGTCCTCCCGGCCACCTCTCTAAGGACCCTGAGATTCAATTTAGAACCCACTTGGAAAATCCAGCTTGGGATATTTTACTTACTCACATCCCCACAGCCCTGTTTGCATACGCACAGCCCCATTTGCATATGCATGACCCTGTTTGCATATGCATGAATCTGTTTGCATATGCATAGTCCTGGTTGAATGTGTACAGTTCCGGGCATCAGTGTGTGGATACCTCTGGGAGGCTGGCAGTCAGTGCCCCACAGCATGGCCTGTGCCCAGGGATGGCTTGATGTGGGGCAAAGAACCTTGGTGGACACACATGGGTTGACATATTGACCCCCTCCAATGCCAGTGGGGCACCCCTGGATGAGTCATTTGATCTCTCTGGAGCTCTTCATCCAGGAGATGGACACGATGGCTCCCACTCCTCAGGGCTGCAGAAACTGAATGAGACCATACAGCTGTTTGTGAATGTGTCTTTCAGTGGCAGAGATTTCCTTTTCATCAGAACCTGATGAGGAATCTCCTAACATACAGAGGTGACAGAGGCACAGTTGCTGGGACTGGTGGAATCCCCACCTTCCCTACACAGTCCCACACCCTTCCTGCCTGCAAAGAGCCAGGGCTAGGAATGCAGTCGGAGAACCTGTGAGATAGAGTGCAGGCTTGGGGTTCATAAGCAGGGGATGCGGACAGCTCCTCACTCTTCCACCTTGCTCTGCCCCACCCCATGGAGGGAGTGACACGGGAGCTGCACAGAGAAGAGGGCAAAGTGTTTCGGCATCTTGACTTGCCACAGCTGATTGGAAGATGTGGCAGATTGCGTTTCTTTTCCCAACAATGACTGTCTCCTCCCCAAAGAGAATGGGATATCCCCATTTATTCCCATACATTCTGGAGGTCGGACAGCTGAAATCAGTCTCCCTGGGCTAAAATCGAGAAAGCGCCTCCATTCCTGCCCGTGTGCTGCTGGGCAGTACCACCTGCTTGCTTTGGTCAATGGAAGATGAGAGGACAGCATTGACCCTTGGTCTGACTGCAAGCGCTAAGTGCCATTGAGGGTGACAGGAGAAGAGCATGTGCCACCAGGAACTGTGCCTTCAGCGTGAGCCCTGGAACGCAAGCTGTGGGCAGACTCGTGGCTCCATGCAAAGTGCAGGGGACATAAACCTTCACTGCTATACACCTCTGAGAGGTGCGGCGGTTTATACCACAGCAAAACCGCCAGGCAATGCAGCTTCCAAGTGCTGAGTCACACTGGGTTAATGATAGCCCGGTCTACTCGTACCTGGAATCCAGCCCTGGCCAAGCCCACTGAGGGGCATCTAGATTTGGGCACATGAACTTAGCTATATGTTATGTTATCTAGCCTGGGGCAGAGAGGGAAGGCAAGATATCAAGCCCCATGCCTAGGACTTAAAAAAATCAATTTTTACATAGGAACAATTTATATTCAATACATTATACATCTTTTAAGAGTAAAGCTCAATGATTTTTCTTTCTTTGTGGGACACGGTTTCACTCCGTCACCCAGGATGGAGTCCAGGGGTGAGATCTTGACTCACTGCAGCCTTGACCTCCCAGGCTCAAGCGATCCTCCCACCTCAGCCTTCCAAGTAGCTGGGACCACAGGCACGTGCGACAACACCCAGCTAATTTTTGTATTTTTTGTAGACATGGAGTTTCACCATGTTGCCCAGGCTGGTCTCAACCTCTGGGCTCAAACAATCCTCCTGCCTTGGCCTCCCAAAGTGCTGGGATTACAGGTGTGAGCCACCGTGCCCGGCCACAATGACTTACTATTCTTATTTATTTATTTATTTATTATTTTATTTATTTTTTTTGAGATGGAGTCTCTCTCTGTTGCCCAGGCTGGAGTGCAATGGTGTGATCTCGGCTCACTGCAACCTCTGCCTCCCGGGTTCAAGCGATTCTTCTGCCTCAACCCCCTGAGTAGCTGGGATTATAGGCACCTGACACCACACCCAGCTAATTTTTTCTATTTTTAGTTGAGATGGGGGTTTTGCCATGTTGGTCAGGCTGGTCTCGAACTCCTGACCTCAGGTGATCCACCTGCCTCGGCCTCCCACTACACCGATTTTTAAAAATCTACTTTGCGGAGGTATAATTTACATACAATAAAATTCACTAATTTAAGCATGCAATTCAGTGAGTTGACAAATGTACACAGTTGGGTCACTGCCACTTTTATCAAGAGGTAAAACACTTTCAGAAAGCTTCTGCACGCCTCTTTGCAATCAGTCAGCCACTCCCTACTGCAGGTAACAACAGAGCTGCTTCCTGCAGCTACTGTGTGAATTTACGTGTCACAGAATGCTGTACAAACAGAGTCCTATGCAGCCTGGGCTCTCCTTTGTCCTCCTGGCTCAGCACGACCCCAGTGACTGCGTGAGGCTGTGCGTATCTGCAGCCTGCCCCTTTTCATGGTGTTTATCCACTCACACAGTGATGAGCAGTGGTAAACAGTGGGTTTATTTCCGCTTCCTGCTGCTATAAATATTTGCGTATGACTCTTTTCGTGGGCAGATGTTATTTCTCTTGGAAAAGCACCTAGGTGAGGGTTATATGGAAAAAGTATATTTAACTTTGTAAGAAACTGCCAAATTACTGCAGAATGGCTGTACACCTTTCCAGGGCCGCCGTCAGTGCATGGCAGCTCCGATGTGCTCCAGCTCCATCCTTGCCAGTGCTGGGGGTGGCCCATCTCATCTGAGGTGCTTTAGTGGGCATGAAGTGGCATCTCACTGTGGTTTAATCTGCATTTTCACGATTGCCAATGCTGATGAGCACCATTTCATGAGTGTATTAGCCAGTTAGGTATTTCCTTCTGTGGAGCATACATTCACACCCATTGCCCATATATTTATTGTGTTATTTATGATTGTGTTTATGAGAGTCCTTTAGACATCCCTTTTTTTTTTGAGACTGTCACTTTTACCAAGAGATAAAAATACTTTCAGAAAGTTTCTGCACGCCTCTTTGCAATCAGTCAACCACTCCCACTATAGGTAACAACAGAGCTGCTTCCTGTAGCTACTGTGTGAATTTACGTGTCACAGAATGCTGTACAGAGTTCTATGCAGCGTGGGCTATTCTTTGCCCTCCTGGCTCAGCACAATCCCAGTGACTGCACGATCTCAGCTCACCGCAACCTTTGCCTCCCGGGTTCAAGCGATTCTCCTGCCTCAGCCTCCTGAGTAGCTGGGACTACAGGTGCCTGCCAACATGCCCAGCTAATTTTTGTATTTTTATGAGACTGGGTTTCACCATATTGACCAGGCTGGTCTCAAACTTCTGACCCTGTGATTTGCCCGCCTAGGCCTCCCAAAGTGCTGGGATTATAGGTGTGAGCCACTACCGCCCCCGGCCTTTTTTTTTTTTTTTTTTTTTTTTCTTTCTGAGACAGAGTCTTACTCTGTCGCCCAGGCTGGAGTGCAATGGCACAATCTCGGCTCATTGCAACCTCTGCCTCCAGGGTTCAAGTGATTCTCCTGCCTCAGCCTCCCGATGAGTAGCTGGGACTGCAGACGCTTGCCATCATGCCGGGCTACATTTTTTGTATTTTTAGTAGAGTCAGGGTTTTGTCATGTTGGCCAGACGGGTCTCAAACTCCTGACCTCAGGTGATCCACCCTCCTCAGGTGATCCACCCTTCCCAAAGTGTTGGGATTACAGTTGTGAGCCACCACGCCCAGCCGAGAGTCCTTTAGATATTCTGAATGCAAACCTTTTGTTGGAGCTATGCATTATGAATATTCTCTCACAGTCTGTGATCTGCCATGTTTTTTGAAGTGCAGAGGGTTTTAATTTTGATGAAGTCAATGGATCAATTTTTAAAATTTTGCCGTGAATACTCTCTGTGTCCTTGTGGTTTCCTTACTGACCCATGAATTATCGTGGGGTTAGTTTTCCTTGACTGCTTTCTTCCCTACTGTGGGTCACATTGTCCCATCTGTGTTTTTCTTTTAATACCTACGAATGTTTCTGTTGTGCACCCATCTTGTGGGTGATGTGTGGTGGAACCTCTATTCCTTTTCCCCCCTCTGAGGAGTGTTGGGATTTTTCTACTCACTCCGAACTTGTACGTACTTGGCTTTATACTTTGCTGGCGGGTTTGTGGGAGCCCGGGGTGCTCCCCAAGCCTCTCTGATGTGGTAGGACTCCACCGCCCACCCTCGTCCCCCACAGATCACATCGGGGCTTGATGTAGTTTGTGATGGGGTGAGTCTGAAGCGGGTCTTGCTCTTGACTGCCTTTCATCCCAGTTGGATGCCCAGGTGCTCAAGAAACCTCTGCACACTGGGTGGCTGCAGCCCCCTTACCCCATGCTCTACTGGAACTCCAGCATCACCTTCCCCCCCCAACTCTGCAGCAGCCACGCTGGGAACCCCTCCTGCAGCCTCATCTTCCCCAGGACTCAGCCAAGGACTCCTGGCTGGGGGACCCCCGACAGCACCTCTGCCCCTGCCTCCCACAGCAGAGCCTCTCTGATACCCTGCCCCACAGCTCCCAGAAGCTTCTGGACTATGAACTCTGGTCTTCGCCTCTTCAGCTCAGTGGAACCACTGTGCTCTGTGAGGCGTCCCGCTTACTGAGCCATGGGGGGAGATGGTCTCCAGGGGTGGCGTGGCTGGCTCCTGAGTGCCCCGCCTCTCAGCATCCAGTCGTGCACTGCTTGCTGTCCACTGGCCACCCAGAGTTGCCTCCAACACGCTGTCCAGTCATGTGTGTTTGTAGAGGGATGGCCCATCCAGCACTGGTTACCCCAACATGACTGAAAGTGGAAGCGACCCAGAGCGTTTTAATCAATTTATTGAATTCTACCTAGAAATCCAAGCCAAAGGTGGACACCTCCATAAAATAAGCCATCCTCCATGAGGTGCAAGGATGAAGTGTGGGGCTGTGGGCCAGAGTGTGACTCCACAGGGCATTAGGCAAGAGGATGGCGTATTAGTCCATTCTCATGCTGCTAATAAAGGCATACATGAGACCAGGTAATTTATAAAGGAAAGAGGTTTACTGGACTCACAGTTCCACATGGCTGGGGAGGCCTCACAATCATGGCAGAGGGTAAAGGAAGAGCAAAGGCACATTTTACATGGCGGCCGACAAGAGAGTGTGTGCAGGGGAACTCCCCTTTAAAAAGCCATCAGATCTTGTGGGACTTGTTCACTGTCACGAGAACAGCAAGGGAAAAATCCCATGAATCAATGACCTCCCACCAGGTCCCTCCCATGACATGTGGGGATTATTACAATTCAAGGTGAGATTTGGGTGGGGGCACAGAGCTGAACCCTATCACCAGCCTATGGAACTTGGTTAGGGAAGTTCAGAGAAACTGGTACTGGGGCTTTGGATGATCACATGGAGAAGTGCTGAGCTCAGAGAGCGTTCAGGGGGACAAGGATGACAGGGTCAAAGATGCATTTTACATTTTTATTTACTTTTTTATTAAAGTAGCACCTACAGGAAATTTAAGTGTACAGTTTCATGAATTTTTAATTCAGTTTTATTGAGGTGTGATGGAAGTACAATAAACTGTGCATACTTAAAGTGTGCAATTTCACGAGTTTGGTGTATGTAAACCACATGGGGCCATTGACACTCTCAAGGTTGTGAGGCCATCCCTGATCCCCCATCACAGATTGCCTTTCCCTGTGCCCCTGTAGTCCACCCCTATCTCCAGGCTTGTCCCCAGGCAACCATGGACCTGCTTTCACAATAGATTCGTTTGCATTTTCCAGAATTTGGTATAGATAGAAACACAAAGGAGGTACTCTAATTTTTTGTCTGGCTTCTTTCTCTAAGTGCTTTGAAATTCATCCGTGGTGTGGCATGCATCAACAAATTATTGCTTCTCTTTTCTTTACCTTTTTTTTTTTTTTTTTTTGAGATAGAGTCTCACTCTGTCACCCAGGATGGAGTCCAGTGGCGCAATCTCGGCTCACTGTAACCTCCGCCTCCCTGGTTCAAGCGATTCTCCTGCCTCGGCCTCCTGAGTAGCTGGAACTACAGGTGCATGCCACCATGCCCAGATAATTTTTGTATTTTTAGTAGAGACAGGGTTTCACCATGTTGGTCAGTCTGGTCTCGATCTTTTAACCTCAGAATCCACCTGCCTCGACCTCCCAAAGTGCTGGAATTACAGGCCTGAGCCACCACGCCCAGCCAATCACTGCTTTTCTTTGTGGAGTAGTCTTCCATTCCACAGAGACATGACAGTTTGAGTATTCAATCAATCACCCATTGATTGACATCTGAGTTGTTGCCAGCTTGGAGCCATTAGGAGTAAAGCTGCTATGAACATTCACGTACAAATCTTGGTAGGGACAAAGTTTCCATGCCTCCTGAGTAAAAACCTGCAGATGGAATTGTTAGGTCAGATGGCAGGTGTATATTGTTTAGTTTTCTAAGTAACAGCCAAACTTTTCCAAAGTGGTTGCACCCTTTCAAACTCCCAGCAGTGTATATGTGAGCTCTAGCTGTTTACTATCCACGCCTGCACGTGATACGTGTCGTCTTTTTAATTTTCGTCACCCTCATAAGGGCATCATAATCTGTCATTGTCATTTCAATCCACATTTCTACAATGGCTGATGACTTTGAAGATTTTTCCCTGTGACCCTTTGTTTGTCTTCTTCAATGGAGAATTAATGCAAATCTTTTACCCATTTGTATTGGCCCGCCTTGTCCTTGAGCTGTAAGGGTTATTGATATGCTCTGGATATGAGTCCTTTGTCTGATCTGTGTTGGGAATGTTTTCTCCCACTCCGACACGACATTTGCCGTTTCCCCAGTCTGACACTTGCCTTTTCATTTTCTTACTGGCATCTTTCAAAGAGCAAGAGTTATTAATTTGGTAAAAGACCAACGTATCAACTGTCTGCATTCATGATTTGTGCTTTTTGTAGTCTCTCCAGGAAATCTCGGCCTACCCCGAGGTCACACATATTTTCTTCTCTATTTTCACCTAGAAGACTTACAGGCATAAAATTTGATTGAATGCTTTTCTAATATGTATTTTTAAATTCGTAAGGTTTATCTCCTATATTTGGTTAATATTATGAATCATACTGATTGATTTTTGAACATTCGGCAGTGAGGATTGCTGTTCATTTGGAACTCCAATTGATTGAAACCAGCTTTTGAAAAGACTATTTTCCCTCCGCTGAATTGCCATGGCACTTCTGTCAAAAATCAATCGACTGTATGTGTGTGAGTCAGTTTCTGGATTCTCTAGTCTGTTGTTCCATTGATCTGTGTGTCTGTCCCTCCACCAATGCGAGGCTGTCTCAATTTCTGTAGCTTCTCAAGTATGACTTAAAATTAGACAAATCCTCCGACTTTGTTTTCTTTCCTATAATTTTTTTTCATCATTTTAAGTCTTTGCATTTCTCTATAAATTTTAGAATTAGCTTGACAATGTTTATCAGGATTGTGTTGACTCTGTAAATGTGTGAACAATTGCCACCTTAATATTGAATCTTCCGGTTTCTGAACAATGATATATGTCTTAATTTATTTAAGTCTTAAATTTCTCTCAGCAATGTTTCATAATTTGTAGTGTTGAGTATTGGTTGTCTTTTGTCAGATTATTCCTAAGGTTTTTATGGGATTTTATTTTATTTTATTTTTTTGGTGCTACCCTAAATAGAATTTTAAATTTTCTTTAATTAATTAATTAATTAATTAATTTGAGATGGAGTCTCACTCTGTTGCCCAGGCTGGAGTGCAGTGGCGCAATCTTGGCTTACCTCAACCGCCACCTCCCAGGTTCAAGTGATTCTTCTGCCTCAGCCTCCCGAGTAGCTGGGACTACAGGCACGTGCCACCGTGCCTGGCTAATTTTTTGCATTTTTACTAGAGATGGGGTTTCACTGTGTTAGCCAGGATGATCTTGATCTCCTGACCTCATGATCTGCCCGCCTCAGCCTCCCAAAGTGCTGGGATTGCAGGTGTAAGCCACTGCGCCCGGCCAATTTTCTTTATTTTTTAACTGTTTGCTGCTATTTGTATAAGAATGGGGTTAATTTTGGTACATTAACTTTGGATCCTGTGACCTTGCTACGCTCACTTAATAGTTGTAATGGTTATTTTATGGGTTTCCTGGGACTTTCTATATAAATTTTCATAGCAGCTGCCAATAAAAACAGTTTTATTTCTTCCTTTTCAATTCAATGACAATCTTAATGTCATATTATATAGACTTTTCAATTTTCAGTACCTTTATAGCTTTTTTTTTCTTTGTTTTTTTTTTTTTTCCTTATTGCAATGGCTAGGATTGCCAGTACAATATTGACTAGATATGGCTACAGAAGGTGGGCACCTTTACCTTTTCCTTAACCTTAAGGGAAAAAAATGTCAGACTCAGCATCATAATATACCTGTAACTTTGTTGTAGATGCCCTTCATTCATTTGAGGATGTTCCCTACTATTACTAGTTTGCTGGAAATTTTTTACTATGAGCGGGCATAAAATTTGATTGAATGCTTTTCTAATATGTATTTTTAAATTCATAAGGTTTATCTCCTATATTTGGTTAATATTATTAATCATATTGATTGATTTTTGAACATTCGGCAGACCTTGTATTCCTGGTTTTAACCTTACTTAGCTCTGATATATTATTATTTTTATATATGATGAGATTTGTTTTGCTAATATTTTTAAAGAATATTTGTGTCTATATTCATGAGGAATGTTGGTCTGTAATGTTCTGTTTTTAAATGTCTTTGCCAGGTTTTTATATTAACGTTATGGAATCTGTGGGCTGTCACTTTTCTGGCCAGAAACCTCTATGGCTGGTGGCACCTTTGTCTGAGTTCTTGTCCTGCATTAAGAAGGACTGAGATACACAGATAAGTAGAGGGTGAGCAAGATGAAGAGGGGCTTTACTTAGTGTTAGAACAGCTCAGAGGAGACCCGCAGTGGGTAGCTCCTCTCTGTAGGCAGGTGATCCCCGTGAGTGCTCAGCTCTCAGCAGAGAGAGTCCCTGAAAAGGGTAGCACCCAGCTGTCCTGTTGTCTGCTCAGCTCTGACTGAGCCCGGGGCTTTTATGGGCCTCAGAGGGGAGGAAGTACACACTGATTGGTCCATGGGCAGCCATGAGCAGCTGAGAAAAGGCACCAGCTCCCACCTGGCCTGAAGGTGGGGGCTGCACCAGGGGACCCATCCCCTTCTGCCCAGGAATCTGTCTGCCTCCCACTACTGTTGATGGTTCCCAGGCTCAGCCCTGACTTTGCTCCAAGATCAGAGTGGGCACCAACAACAGGGATAAGCCAGGCAGCAGGCACTTGGGAAGTCAGGAAGCCAGACTTGGGTGGCTGCAGCTTCACCCAGGAGGGCAGGTCTCCTGCCTTCTCCATGGAGCTGGAGGCCTGGGTCTGCAGCCACAGTTTGGGTGGCTGCAGGGGCACTCAGGGAGCTCCTCAGTCAACTCAGAAGGGGCAGGGCTCCTGCTTGTTCCCCCAGCTCCTGCCAGCTCCATGGAGGGTGCAGCCCCTGCTGCCTTCCTGAGCAGCTGCTGCCTTCTTTAGGGTTATGCTGGCCTTATAAAATGACTTGGGTGATGCTACCTCTTCCTTCATTTTCTGAAAAAATTCCTTAAGATTAGTTTATTTCTTCCTTGAATATTTGATCAAATTAACCAGTGAAACAGTCTAGCTCTGGATTTTCCTTTTTGGAAGGTTTTGTTAAAAAAAAAAAAAGAAAGAAAAAAAACTTTAGCATAATAATGAGATTTCTTTAATAGATGTAGATATTCAGCTATTCTGTTTCCTCTTGTATCAATTTAAGTTTTACTTCTCAAGAAATTTGTCCAATTAATTTAAGTTGTTGAAGTTTGGGTATAAAGACGTTTATGATAACCCTTAAAAGTCTGTAGGATCTGTGTTAATAACACTCTTTCAGTTTCTGCATTGGTAGTTTGTATTCTCTCTTTTTTACTTCAACAGACTAGCTAAGAGTTTATTAGTTTTGTTGATCTCAAATAATCAACTTTTGGCCTTTTTTCCTTCCTTTTTGTCTGTTTTCTATTTCATCGATTTCTGCTCGTTATTGCTTCCTGCCTTCAACTCAATTTGGCTTTACTTTGCTCTTCTTTTTTCTAACTTCTCAAGGTGGATCTTCAGGTAATTGATTTTAAATTGCTCTTGCTTTCTAATGTCAGTATTTAAAGTTCTCAGCTTCCCTCTAACCACTATTATGGCTGAATCCCACAGATTTTGATAGGATGTATTTTCATTATCTTTCCATTCAAATTATTTTCTGATTTCCCTTGTGATTTCATCTTGAATTCACGAGTCATTTGTAGATTCATGAAACATGTATAGATATTTGGGGTTTTGCTAGACATCTTACTGTTACTGATTTCTGATTAGGCTCAGTTGTCAGAGTACACACTCTGCATGATTTCTATTCTTTTAAAATTAATGAGGCCTGTTTTCTGTCCCAGCATATGGTCTTTCTTGGCGAAATGCACCACATACAGCTGCTGGGTGTAGTGTGCTGTACTTATCAGTTAGAGCAAAGTGATGAATATCGATGTTTATATTAGTTTGGTGCAAAAGTAATTGCGGTTTTTGCTGTTACTTTTAATTAAATGAATAATTAAAAATAATTTCTCATATTAATATCATATTGAGTGATTATTAATTAACTAATCAATATGAGTAATTATTAACATTAGTTAACATCATATTGAGTAATTATTATTAATTACCTTATTAATTTTTTATATATTTATTCTTTTAATTGCTGAGAAAGGGTATTAAAATCTCCCTTTGTGATAGTGGGATTTGTGTGCATTTCTTCCCTTTATTAATTTTGTTTCATATATTTTGAGGCTATATCATATATTTTAGACACATCAAAATTTATACTTTTATGCCTTTATGACTAATCATTCGTTTTCTTATGTAAAATGTCTCTCTTTATCTCTGACATTGCTGTCTTGAAAGTTAATATTAATATCAATCTAAGAATATTAATTAATATGAGTAATTAAAAATAATTGCTCATATTAATATATTGAGTAATTATTACTAATTAACTAATCAATATGAGTATTAACATTAGTTAACATCATATTGAGTAACTATTATTAATAATGTCTCATATTGATTAATTAATAGCAATATAGCCACCCTGACATCTTGTGTTTATTCTTTGCATCTTATGTTTATTCTTTTCAGTTTATTTACTTTCAGCTTATTTGTGTTTTTGTATTTAAAGTAAATCTCTTGTGGGCAGCACATAATTGGGTGTTGCTTTTAAAAATCCATATTGTCAATTTCTTTCTTTTCATTGGAGTGTTTAGAACATTAACATTTAATGCTGATCTTTTCTCTTTTTTGGTTCCTTTATCCCCCTCTCTCTGCATGCTTTTGGATTATTTGAATATTTTTTAGTATTCCATATTAATTTATCTGTTGGCTGTTTGGCTGCATTTCCCTGTGTGTATGTAGTTGCTCTACGCATGGTTCCTTTGATTCTACCCTGTTTGGGGTTCTCTGAGTTTCTTGAATCTGTAAACTTATGTCTTACACTAAACATAGAAGATTTTCAGTCATTATGTCTTCAAAGATTTTTCTGCTCCTATCTCACTCTCCTCTCCTTCTGGACTAGTTATAATGTTTAAGAGCTTTGGATATGGCTTCACAGGTTCCTGATGCTCTCTGTTCATTTCCTTCCTCAATCTTTTTTTCCCCTGTGTCCTTCTGATTGGCTCATTTTATTGATCTATGGGTTTGCTGAGTTTTGCTTTTGTCATTTCCATTCTGCTATTGATCCATCCAGTGATTTTTAAACATTTCAAATATTTTCTCTGTTATTTCTAAAATTCCAGTATCCTCTTTTAATACTTTCTCTGTCAGGATTTGCTTATTCATTTCAAATGTATTTCCTTGATCTCATTGAGTAGAGTTGTAGTAGATGCTTTAAATTCTTTGTCTGATAATTTCAATGTCTGACTCATCTTGGTGCTTTCATCTGTTAATTGTTTTATCCTTTGAGAATGGGCTGCATTTTCCTGTTTCTTTGTATCTCAAATAATTTTGGATTGTATCATAGACAATCTTAATGTCATATTATATAGACTCTACATTCTGTTAAGATCCTCTGAAGAATGCAGATATTTTTGTTTTAGCAGGCAATTGATTCATACATATGTGTGCACCCACATAACCACTGCTATAATAGTCAGGGTTTTCCAGAGAAATAGAACCAACAGGAGATGTGTGTGTGTGTGGTGTGTGCATGGATGTGTGTGTGTATACATGTACATATGTGTGTGCATGTGTGTGTGTGCATGTGCGTGTGTGTGTGTGCACATGTGTGTATTTACCTTAAGTTATTGGTTCATAGGATTATGGAGGCTGAGAAGACCCACAAGCTGCCCTCTGCAAGCTGGAGACCCAGGAAAGCCAGGGGTGTAGTTTGAAGGCCTGAGAGTCAGAGAACCGATGGTGTCAATTCCAATCTAGACCCGAAGGCCTGAGAACCATGAGTGCCGACAGCCAGAGACTGATGTCTCAGCTCAGGCCATCAGGCAGAGTTAATTCACCCTTCATCCATCTATTAGTTCTATTCAGACCCACAACAGGTTGGATGATGTTCACCCACCCTGAGGAGGGCCATCTACTTGACTCAGTCCATGAATTCAAATGCCAGTCTCCTCCAGACCTTCACAGACATGCCGAGAAATCACTCACCGGCTATCTGGCATCCTGTGGCCCAGCCTAGCTGACCCACAGAATTAACAATCACCACCACTTAGATCAATATGTGGATCATTTCTAGTCCCTCCAGAATTCCCACTCCAAGAGTGTGCTCTCTTTACAGGTAATCATCATTCTGACTTATTTAACCATTGGTTAGTTTTGTCCATTCCTGAATATCACATAAACAGAACCACACAGTACGTGTTTTAAAACATCTGGCTTCTTTTCTTAAAACATAGTATCTGTGGGATGCCTCCACGCTGTTAAATGTAGAGATAGTTCATTACTTTTCATTACTGGGTGATACCACATTGCATAAACATGCTTCAGTCTATTGATCTAAGTCCCTTGCTGATGGACAGCTGGGTTGTTTCCAGTTTAGGACAACAGGCTGGGCATTTTAGGAGGCAGCACAGAGCAGAAAGGCTACAGGCATGTCTCTTAGAACCACACAGTCCAGACTCAAATCCTAGCTCTGCTGCAGACCAGCTGTGTGACCTTGGGCAAGTGACTCACCCTCGCTGAGCTGCAGTTTCCTCTTCTGTGAAGTGGAGATTATGATAGCAGTACTTACTCAGAGGGTTGTCATGAGGATCAAGTAAGAAGTCACATGAAATCACAGCCTGCAGCCTAACAGAGCCAGAGCTCAGGAAACGGCAGCTGTTAAATGATGATTGTGGGAGGAGATAGCAATTACGAATGTCAGCTCTGAAATCGGATCTGAATTTACATTGCAGGCTAAATGAAGCAATCATTATTAAACATTCAGCATAAGGTTAGCAAATAATAAGCTCACAGTTTATTATCCTTATTGCTATCTGATATGTAAATACTAGTAGCCTTTACAACAAGCATTGCCATGATAGGTTTTGCCATTTGATAGAGAACGGAACTGTTTCTCAGGGATGTGCAGCATTTCTGGTCACAGAGCAAGAACAAGGTGGTGTACGGACCCTGCTTATCCTACCCTGCCCTCCAGATGCAGGGACCCCACTCCCACCCACCCCTACAGCCTCACCTTGAGTGTCAGAGAAGGCGGTGGTGGAGAGCCACCTCCCGCACTGGCCTGGGCTGCTTCCTGGGTCCACTTCTGTCCCTCTCTGGGATTCACAGCTTCCCATCCCACCCAAAGGTGCACGGGTGCTGGCCCTGGGCAGTGCTGTGGGCAGTGAAGGCCGGAAGCGGTCCCTGAGTGACAGCAGGCTCTGAATTGCCACACGTGTGACCAGGGTAAAGTGTCTTCCCTGCTCTGTGCCTCAGTTTCCTCATCTGTGAAGGGGCAATGGTGATAGCATCTGCTTCACAGGGGCCCTGTGGGGGCTGAATCAGAGGGCCCAGGTGAGGTTATGCCCGGGGTCAGGGCAGGGCCACCAGGGATGTCCAGGGGCCAAGCGGGCCTTTGAGAGGTGCCGCAGGCCTTGAGTCCACATACCAACTGCCACCCACACAGGCCGACGTCCCTTCCAACGGTGCAGCGGGGCTAAGGTCACTTGCAATCGTGGAGAAGAGACAGTGACCTGGGGTTGGGGCAGGAGCCTGCGTCAAGACAGAGTCACTGATGAGTGGGGCTCAGCCCCTCCCTGGGAGGGAACTCCCCAGGACTGCGGCAGACCCCCTTGCAAGGTCCTCATCGGCTCCAGGGCAGGCCCAGCCTCTGCCATGGGTGTGAGGGAGAGTTGAGGGCTCTATGATGCCCCCCTCCCCAGATAACTCAAGGCCCTGGGGCGGGGACTTTGAGTTGAGATGGTGTCGGCAGGGGCTAGTGGGCAGGTGTGCAAAGCCCCAGGCCTGGCCCAGGGAAATTCAGCGACAGGTTCCAGGGCAGCAGGAGGTCGGCTGCGAGTGCGGATCCTTGTGCTTCTCGCTGTCCTGTCCCCTCTGCTCGCCTTAGCTGGGGGGAGAGACTGGAGCTCGATGAGCAGCCCCAGTGGGCCTGCTATGAATTACAGGACCCCCTGCAAAGTCACACACCTGCTGGCCCCCTGCGTGCTACTGACAGCAAAGGCAGAATCTGAGCTGCTGGGACTTGCCCAAGGCCACCAGCTGCAGACAGTGGAGCCAGACAGAAGCCCAGGCCGCCTTCACAGTCTTCATAGTTCCAGTGCAACAAGGAACCTAAAGGGTTAGCTCGCATTAGCACAGGGCCCAGCAAGTCACTCCCAGGTACCTGCTCAAGAGAACAGAAAACATGTCTGCACAAAAACCTGCACAGCCAAGCTCACAGCAGCACCATCCACAGCAGCCACAGTGCAACAACCCAATGTCCACAGCAACTGACGCACAGAGAAACCAACTGTGGTCTAGCCACACAAGGGAATATTATTCAGCCCTGAAAAGGAATGCACTCCTGGTCCATGCTGCAAACATGGATGAACCTCAAAAACATTAGGCCAAGTAAAAGAAGCCAGTCACAACAAAACTAAATGTCGTATGATTCCATTTAATGAAATGCCTAGAGTTGGCAAGTCTGTAGAGGAACAGAGTAGATGGGCGGTTATTGGGGCTGGGGAATGAATGGGGGATGGGGAAGTTGTGGGGCATGGCTGGAAGGTGTGGAGTTTCTTTCTGGGAGAATGAAAATATCCTAACACTGATTCTGGTGATGGATGCCCGACTCCAAATACACTGAAGACCACTGAATTGCACATTTCACATGGGTGGAATGCTGGTATGTGAATTCTACCTCGATGAAGCTGTGGGTGAATCACTTGAGGTCAGGAGTTTGAAACCAGCCTGGGCAACATAGTGAAACCCTGTCTCTACTAAAAAAAAAAAAATAGCCAGACGTGGTGGTGGGCGCCTTTAATCTCAGTTACCTGGGAGGGTGAGGCAGGAGAATCACTTAAACCCAGGAGGTGGAGGTTGCAGTGAACCGAGATCCCGCCACTGTACTCAAGCCTGGGTGACAAAGCGAGACTCTGTCTCAAAAAAAGGAAAAAATAAAAAAAAGTAAAGAATGCTGGACCATGTGGGAAGTGCCTAGCCTGGGGTCAAACCCCCTGCAGGTGCCCAAGAGATGGATGGAGACCACACAGAGGCATACCCAGCCCAGTACCCTTCCCAAATGTGCTCAATAAGCATTAGTCCCCTTCCTTATTCTGTGCCTCCCAAAGCACCCACCAAGTCCAGACTCTGGGACTCTCAGACTATGCCGGTGCCCTGCCTTGGGCCAGGTCCTGGATTGGGTATGGAGAGCCCAGAGCCAACCAAATCGTGGTTCCTGTAGCCTGTAGCTTGTGCATTTTGCTAGCAGGGAGACCCCTTGAGATCCATCTGCCCAAGTGAAACATAAAGAAGCTGAAGTGCATGGTGATAAAAGATGTGAGTCCCCAGCTTGAAGCTTGGGGCAATTCTGCATGAGTTAGTTACACCGCTGCAACAAAGACACCTACAAATACAGGGCCTCAATCCCTGCATCGAGATCTCACATAAAAGGGCGATAGGCAGCCCAGGGCTGATTGGTGGCCTGACAGTGCCAGGGGCCTGGCTCCATCTATCTTTCTCCCTCGCCATCCTCCGCAAGTCACTTCCGTCTTGGGTCCAAGATGGGGAGGCAGGAGGGGACACCTCTTACCATGAAGGGCAAGGCTTAAAAGGGCTTATGGAGCTTCAGCTGGCGTGGCCTCCATCAGAAATTATTCATGGCTGGGATGTGTTGCAAGGGAGTCTGGGAAATGCAGTGTTTACCTGGGAGGGCATGTGCCCAGCAAAGCATTATTATGCTATTGCACAGTAGGATGGGATGGGAGAGGAAGGAAGGAAAGAGGGAGTAGGGGGGATGAAGAGAAGGAAGGAGGGAGGGAGAGGAGGAGGGAGAGAAGGAAGGAGGGAGGAGACAAGGAAGGATGGAGGGAGAAAGGAGGGAAGGAGGGAGGGAAGAGAGAGGGAAGGAAAGGAGGAAGGAAGGGAGGGAGAGAAGAAAGATGGATGGATGGAGGAAGAGAAGAATAGAAGGAAAGAAGGAGGGAGGGAAGGAGGGAGGAAGGGGAGGAGGGAAGGAGGGAGGAAAGAAGGAGGGAAGAAGGGAGGGAGGGAAGAGGAAAGACTAGACTCTAAGCATGTACAATAAGCATTGTGAGCCTCAGTTTCCTCGTCTGTAGAGAGAGAAGCATTTTCAAAGGCTGCTTGGAAGACTGAGTGACGAGGCACAGTGCACCCGCAGGTAAAGGGGGGCAACTTCACTGTTCTCCTGCCCCCGAGGACCTCCATGCTGGGCCAAGAGGACAGAGTAGGAGGTCTGCCCACTGCCCAGGAGCGCCCCAGTGGGTGGAGTGAAGACTGGGCTGGCACACTGAGACGGTGGAGTCCACTGGGAGCTCAGGGAACTCAGGGACTCTTCAGCCCCTATCTGGGAACCCACTAGGGTCAGGACCCCTGTGCCAGACCTGGCCTAGCTTGGGGAGGGCTCTGCACTGCTGGCTGCCTGCGGTCTGGCCCAGCCCCTGCCAGCACCGGCCCGTGGTGATGTCACTCAGCATGCCCAGTGACCGCAGCACTTCCCTGGGCTCTGGCCCCAGACCCACTGGCCGGCCGGACGCTCGATATATTCTGTTTTGAAAGAAAACAAACTCTTTTGAAACACTGCTGCCGGGAGCACAGGCTGAAAGTCTCGCCCCCACACTCGTTTCGCCTCTCATGGGGGCTGGTGCACATCTGAGCATCAGGGAAACCTGGGGCAGATGCCCCTTCCCCACCCTCCAAGGAAGCAGACTGGGACAGGGCCCTTGCTGTGTGGCTGCCTGGGATGCAGAGACAGCATTGAGACTGAAGGCAATAGGGAGCCATTGAAGGACTGAGAGGGAGAATGACTGGGTCAGATAAGTGTCTCAGGAAGTTGGGGCAGTGTGACCCCCATTGGAAACATGTTGCAGTTGATGTGAGTTGAACTAGGGGCATGATAGGGTGACAAATGTGAGGGACATTTGACACAAGAATCCATGTAGTGGCCACTCAGGCCCAAAAGGGCTCCAGATCATGCCAAGGCCTCCCAAGGCCACCTCAGCCTCAGGTCATCATGGCAGGAATTGGGGGCCCCTGTCTGGGAGGCTCTTGGGTTTCAGCAGAGCAGAGGGTCTGCAGAAGGCTTGCCAAGGCAGGCCCTTTGCCACATCCATGGTGGGGTGGGGTGAGGGGTGGTCCTGAAGGGTCTGGGTGGCCAGGAAACCCAGCCTGCATGGTCTCCCTCCAAGCGTGGTCAGCCCCTCGGGGGACCTGGGAACCGGGGCTGGGAATGCTCCACCTGCCAGCCTACAGCAGCGTGATCACCCCAGCCTGGCCCCCGAGCCAGTCCAGTGCAGCGCAACAGGGTGACCCCAATAGCCTCACAGGGGCAGAGTAACAATGATGACCTCCATCTGAGCTGTCTGTTGCACCAGGGACTCGGCACCAAGGACTATCCATGTGACTGCTTTCATCCTCCAGAAGCAAGCCCAGGAGGTAGAGGCTGTCGGGGTGCCCACGCTGCAGGCGGGGAAATGGGCCCACAGAGAAGGAGGACGCTTGCTGGAGAAGACAGCCAGAGAGGGCCAGAGCCGGATCCAGCTCCCTGCAAACCCTCTGCTCACAGTTTGAACCAACCGTGAGCCCATAAGGGCATGAATATAAGGGGTGCATGTGTGTGCGTGTGTGTGTGTGCACGTGTGCACGTGAGAGTGTGTGTGCATATGTGCATATGTGTGTGCACATGCAAGTGTGTGCATGTGTGTGCATGTGTGTGCATATGCATGTGCAGGTGTATGTGTGCATGTGAGTGTCTGCATGTGTCCGTGTGCATGTGTGTGTGATATGAATGTGTGCATGTGTGTGCATGTGTGTGTGCCTGTGCATGCATGAGTGTGTGCATATGCGTGTGTGTGCACGTGTGCATGTGCTAGTGTGTCATGTGGGTGTATGTGCGTGTGTGTGCATGCGAGTGTGTGCATGTGTGTGCATGTGTGTGTGCATATGCATGTGCAGGTGTGTGTCTGCCTGTGTGCATATGCATGTGTGTGTGCATGTGTGTGTGTGCATGTGTGTATGTATGAGTGTCTGCATGTGTGCGTGTGCATGTGTGTTTGATGTGTGTGCATGTGTGTGTGCATGTGCATGTGCAGGTGTGTGTGTGTGTGTGTGCATGTGTGTGGATGTACTTTAATGAAGCCACAGTTGAGAGGCAGGATCTCGCTGGTGCCCTCGCTCTCCCATCACCAGTCCTCACTGTGGGATTGAGGACAGGCCACACATGGGGCTTCTTTTCCTGTAGCTCCATGCCTGAGCCAGCCCCTGTCCCCTCAAGGACCCTAGTTCTTTCCTTGAAGAAATGGGGGTTCTCATGCCTACTTCTCACAGTGTTCAGGGACCAAGCGGTGAGTTGTGAGACTGACCACCCAGTGCCTGGGGATGGTAGAAAGGGCTCCATGGTGCGGGAGATGGGTGGGTTGCCCTTCTGGGGCCCCCCTCCCCGCTTGCAGGCAGGTCCAGGCTAGTGCACAGCTCCGGGCTCCCTGGCAAGATGCTCCTGGACAGGTCTTTGTCCTCCAGCCTTGGGGAAGGGTGGGTGACTTGTCTGCCTTCTTGGAGGGGGTGCAGAAGGTAGACCGTGGTGGACATGGAATGAGGGGGTGTGTATGGGTGTGCGGGCTAGCCCCTCTTGCCACAGGGCCTTAGTACATGCCATCCCCTCTAGCTAGCAGCTTCCCCCTCCCCCGTCACACAGGTAACTCCCACCCCTGCCTCGGATCCCAGATCATGTATCCCTTCCTGGGAAGCTGACTCTGATTTCCCCGGCTAAGGCCACCCCCATGGCCCCCAGGGCCCTCCTCTATAGAAGTAGCAATGCCACACAGGGCTGTCTTCGAATGTCTGTCTGAGGGTGAGGCCCATGCCTTCCTGCCCACCACTTCATCCCTGTGCCAGCACAGTGCCAGGTGCATGGTGGGCGCTCAGAAATATTTGTAGAATGAATGAAGAGAGGAATGAATTTGGCCAACTCCGTGGCCTATGTACCTGGCTAAGGCAGCCCAGAACTTAAGGTACTTTCCAAAGCAGTTCCAGGAAAGAGCCTCAAATGGTGGGAGAGGAGAAGGTAGGAGCCTGGGCCTGGGTAGCCTCTGAGGCTGGAGGGCTCCAGGGTGGCATCAAGATCAAGGTCATGGATTTTGTGGCCAGGTTGCCTGCATGCTCCCATCATCTGGCTGAGGCACCACAGACAAGGGACTCAACTGCCCTGTTCCTCAGTTTCTTCCTCTGTCAAATGGGGATACTAACACACCCTACAGGGCTTCTGTGAAGACTCAAGAGAGTTCGCATAAAGTCCTCAGAACAGTGGCTGGCTCACTGTAAGACCTGGGTGTTTGTCAGATTTCTTTATTTCTTCCTTATTTGCTTCGAAATTAAGTTTTTAAAAAAATATGAATGACAGATAAATGTTCAAGACATACATGCAAAAGAAACAAACAAACAAAAAAATCTAAAAGAATATTTAAATCCCTACAAATCTCACCTGCCAAAGTAACTACTTATATTAGTCAGGGTTAGGTTCCTGTGTGAATAGTAGACACCTCCCCAAATAGCAGTGGACTAAACAATACAGAAATTGGTTTCTCTCTCAAGTGAGAGTCTAGAAATGGGATAGCAGGTGGTCCTGTCCTGCAACGCCTTTGGAGACAGTCATCTCCTGCCTGTTCCCTGAGCCATTGACCTGGAGGTATGGTTCTTACCTTTCAGTCCAAAACAGCAGCCAGAGTTCCAGCCATCACATCCAAGTCCCAGGCAGCAAGAAAGAAGAAGGGATGAACAAGGTGCATGTCACTTGCCTTTCAAGGAAGATTTTTGGAAGCTACAATATGTCCTTTTCTTTATCTTCTTTTCCCATGTGTAACACGGCCACACTTAGCTGCAAGAGAGTCCAGATAGGTGGTCTTTACTACAGATGGGCCATGTGTCTTTTTCACTGTAAAGCAGATCACAGGTAGCTTCCCATGTCCAAAAATAAAGATTCATAGATCATTTTTAAAGGCTGCTTGCAATTCCATCATGCAGAGGTTTGATGACTTCACCAGTATTGACAGACATGTAGACCATTGCCAGTTTTCCAGTATTACAGCCCCTGACATCCCTGGATGTATCATCTTTGCACCGGGTTGGAACATTTCCTTCCCATAAGTTCCCAGAAGTAGAAATGCTGAGTCAAAGAGGATACACTTGTGATATTTGGACATGAATTGAGAAACTGCCCTTCAGAAAGGTTGGCCCAGTTTGCACTCCTCCTCACCATCCTGTGGGGGTCCAGGATGGAGCTGAGTATGTCCCCAGACCTGAGACTCAGCTGCCCCTCCTGGGTCCCTCTTGCCATTGTGAGTTTGCTCCCATATTTTCTCCAAATTTAGGACTTTTTCCTCCCTTCCCCAAGGTAGGGGTTGGGGGAGGGTGCCCCAATCCTCCCAGTGGGCTCCTTGTGGAAGCCCCTGCCTTGGACAACACCAATCATGAGGTCCCACCCCCTCCAGATGACAGCAAGGAGCAGGAGCCTCCCCATGCCTGGGGCTGTTGTTTGAGCTAATTAGGGGCAGGTGCCTGGGGTTTTTGTTTGAGCTAAGCAGGGGCAGTGGCTGCTACCCTGAATGAGGGGCTGGGGCAGGCAACCTGTGGGTGATCACTCTGGCCCCTCAATCAGATGGACCAGGAGTACAGACACCAAGCTTTGAGATGCTTTGCTGCAAATGCCCGGAAATGTGCATCAGCCTGGCTGGGGCAGGCCTGACGGCTCCCAACCACAGCTGGCAGCAGGGTGCCAGATTTCACTCCAAATAAAAATGCAGGATGCCCAGTTTAATCTGAATTTCTGATAAACTACAAAAGTTTTAGTATAACCTAAATACTGTATGGACATAGGATTGAAGAAAGTGCATGCTGCTCACCTGTTTAAGGAAGCTTCCTAGAAGATGTAATATGTCCTTTCTCCTTTATCTCCCATGGGTGACACAGCCACACCCAGCTGCATCATTTATTTTATTTGGCAGCCCTCACTGGCAGCACTGGGACCCCTGGAAGCAGCGAGCTCAGTGGAAAAAAACCTGGACTTTTACACCAAACAGACTGGATTCAAATCTTGCCCTTTGCCTCTGGTAGCTGTGGACTTCTGACCTAGTTACTTAACCTCTCTGTCCCTCAGGTTCCTCGTCTATACCTATGGGGGCAAGAACAGCACCGACTTCATGAGGGCATAGTGAATATTACAGGAAAGACGTCTGCTTTCAGCAATATGGAAATATACATTAGATCTACGCCTTTCCTGTATGCAATGTTCAGAAATGTATACATTTTAACAAACATCCTTTTCAGTGCATAGCTAAGGGGCACAAGAAAACAAGGGAAATATCTGCGGTGTGGAAATGAAGACAGAACTAAAGCCAAGGGCAGGAAGTTTGTGGGGTGAGGACGCACAAGACCTGGGAGGGGTTGTGGTGCCCCAGAGGCTACAGCCATGCTCAACAGCCAGGAAGGAGCCAGGGATGAGGCTCCTGTCCCATGTGGGGCAGAGTCAAAGCTGAGCACCCCATGGGGAGTGGGTGTTCACAAAGTGCCTCCCTCTCAGGAAACGGGTAAAGGGGGTAAGTCTGCCTACTGGCTCAGGGAAATGAAAATGAAGTTGACGGGGGGAGAAAAACCTCTCTACTAGGAACCCACCATCACTGGTCTGACTTCAGACTGCATTCGGATTGAAATGCCTCTATTTACCTTATGGCCTGGTGACTCTCAAGTCAAGAAATTACCATAGAGAGCGAGCCTGAACCAGTGACCCATGGGGCATCTAGAAGAATTGAACCCAAAACCTCACCAGAGAGACTTCAGGACCATCTGGGATTTCTATAAAAAAAAGTCCCGTGGAAGATGAGCTCACAATAATAAATTACAAATACAAAGGAACCGGTCACCAGGCGTAGAATCAGCATGCATGAGTTTAAAACCTCCAAGGCACTGATGTTTGCAGGTGAAGACGATAGAATAATACATTTTTAGTGTTCAAGGAGCTACAAGGAGGAGTTGAAAACACATAAATGGCAAGTCATCATGAAGATGAAATAGACACGTTTCAAAATGAACCAAATAGAATTTCTGAAAATTAAAAGTTAAATTAAAGCTCCATGTCTCGACACTTCTTTGTTTGGGCCATGGTGGTGAAAAGAGTTGGGTTAATTCACCCACTGAAACAACTAGACAAAATGGATTAAATAACAATTTTTCTAAACACAATGCCAATAGGTAGAGCAGGACTGGGGCCCCCGGGAGAGGGAAACACACAAAGTGGGTATGACAACCACTCTGGCTTCCACCTAGTGGCAAATGTTTAGAGCGACAAAGAAGGAGGGGCATTGGAGCAAAGCATGGTGCTCCCAGCATTGAGGACTCAGAAATTCATCTGATAGAAAAGTAAAGCAGATGACATACCAAGGAGCCCAGTTAGGCTGACAGTAAAAATAGAAACCAGAAAACAACAGAAGTGATACAAAGGCTGAGAAAAAATAATGATCAAATGGAGCTTATATAGCAGATACACTATCCTTCAAGAGCAAGGGTGACATAAAGACATGTTTGGACCCAAAATATTAATGGAATTTACCACTTACTTTGACAGATGAGTGGGTTTTTAAAGATGTGGTATATACACACCACATTTATTATATATAGTGTATTATATATATGCACATTATCTATGTACTATATTTTATATATTACTTTTTATATATTATATATTATATATTACATATAATATATAATATATTCTATATGCAATATACAATATAAATATGCAATATACAATATACAATATACAATATAAATATATAATACAGTATATATTATATATGTAGTTATATATTTATATTGTACAATATACAATGTACAATACAAATATATAATAAATTATATCATTATATATACATTATATAATTATATATAATTATACAATATATAAATAATATATTATAATATATTAATATTATATATTATACTAATATATATAATTATATAACATATAATATAGTATAATATAATATTATATAATAATGTATACTATATGTTATGATATATAATATATTAAAATATATAATATATAATAATACATATACTATATATTATTATATACAGTATACATAATATATTATAAAGTATATTTTATAAAATATACTATATATTTTTATTTATAGTATATTATATAAAATATACTATATATAACATAATATATAGTATATTATATAAAATATACTATATATTTATGTCTGTATATCATATAAAAAATATATATTTTTATATAGTATATTATATAAATATACTATATATAACATAATATATAGTATATTATATAAAATATAGTATATAGTAATATTATACACACACACAAAGGAATATTATTCAGCCTTAACAATCTGGAAACTGCTATATGTTACAAGATGGAAGAACCCAGGGGACATAATACTAAGTGAAATACACCAATCACAGAAGGACAAATGCCGCGTGATTCCACTCACATGAGGTAGCTAAAGTAGTCAAACTCGCAGAAGCAGAGACTAGAATGGTGGGTGCTAGGGGTGGCTGGTAAGGGGGGTGCTAATCACCCAGTATCAATTTTAGTTATGCAAGATGAAGGAATGCTAGCGATCTCTATACAGCATCATGCCTAAAGATAATAATACTGTGCTGTTCACTTAAAAATCAGTCAAGGGAATAGATCTCATGGTAAAGGTTTTTACCACAATAAAATAAGATGAAATAGGATTTACCACTTACGAGATCTTCACTGAAAGAAATGCATATATAAAGAAATTGGAAAGAATTTGATGAAAATGTGAGTAAATTCAAACAAACATTGACAGTGTAAAATACTATTATTATAATAAAATCATACTTTGAAAAATGTGAAAATAATACTGAATAAAAATAACAAGATAAAAGGAAGACAATCTTAAGACTCTAAGTTCTTATATTCTTCAGCAAGTTCTTATATTCTTCACCCAGTTGGGTGGAGGTAGTTAATTTATACTTACTTAAGTCAAACATGTGTGTTAAACACTGTAAATTAAATCTCCAAAAGATTAGAAGTCTATTTTATAACTTCCAGGAGAGTAAGGGGCAAAAAGAATGAATAAAACTCAGTTAATCTAATATAAAACAAAAGAATAATAATCATAAGAAATACATCAAACATGGCAAGTCCAAAATGACACCAGTAGATATTATTCCTAATTATTAATTATTCCTATATTATTAATTACAGTAAATGCAAATTAACTAAAAGCACAATTCAAAAGAGTTTGTAGGAACTAACTAGAAACAAACAAAATGTAGCTATATGCTGTTTACAAGAGACACACCTATGATGCAAAGACATGGAAACGTTCATGGATAAAAAATATGTATTAAGCACAAACTAACCAAGAAGAATCTGATATAGCAATGTTAATGTCAAACTTAATGGCTGTTAAGATGATAAAAAAGTGTAGAGGATGACAGGTACAATTTCCCAAGGAGATACAACAATTCTCTAGAATTTCTTGCATTCATCAGTGTGGCCTTAAAAGTATCTTTTTTAAATGGCATGATTACAAAAATAAATAAATAAATTCATAATTATAGAGTGATATTTTAATGGTCTGTTTCAATATTTGGTAGTACAACCAGGCCAAAAAAAAAAAAAAAAAAAGCAGTTTAGAATATCACAGCATAGAACAGTGTTCAAGAAGACAAACTCTGGCTAAACTACGTGGTTCAAATCCCAGTTCTCTGGCTTACTGGCTGTGTGTTTGAGCTCAGGAAAATGATTTAACCTCTCTGTGCCAATTCCTTAAAATCAATCTGTTTCCCTGGATAACCTGACAAATATATAGTACATTTGCAAAACGAATAAACGACAATCAGAAAAAAAGACAAAAAGAAAAAGGGAGCAAATCAGAATATTTAAAAGATAGTGCCTACTTAAGTAAACTATATGCTTAATAAATCTGAAAATGTAAATGAAATGAGGTACCTTTCTTAAGAAATGGACTCAAGAAATTGAAAACTATATTAGCCCTTTAACCTTTAAAGAAATTGAGTTGGTAAATTTTTTAAAGCTTTAGTGTGCTTATCTCTAAAATGGTGGTAATAACTGTATGGTCCTCAAAGGAATGCTACAAATATTAAATGACTCAGTATTTATAGACCAGTTGGAACAAAGTCTGGCCCATTGTTAGCACTCTCTAAGTGTTTGTTAAATAAAATAAACTATCCTGGGCTAATGGACATAAGCATATCCGGCCCTGACAATTAAAGAATAACATTCTGTGTATTCAAGAACATATGGGATATTTATAAAAATAGGCAACGTGTCAGGCCACAGAAGTCCAACGAATTCTAATAAGTGATATAATATAGAACACATTTTCTGACTACAATGAAATTAAGTTAGAAATCAATAACAAAATAACTCAAAAACTCTACATATTCAAAAATTTTTTAGAATATATTTGTAATTTGACCCCTGAACAATGTGCGGCTTAGGGGTGCCAATCCCCTGTGGAGTCAAAAATCCACATATACTTTTGACTCCTTAAATATGTAACTACTAATAACTTCTTGTTGACTGGAAACCTTGCGGATAACAGTCAATTCGCACATATTTTGCATGTTATATGTATTGTATACTATATTCTTACAATATTATAATAACATATGCTAGAGAAAAGAAAACGTTCTTAAAAGCATAAGGAAGAGAAAATATATTCACTATTCATTAAGTGGAAGTGGATCATCATTAAGGTCTTCATCCTCATCATGTTCACGTTGAGTGAGCTGAGGAGGAGGGGGTGGAGGAGAAGTGAGGAGGAGGAGGGGGTGGAGGAGAAGTGAGGAGGAGCAGGGGGTGGAGGAGGATGAGGTGGAGGAGGAAGAGGAGGTGGAGGAGGAGAGGGAGGAGGTGGAGGTGAAAGAGCAGGAGGAGGGGTGGAGAAGAAGGAGGGGGTGGAGAAGGAGGAGGGGGTGGAGGAGGAGGAGGGGGTGGAGAAGGAGGAGGGGGGGGTGGAGGAGGGGTGGAGGAGGAGGAGGGGTGGAGGAGGGGGTGGAGGAGGAAAAGTGAGGAGGAGGAGGAGGGGGTGGAGGAGGATGAGGTGGTGGAGGAGGATGAGGAGGAGGAGGGGGGTGGAGAAGAAGGAGGGGGTGGAGAAGGAGGAGGGGGTGGAGGAGGGGTGGAGGAGGAGGAGGGGTGGAGGAGGGGGTGGAGGAGGAAAAGTGAGGAGGAGGAGGAGGGGGTGGAGGAGGATGAGGTGGAGGAGGACGAGGAGGAGGAGGGGGGTGGAGAAGAAGGAGGGGGTGGAGGAGGAGGGGGGTGGAGGAGGAGGAGGGGGTGGAGGAAGGGTGGAGGAGGAGGAGGGGTGGAGGAGGGGGTGGAGAAGGAAAAGTGAGGGGAGGAGGAGGAGGAGGGGGTGGAGGAGGATGAGGTGGAGGAGGACGAGGAGGAGGAGGGGGTGGAGAAGAAGGAGGGGGTGGAGAAGGAGGAGGGGTGGAGGAGGAGGGAGTGGAGGAGGAGGGGGTGGAGTAGGAGGATGGGGTGGAGGAGGTGGAGGAGGGAGAAGAGAAAGAGGGGGTGGAGAAGGAGGAGGGGGGGGGTGGAGGAGGAGGAGAGGTGGAGGAGGTGGGGTGGAGGAGGAGGAGGTGGAGGAGGAGGTGGAGGAGGAGGTGGAGGAGGTGGAGGATGAGGAGGAGGAGTAGGAGGAGGAGGAGGGGAGGAGGTGGAGGAAGAGGAGGAGGAGGTGGAGGAGGAGGTGGAGGAGGAGAAGGGGGTAGAGGATGAGGTGGAGGAGTAGGAGGAGGGGAGGAGGTGGAGGAGGAGGGGGTGGATGAGGAGGTGAAGGAGGTGGAGGAGGAGAAGGGGGTGGAGGATGAGGAGGAGGTGGAGGAGGAGGAGGAAGTGAAGGAGGAGAAGGGGGTGGAGGAGGAGGAGGAGTAGGAGGAGGTGGAGGAGGTGGAGAAGGTGGAGGAGGAGGAGGGGAGAAGGTGGAGGAGGTGGAGGAGGTAGAGAAGGTGGAGAAGGAGGAGGGGAGGAGGTGGAGGAGGAGGAGGAGGGGGTGGAGGTGGAGGAGGAGGAAGAGTTGACTTGCTGTCTCAGGGGTGGCAGAGGGGGGAGAAAACCTGCCTGTAAGTGGACCCATGCAGTTCAAACCCATGTTTTTCAAGGGTCAACTGTAATTCAAAGAGAAAAGAAGAAATTATTATGGAAATGATATGATGTTTTTAACTAAAAGATGGTAAAATCGACATTTGTGGGATGCAGTGAAAGTGACATTTAAAGAAAAAATAAAGTCTAAAATGCTTATATTAGAAAAGAAGAAAGGCTACACTTTTACAAAGCTAAGTGACCAACTCCCTCCCACATAAAAAAGCACATAAAAATAGGGGAAACTAGAAAAAAGTAAAAAGAAGGAAATAATAACAATCAGAGAGGACATTAATAAGTTAGAAAAAAGGAAAAAAACAGGATCAACAAAGCTAATAACTCGCTCTTTAGCAACAAAGCTTTGCAAAGACTGATTAAGTTAGAGATGGAGAAACGAAAACAGAAAAGAGAAAAATGCCAAAGGGAAGAGGCCAGGTGCAGTGGCTCATGCCTGTAATCCCAGCACTTTGGGAGGCCAAGGCAGGAGGATTGCTTGAGTCCAGGAGTTTGAAACCAGCCCGGGCAACATTGTGAGATTCTGTCTGTAATAGTTTTTTGAGCCGATTCCTTAAAATCAATCTGTTTATCAGGATAACCCTGATGAATACACAGTACATTTACAAAATGAATAAATGACAATCGAAAAAAGAGCAAAAAGAAAAAGGGAAAAAATCAGAATATTTAAAAGCCAGTGCCTACTAAACTATACGCTTAACACATTTGAAAATGTAAATGAAATGGTACATTTCTTACAAAACAGACTCAAGAAACTGAAAACTGTGTTTTTAAGAGACAGGGTCTAGCTCTGTGACCCAGGCTGGAGGCCAGTGGCGTGATCATAGCTCACTGCAGCCTCGAACTCCCGGGTTCCAGCGATCCTCCCACCTCAGCCCCCTCAGTAGGTGTGACTGCAGGTATGCACCTCCGTGCTCAGCCCTACATTTCATTCTTCTTAATTTCAATATTTTTGTGATTTCTAATATTTTATAATTTATTGGTATGGTAGAAGTACATGTATGCAAATTAAAATAAAATTTATATATATTTTAGAGATGCAAGCTTGATTTTTTTTTTTTTTTTTTAGTAATGGAAGACAGCAAAAGAAGTTTGGAGATTCCTAGTTTAAAGCATTTAGAGCCTCTATGAAAATTTGCCCAGGTATTTACCTCACAACAGCTCTGTGAGTTCGGTATTATTTGTCCCTTCTTACGGATGAGGCAGTCCGGGCTTGGAGAGCGGGACGGAGGGCAGTGGGAGGCCTGGGACACTCTCTCCCTGGTCCGGCCAACACCTGCTTCCTGTTGATGATCCTCACCAGGCGAACAACTGCACTTTCCACACTCGGTGCCACGAAGTGCAGCTCTAAGCCGGGGATTTCTGTGCAGAAATGATCCACTGAGTGTGACCCACCCCAGTGCGGACACCACCCCTGCAGAATCACCTGTGGAAATAACCCCAGGCCCAGACACAGGGGCCAGCTAAGCTGTGTAGCCCTCCAAATGCAGGGAGTACTCCCTCCGGACCCTCAGCCCACAGTCCATCCACCACAGAGGTGTCTGCCGCCCGTCAGATAATTCCTACCCAGAAAATGCTGTGTGAACACATCTGTGTGGCAGACCGGCACAGGGAGAAAGCTGACGTCCAAGGACATCTGCCAACTGTCACTTGTAAACTAGAACTTGCCTCTTTGTAGATGAAGACTGGCAGGGCTGAAGAAATGATCTCGTGTCGCAATTAATGGTGGGCTTCAGGGTGAGGTGACTCAGGTCGAATGCTGTTGAATGTTGGTGTAACGGGACTTTTATAAGAAATAAAACTGGGCTAAAACAATGATCCCCTTCCCTTCACTGGAGGAGGGAGATTCTATTCCTCTCTCTGTCTTTCCCTCTCTTTCTCCCTCTCTATATATACCAAAGGTCAAATCTTTGGTATTTTGCATTGAGTCTTTAATTATTCATTCACTTTGACCTAGTAATTGCCCTTCAGAAAAATAAAGGAAAAACTCGGGGCATAAGTGGTGGTTATGGGGGGCAGGGGAAGCGGGCATGTGGTTGTTTTTCTCTTTTATTTTTAAATTTTTTGCTTTTTCTGCATTTCTCAGGTTTGCCCTAATGAGACGCCTGACTTTAATAAGAGAAGAAACCATCAGTGTTTGCAAAGCCCCCTCAGTGTGCCTTACACTCCCTCTTCGGGCACAGCAGGCATCTTCTCTGAGTGCCAGGGCCCCGGTGACCACACACCCACATACACAGACCACCCACTCGACCCCTCAGGGGACGCTGCCATCCCCACTTGCTACATCAACTGCCTTTTCACCTTGTTTAGTAGCAGAAGTCAAGGGAGGGGCCAGGAGACCCTGGGCATGGGGCTGGGTCCGGGCAAGGTCTCCAGTCAGGGAGAGAGGGGCAAGGAGCCATGTGCCTGGAGTGAGGCTGTGTTCCTGCTCTGGGCAAGTCAGGGTGGTTGGAGCTCGCCCTTCTGGAGTGGGCCCCCTCTAACTTGTTAGAGCATTTATAACCTCCTGCCTGCACCCAGAAAACCCGCCCAGGAAGCATTTCATGTGGTGAAGAGAGATTCCAAACTGGAACTTGGAGGCTCATTCCCAGCCCCTCTCTGACGCTGATTTCCTGAGTTGATTTTGCCTGTGCATTGAGCAGTTGGGGCTAGATAAGGTTTACAAGATTCTAAAAAATGATCCTGATATATGTCAGGCATACCAAAAGTATAATCAATCATAGAATAAACACCTAGGCACACCCCTACCCAGCTGAAGAAGTAAAACAGTATCAAGGTAGTGGAAATCCTTCCTGCACCCCTCCTCCCCCTCCCCAGCCTCCCACGACACTCCTCCACCCCACCTGCAGTGGGCAGAAGCATGAACCCCAGCTCTTTTTACGCACTCACTTCTTACATGTCCCTAAACAATATATGAAACAATTTTCCATAAGCATCACTTGAATACAAGCAGTCTAATATTGTATATACTTGCCTGTAACTTGCTTTTGTTTTTACTTTTCCTTTTGAAATAATGTTGAACTCACAGGAGAGTTGCACAGATGCCAAGCTCCCCAACACCCTTCACCAGCTTACCCTAGTCTTAACATCTTATATAACCACAGTCCGTTGATCAAAACTAAGACATTTACATTGGTGCATCCCCATCAACTAAGTCACACTTTGGCTCAAATTCCACCAGTGTTTCCACTCATGTCTTTTTGTGTTCTGGGATCCTGGGACTTCAGGATGCCACGTTGTATATAGCTGTATGTCTCCTTAGTCTCAATGTCATGTTAGTGAGATTTGACGTGTGTGCTCATCTTCACTGTTTCACAGTATTTTATTGTGTGAAAACAGCACAATTGATCCATCCACTCTCCTATTGATGGACATTGAGGCTGTTTTCAAATTTGCCATTAAAAATGCTGCAGCAGCTTTCCTTGTGCACATCCTCTCGTGAGCGCTTAGGGCTGAGGTTAGGAGCGGAATTGCAGGCTCATAGGGAAGGCCCAGAGTTGGCTTCACTAGGAGGCAAAGTTGCTTTCCAAAGTCCCTTGGCCAATTTACTCTGGCAAAATCCAAGTTTTCATTTCTCTATGTTCCTGCAGCACTTGCTAATGTCAGACTTCCAAATTTCTGTAAATCTTGGAGGAGCAGGATGTGAAATGACGTGACTTGTTTGAATTTGCATTTCCCTGTTAGGTTGAACAGTTTCTTACTGGTTATTTGTCATCCAAGCTTTTTCTCTAAATTTCCTCTTCTGTTAAGGTTTCCCCCCACTTTTCTATAGGATGATTTTTTTTTCACAGTTTAAGTGTTTGTGTGTGTGTGTGTGTGTGTGTGTGATACTAATAATTTGTTATCATGGCAGACATGAAGATGTGCCTCTGACATTTCCCTTAAGGAAACGACTTGCTGATTGAATTAAGGAGCTTGGGAGGAAGGGATCATCCTAGATTATCTGGGTAGGCCCCAAACACAATGATGGTGTCTTATTAACAGAGGGGCAGAGGCAGGTTTGAGACAGACATGCAGAGTAGAGAGGCAGACAGAAGAGAAGAGACAGAGAGGAGAAGGTCAAGTGAGGTGGAAGTAGAACTCAATGGCCCACCTCCTCCCTGGCCAAAGCTGATTGGGCAAGAAGAGAAGGACCCGCGAGCTGAACCAACCCCTGTGGCTGACCAGTGGCCTCGCAGGCATTGCCCATTGAGGAGAGGAGCTTTCACAGAAAGGCTGCAGTACGTCGGGGTGCGGTGCCCATGCTGGGCCATGCGTGGGACAAGGAGAAACAGAATAATCTAGTCCTGGAGAAATGGTGGCCAGGGTGATGTGGAGAGAGAAGCAGGGATGAAGGAGACCCGGGAAGCACCGGCATTTCCAGACGCCCTGAGCACCAGCGGCTTTCAGCTCCCATCCACAGTCAGCTGTTGCAAGAGTTTCCCAGGGCTGCTGAAGCAAAGTACCCCAAACTGGGTGGTTTCAAGAAGACAGACTTATTCTCCCAGTTCTGGAGGCTGAAAGTCTGGGACGAGGTGTGTGCAGGGCCACGCTACCCCCAAAGGTTCTGGGGAAGCATCCTTCGTCACTTCTCCCTAGCTCCTGGCAGTTTCCTGTGGGTCTTTGGGGTTCCCTGGCTGGTCGAGGTCTCATTCCTGCCCCGGTCTTCGCGTGGCCACCTCCCCTCTGCGATTGTCTACCCCTGTGTCTGAATTTTCCCTTTGTGGGACACCAAACTTCTTGGGTTAGGACCCAGACTCATGACTTCATTTCAACTCCATTCCCTCTATAAAGACCCTGTCTCTAAATGAGGCCACATCTAAGGTACTAGGGGTGAGACATGAATGCATCTTTTTGGGAAGAATGAATTCATTCCCAATACCTGAGAACTCGCTTTTGTGTCCTTGTAATAGTATTCTCCTTTGATTTGAGGAGTGAGAGTGGGTTTCTGTGCTTGTAACTGGGGGGTCTCCACCACAACTGTTTCTGGGTGCTCACTTCCATGTGAGTGATGAGCTGGGAGCCCTGGGGTGTGCTCCCACGGGCTGTGTCTGTCTGCTCCACACAGCAGATGACGGCCAAAGCTGCGGGCAGAAAGTAGAGAACTGCTGCAGGCATTTGCCAGGCTGGCCTGGGAATCAGCCTCTGGCCCCTCAAACCTCCAGGAAACGAAGCAGTAGTGGGGTTCAGCCTGAACCCTAAACAACCTCCATGACTGGTCCCATTCTTATTCCGTTTTGTGGGTAGAGACTGGACTGGTGTTTGAAGGTTTCTCACATTGTTTTCCATGTCTACGCCTCCACAGTTTCCTGCGGCTGTCTGCACACCCAGACCAGAGCAGCTCCTGCCTTTGCACCTTGCACCATGTTCCTTGGTGAACTTCTATTCATCCTTCAAAGCCCAGCAGTAACCATCCTTTAGAAAGCTTTCTTTCTGAGGGAATCAAAAAGGTAATCTCTGGAGACAGACAGATGCTGCCTGAGTGCCTGTTGTGTTGTGTGGTTGTGGGAATGTTACTTCACCTCTCTGTGCTTCAGTTTCCTCAGCTGTAATGGGGTTGGTAACAGTATCTGGGGTTACTGCTTGGGATGCACACTGGAAGATGAGTGAAGGCCCAGCGCGAGCAGAGTGCAGGCGCAATTGCTGCTGGGACTAGCGTGTAACTCGTATCCAAGTCACAATGCCCAGCCCCAGCAGCGACCTCAGCACCAGGCAGAGTGTGCTCAGCACTGGGGGGGAGGCGGGGGGCGCCAAGATGACTCAAGGGCTGCTTGTCTGTGATTCTCTCATCTCTTTTGAGGTTCAGGACCTGGAGTCTCTCCTAGACGCTCTGGGGGACCTGACAAATCCTCCGGGAGGACACAGGACGCAGGAAGGGCAGGCTCGGGGTGCACCAGGGTGGCTGCCCCGAGGCACCATATCTGAGGGCTTGGGTGGAACTGGGGAGAGGGCGGCTGGGAAGGCCATCTGGGAGGAAAGGGCAGAAGGCTAGGGCAGTGTCACGTGGTACAGTTTGCCAAGAAAGTGAGGTAGAGAAGAGAGCAGGAGGACAGAGGGTCACATGCCTTTCAGCCATGGCCATGAATGCTGGCTTGGCTGAGCCTCATCTTTACTGTTTGCGGAATGGGGAGAATCGTGCCTGCCCAGCCTCCTCCTTGGGGACTCAAGAGGCCTAAAGAATCAAGAGCTGCAAATGTCCTCGTGGCCTTGGAAGTTTATGGATGGTACAGATCTGGGGTGGAGGGCATGCCCAAGACAGGGAGGGCTGTCGGGGAGAGGGTCTGTGGGCTTGTGGAGTGTAGGGTTCTGTCGCTGACTCATTAGATGAACCAGGGGCCTGCACGCTGCAGCCCACCTGCCAAATCTCGCCACCACCTGCTTTTTAAAATAAAGTGTTGTTGGAACACGGCCATGCCCATTCTTGTACATATTGTCTATGCCGCTCTGCTTACCAATGCCAGAGTCGGGGAGCTTTGACAGAGACTTTGACGGGACCACAGAACCAAAAACATTGACCATCTGCCACTTACAGAAATGTTTGCTGACGCCTGAGCAAAAAATTATCACTTGTCAGATGCACTCAAAGCACTGAGCACCAGGCCCTGTTTTAGGTGCCGGGCACACAGCCATGATGAAACTGGAACTTTCTACCCTCTCGGAGACAACATTCTGGTGGAGGGAGAAAGAACAAGCAAAATAAAGAAGGAAATTGTCTGGGCTGCAGGGGATACATGTTAGAAAGAGCAGGAAGCAAATCAGAGGGTGGGGAGGGCGACGGAAAAAAGGGTGTGAGGTGGCCTCACTTACGACCTGGAGAAGAGGAGGGGAAGAGCTCTGTGGGTGTCCCAGGCAGTGGGAACTATGGCCGTGCAAAGGCCCTGAGGCAGGAGGGAGGAGTCTGGGTGGCTGGAGCAGGGGAGAGGGTGAGCAGTGGGAGACGCAGACAGCAGGTTACAGCCACCCCCGGTAGGGCCTTCCAGGCTGGTGTGGGGACTTGGGCATTTACTTTGATAGGAATGAGCAACCACGGTGGTTTCTGAGTAGAGGAGGGCTGTAGTCTGACGTAGGCTAGGCAGGACCCCTGGGCTCTGTGCTGTGGAGCAAAAGGACAGCAGCCGGGCCAGGATAGAGATGCAAGTGGACCAGGGTGGTGGCCGTGTGCAGAGGCAGGCAGGTTCCAGAAGGTTCTGGAAGCAGGTGCCCTGTCCAGACTGGGCTCAGATGTAGTCTAGTCCAAACTAGACTCCTGCATCAGATGTAGGAGGCAAGAGAAGAAGGGGCCCAGCATGACTCTAAACCTCAAGGTTGTGTTTGCCTGTCTCATCTGTCTTTCCTTTCTGCCTCCCAGTCTGTGAGCCCCTTGAGGTTGGGGCCACCCCTGGCCATCTTGTCCCTCACAGCCGCCACTGTCCACAGCTCTGCAGGGCACCCACCCAGTATCTGTGGGGTAAGTGAATGCATGAGTGAACCAATGGTGGCCTTCTGCTTCCTTGGGGAGTGTTAAGGGTTGAGTTACATTCTCCTCAAAATTCCTAAGTTGAAGCCTTAACCGTCTGTGCCCCAGAATGTGACTGTATTTGGCGACACAATCTTTAAAAAGATAAAGTTAAGGCCAGGTGCGGTGGCTCACGCCTTTAATCCTAGCACTTTGGGAAGCCAAGGCAGGTGGATCGCCTGAGGCCAGGAGTTCAAGACCAGCTTGGCCAATGTGGTGAAACCCCGTCTCTACTAAACATACAAAAAAGTACCTGGGCATGGTGGTGGGTCCCTGTAGTCCCAGCTATTTGAGAGGTGGAGGTTGCAGTGAGCCAAGATCGCACCATTGCACTCCAGTCTGGGCAACAGAGTGAGACTCCAACTCAAAAAAAAAAAAAAAAGTAATTAGGTTAAAATGAGGCCATTAGAATGGGGCCTACTGATGTCCTTATAAGAAGAGGAGATTGAGACACAGACACACACAGAGGGACAACAATGTGAGGACACAGGGGGAAGGTGGCACTCGCAAGCCAGGGAGAGAGGCCTCGGGAGGACCCAGGCCTGTGACACCGAAACCTTGGACTTCCAGCCTGTAGAATGTGGGACAACACCTGTCTGCCATGGAAGCCCAGCCTGCGGTGCTGCACTATGGTGGCTGCGGGAATTGCAGCACAGGGTGAGGCAGACGGTGGGCGTGGAGGAGGGCACACCGCCATGGGTGAAGAAACAGATTCTTCGTAGAGTGCGGCACACGGCCAGGCACATGGAAGTTGGTGGCTGAGCTGGGGCAGGACTTGACCTCCTGGACTCACCTCCATCTGGGGGAGGCTGGGCCAGGTGGCAGGCAGCATGCACGTGGCCCCTGGGGTGGCTGCAAGACGCTGCCCGCAGAAGCATGGGAACGCCAGCTGTCAGCACTAGCTCAGCTGCGACCCACACCTGGCATTTTACGGCTGCAGGGGAAAACAGGCCTGATGGGTGTGGCCTCCTCCCCAGCGGCCTCCTGCGCCCAGGACAGGGCACCTCAGGCCTCGGAGGCTCCTCCCTAGCCCACCCCCTTGGGTGCCTGTTGTGCCGTGGGTGGGTGGGGCAGATCTGGCTCGCAGCCAGGCGGCGGCTCATCCCACCAGACGCTTCCTCTGCATGGGTCTGCTTCCTGCAAATCCGGCAGCTCCGCCAGGGCCCTCTCCACTGCCGTCCACCGCTCCGTGTGGGGCTGGGCTGGAGTCTGGGGCCGAGATGAGCCAGACCTGTGGCCAGGGAGGGCCCTGCTCATTCCCCAGGCTTCCCCGGACGGCACTGGGGTGGGGGCACCCCAATGGTAGCTGCGTCTTCACCTTGCTCCCCCGTGCATGGAGCTGCAAGAGCAGGAAGCCCATTCCCAGCACAGTCTACTCCCTGGGGCTTGAGCGGCCCACAAGGGACGAGGTCACGTTCTGCAGAGGCCACATGCAAAGGGCGGGGCTCACCCTGGGCCTGAGGGGCCACCAGGCTGGCCTCTTCCCAGAGACCCTTGGTAGAGGAGATGACTCAGGGTGACTCTAGATATGGAGTCTGAGCCCAGATGTGGGGTCTGGTGCCCTGTCCCTCTGTCAGGGCTCGACGTGTGACCTTGGGTGGACAGGACCCCACTGGACCCACTTCCTGCAACGGTGCTGAGAGGGAGAATTGGCCTGGGACTCCCTGGGGTCCCTAGGTGGCACCGGAGAGGCCACACTTCATGCTGGCAGGGGCCCCTGCAGACTCTTACTCCAGAAGAGGATGGGTTTAGCCCTGAGCAGGGTTGGGGAGGGGTCTCGGTGCAGTGAGAAGGACAGCTCCCTGTCCTCATGCTGTCTGAGCAGGGACAGGTGCCTGCGAAGTTGTGAGTCCCTCAGCCCACAGGTGAGAGCAGCGGCCGGGGTGGGCCCCGGGTTTCTGCGTGTGTCTCGGGCTGTGCAGTGTGGCCAGCAGGTCCACCCCACTGTGCGGAGCTGTTCTCAGGGGCGGCCTCCTCCTCCTTGTCCTGTTTGTCCTCATAACAGTAGCTACTGTCCCGGGCCTGGGGCCGCACAGACCGGCTCCTCGGTCGCCCAGGGATGGTCCAGTCACGGCTGCAGTCTTTTGGCTGGGTAAGGTCGCGCATTCACCACGTGAATTGTGATTAGAACGTGGACGTCTGGGGGCCGTCATTCAGCCAACTGCACAGAGGAAGGAGACGTAGGACTGAAGACATCAGAGGATCCCCCACAGAGAAGTGAGTGTGGGGGTCCCAGGGACAGCATGGGGTGGGGGGTCAGCACGTCTGGGTGATTTGGGAAGATGAGACGTGCTGGGGAGCACTGGAAAGTTAGCTGGGCCCAGAGCACGCAACTCCCTCTCCGGGCCCCGGCTTTAGAGGGCCTCCACCTGGCCCTCCCCAGGCAAAAAGCAGGGAATTCTCAGGCTAGGGACACATGGGCACCGAGGGCCCGGGCTCCGAGGACCCAGGAAGTGGGCTCCTGGCCTGTGGCCCACGCCTGCCTGCAGTCCCTGCGTCACCCACGGCTCCCCAAAAACCCAATTGTTTGTTTGCCCTACACAGCTGACTCCCCACTCCACCCACTAGATGTCAGTTCCGGGTCCGGAGGCGTGTCCTTTCCAGCTCAGGGTCCTCACACCATGCCCAGGGCACCTGACTCGTGGTAGGCGCTTCTCCATCATTATCTGCAGAATGAATGAATGTGTGAATGAATGAATGAGCCTTGGAGCTGCCTATGAGGAAGGTAATTCCTATCATCACCCCAGCGTACACATGAGGTGACTGGGGTCAGCCCACGACACGCAGCTGCAGAGCAGTGAGTCGGGGACACCTGGGTCTAATCTCGGCTTTACAGTGACCCTCGGCTGAAAGCTCTCCGGCCCTTCCTCCAGGGTTGCTGGCTCCGTGCTGAGCCCAACCCCTTCTCTGAGCAGCTTTGAGCCCAGAAGCCTCTGTAGGCCCCATCTGGGGTGGCCTCGAGGATCTTGGGGTAGTGTTGGGGGTGGTCACAAATGGGCCTCAGGCTGGTGCCTGTGGGCCGTGGGGGATATCTGAACATTTCCTCTTCCCTTCCTGGGAAGGGGGTGCCAGGGATCTGGGGGCCCAGCCAAGGCCCTGCCTTCGGCCCAAAATGTCCCTGCTAGATGGAGTCGCCAGGCCTCCAGGAGGCCCTTCTTTCCACTGTCTGGGAGGGATGAGACAGTAACAAACCCATCAGGCCCTCGTCTTCACCCTGGGGAACTGGCAGGTGGGAGGGGGAGAGATTGGGGCTGGTGGCCCAGAGGGGTGACAGCAGGGTCAGAAGCTGGCTCTGTGGCAGAGCAGGTCCCTAGGTAGGAGAGGGCAGGGCTCCGAGGCACACACCGGCACACACCAACACACCCGGCACATGCAAGAATACACCCTGGGTGCTCCAGGACACGCCCTCACAGAAACGCACACGCCCACCCATGATATATCCACCCAGGAACATACCCACCCACACGTGACACGCCCACCCGTGAACACACACCTGTGAACGCACACACCCACCCGTGATATATCCACCCAGGAACACACACACCCACCCGTGACACGCCCACCCGTGAACTCACACACCCACCCAGAAACGCACACGCCCACCCATGATACATCCACCCAGGAACACACCCACCCACCTGTGACACGCCCACCCGTGAACGCAGATCTGTGAACGCACACACCCACCCGTGATATATCCACCCAGGAACACACACACCCACCCGTGACACGCCCACCCATGAACGCACAAACCCACCCAGAAACGCACACGCCCACCCATGATACATCCACCCAGGAACACACATACCCACCCGTGACACGCCCACCCGTGAACGCACACCCGTGAACGCACACCTGTGAACGCACACACCCACCCAGAAACGCACACGCCCACCCATGATACATCCACCCAGGAACACACACACCCACCCGTGACACGCCCACCCGTGAACGCACACCTGTGAACGCACACACCCACCCGTGATATATCCACCCAGGAACACACACACACCCATGACACGCCTACCCGTGAACGCACACGCCTGCCCAGAAACGCACACGCTCACCCATGAACGCACACGCCCACCCGTGAATGCAGACGCCCACCCGTGACACGTTCACCCAGGAACACACGTGCCCACCCAGAAACGCACACACCCACCCGTGAAGGCAGATGTCCACCCAGGAACGCACACGCCCACCCCTGAATGCACACGTCCACCAGTGAATGCAGACACCCACCTGTAACACGCCCACCCATGAACGTACACGCCCACCCAGAAACTCATGCACCCACCCGTGAATGCAGACGTCCACCCCTGAACACACACGACCACCCGTGAATGCAGACGCCCACCCGTGACATGTTCACCCAGGAACGCACACGCCCACCCATGAACACACACGCCCACCCAGAAACTCATGCACCCACCCGTGAACGCAGATGTCCACCCATGAACGTGCATGCCCACCCAGGAACGCAGACGCCCACCCCCGAATGCAGACGCCCACCCGTGAATGCACATGCCCACCCCGAATGCAGACGCCCACCGGTGAATGCACATGCCCACCCCAGGGGGTGGCGTGCCCAGCTCTGTTTGGCATGGCACGCAGCTTCTCATCTAGAGTCCCAGCTGAAAATGAACCTCTCTGGGAACAAATCTACTTGATTTAAAAACAGAACTCAGATGCCAGTGCTGTGGGGGGTGGGGGACTTGGAGCGGGGGGAAGAGCCCTGCACCCTGAAGCAGGTACCAAGGGCGGCGTCACACAGACTGGGGGATTAGGTGGCAGAGGCTGTTCCGATGTGTGGGAACTGAGGGGGTTCCCAGGATGTGAGACTTTTGGTGCTGAAACTGGGAAAGTCCTGGGCGAGCTGGGACAAGTCGCTCACCCTACTAGAGACAGTTGGGCGAAGGAGACACATTGGGATCCTTCTCCCATGGCCTTCAAGTGTCAGGACAGGGGCTGGGGACCTCCCATATAACAAGCAGCCTCAGGAGACTCCAGGCAGGCAGGGGCGTCGGGGGCTGCAACTCCAGAATGGCCACGGCTTCTGTCCGGCCCCTTTGTAACACAGAGCACCCAGCGGGAGCAGCCGCCCCCCTGCCTCACACCTAACCCAGCAGGGGCCACTGTGGACCCCGACTTCCCAGGGCTGGGACCTGCCTGGGGCTACTGACTCAGGTGTCTGATGTCCCTTGTCACGGTGGCTGCCTCCCTCCCAAACGCCCTGCCTGGGGCTACTGACTCAGGTGTCTGATGTCCCATGTCACGGTGGCTGCCTCCCTCCCAAACGCCCTGCCCGTGGGCTTCTCCCTGGACATGCCAGGGGGTTTGCTTCCCTTCACCACAGGCTCCTGCTCCCCTTCCAGGCTCCCAGGGAGGAGACCTGTGCTCGATAGATCTCTAGAAAAGGTCCCGTAGAGGTCTGGGCTCAGAGGTCCTTTCAGGGTGGGGCACATCCTCCTGTCACCCACACGGCTGGCCGGGTGTCCCATGCTGGACACACACGAAGGACATGAGCAATCGCGGGTCCACGAAAGCCATTTCTACCACACGCCAGGCTGGGCTTCGCGGAGGTGCCCTGGGGAAACCCATAGGGAGGCACAGCCTGGACTGAACAGGGAGGCAGCCCCCATTCATCAGCTCCTTCTCTGGCACGCATTAGTTGAGTACCTACTGAGTGCAGAGCCCTGGGCCAGGTGGCTCTGGCGGCTGGGATGGTCAGGCTCCTGCTCCCTTGAACACTGGAGCTGACACTGGTCTCTCCCTGTTTGCTCTCCCCGAGCCGGGACTCCACGCAGCCTGAATTGGGATTGTCCTACTCTGAGCCCTCCCATCCCTGAGGCCTGAGATTTGGGGCCTCGTGAAGCCTTGAAGACGCCCTGAGCCCGCCAGAGCTGAGACTGCGTCTGCTGGCACCTGAGCTATGGGGACCACTGGCCTGGCAAGGGCTATGCTCTCCCTGCAAGAGCTGGTGGCATAGGGCTTCTGTGTCCTTCCATCCCAACAAGGCCCATGCCCTCTGCACACAGGCACTGGGTGAGCCCTGGACACAGGGTGCGGGGTGCACACCCCTGTGGAGCTCAGAACCAGGTTAGCAGCATCAGCACCTGGTGTGACGAGGACCACAGTGCCCCTGGGGTTTGCCTTTCACCCCTGTCCGTTTCAAAGCTCAGCACCGCCACACCTGCCGAAGCTGGTCACTGTGGGACAAGCCACAGCTAAGGACCCTCCTTCCCCGAAGAGGAGGAGACAGCCACCCCCTTACTCAGCATCCTCCCTGCCCTTCCCTTTTCATCTTCCCTCATTTTAAAGTCAGACACACGAGGTGAACCATTTCTAGCCTCTTTTTCCTCATCTGTAAACACTGAACAAAAACCCCACCGGGCACAGTGGCTCCCACCTGTAATCCCAATACTTTGGGACGCCAAGGTGGGCAGATTCCCTTCAGTCCAGGAGTTCAAGACCAGCCTGGCCAACATGGCAAAACCCCGTCTCTACTAAAAATACAAAAATTAACCAGTAGTTCCAGCTACTCAGGAGGATGAGATGGGAGGATTACCTGAGCTTGGGAGATAGAAGGAGCAGTGAGCCAAGATCACACCACTGCACTCCAGCCTGGGCGACAAAGACAAACCTTGTCTCAAAAAAAAAAAAAAAAACAAAAACAGAAAAACAGTCCTGCCTGACAACATTGCTGGAACGATGGAGTAGCACCGGGCTCAGAAAGCACATGGCTCCCATCCCGCACACGGTAGAGCCACAGGAAGCACAGACTGTGTGGACTGTGAGGCCACAGCTGCTAAGATGGCAGAAGAGCAGGAGGAGAAGTCCTTGCCCAAGACCCAGTAGGTGCTTGATCAATGGGTTCCCTTCTAACTTTATGAAAAGTTCTCTTTCCTTCGTCTTATTTTTGCTTAATTTTTTATTTATTGATTTTTTTGAGACGGAGTGTCACTCTGTTGCCCAGGCATGATCTTGGCTCACTGCAACCTCCACCTCCGGGGCTCAAGGGATTCTCCTCCCTCCCGAGTAGCTGAGACTACAGGCACCCGCCACCACACCCGGCTGATTTTTTTGTATTTTAGTAGAGACGGGGTTTCATCACGTTGGCCAGGGTGGTCTCGAACTCCTGAACTCAGCGAGCTGGATGCCTTGGCTTCCCAAAGTGCTGGGATTGCAGGCGTGAGCCACCGTGCCTGGCCTTTCCTTCCTCTTAAAACATGACTCAGAAATAATGAAACTCCTTGGCTGGCACCATCCCTGGAGGGTCTCAGCAGGAGCACTGCAGAGGCGGAGTGCCGGAGTGCTGGGGCCGGAGTGCTGGGGCCAGAGACCGAATTTCTCTGGCACTGTTACGGAGCTCCCCTGGGTCTCAGTTTCCCCAACTCCAAAGTGAGAATCATCACCGAATGTTGCATCGTGGGTTGTTGAGGAGTCTGAGAGATGATAGAGCAGGGAAAGCCCTGAGAACAGGGGCTGACATGCAGGTGTTCCTATCCGGTACTGCTAAAATATTAGCACTTACTAATCAAGGGTCCAGACCGAGAGGGCAGTTTCTATCTAGAACCAGCCCCTATCGCCTTCCCTGCACCAGCGAGGCCTGTGTGGGGTGCTCTGGTCTTTCCTCTGCTGTTACAATGACCCACGGCTGCTGGCACCATGAGGATCCCGACTCCAGGAGGGCCCGGGCACGCAGTGGGCCTCATGGCAGGTCAATCTCCGTCCTCCTGGTGCTCCTCTCCCTGCCTGCATGGCGGGCCCAGGGGCCTCTGCCGGGCGGGTGGCCGGGTGGGCTCCAGCGGAGGCCTCTGCTCCCCATGTGCCCCACTGAGCACAGACGCCATCTGTCTCTGCTGGCTTCCCGGCGGCTGCAGGGCGTCTGGTCAGCTCCCTGCACACAGGCTGTGGCTTGTTTGCTGCCTAAGCAGCTCCCTTTGGGGTCTCTCTATGAGAGACTACAGGCTGTCTGAACTGGGAGAGTCAGAGATGTTTCCACCGGTTGGAGCTGTTTGTTTGTCTTTTCGGAGCCCACAAAGGGGCCCTGGGCAGCTCTGCTTGGAACTTCAGACTATGTGGGGACCAACCTCGGTCAGCTGGGAAGCCAGACCACACTCAGGCCTGCAGACAGGGCCACGGGGTTTGGTCTGTGCCCTACCCTGAGGCCAGCCTAGAGTGGCCACTCACTGGCAGTGAGGCGTAGGAAGGCTGGACAGCCAGTGGGCACATTCCTGGGGCACCTTCCCAGCCTCGTGACCTCCTTGGCTCTCAAAGCAACCTTCTCAGAGCCAGGGCAACCAGAACGCTCCCTCCAGCGGGGTCGGGGCCCCCTGGGAGGAGCAGGGAAGCTTTGCACAGCCAAGCTCACCCCAGTGGTTGGTCAGGCCAGCAGCAGAAGGGCTAGTCAGGATGCTCAGAGGTTCTGGCCACTGGTGTGCTCTGGCCTGATGGCATCAAGCTTCAGACCCCAAGGAGAGCCACCCAGCGAGGAACAACTGGTGCCAGGGCCGCAGACACCTGGCTGCCATCTTGGAATCTGGAGCTCGCAAATAACTTCAGGACTTAGTGGCCCCAGCAGCCACAAATGAGAGCCATTGCCCTAGGGGGCAAAAGGGGCTTTGGATTCCTGGCTTGGGACTGCTTTAAATGATCCCCATCCAAAACCACCACCAGACTTACTTGCACCAAGAAGTGTACACAGATCCTGCAAGCCCCTGTGGGCGGTTGCAGAGACAGTGTGGAGGACCAGGCGTGGAACTTTCATTCCAAGTTCCTATACCCGCAGAGTCCAGAACTGGGCTTGGGTTGAGGGGAGCACAGAGCAGACATAAGCTTGAGTGGAGCAAAAGGAAGAGTCCATGGGGAGGGGAGGGGCAGGCCGCAGGGCTTGTGGTGACCACAGCAGCTAGAGAATCCTGTCTTGGAGGCAGAGACTCACCTGCCCAGGGCACACAGGAGACGTTCTCAGGGCAGCTCCTTGCTGCCTGCGGAGGGCCCAGGTCACTGTCTGCAGGACGGGGCCTTAGTTGCCAGGCACCTCAAGCAGGCCCACCTGCCTGACGGCCCAGGAATCTCAGAGGAGAGCTGCTGCGCTGGGGCCTGAGCACAGCCGCAAAGGAGACGACAACCGGAGGATGGAGAGAGGCCGCGGAGGAGGACAGGCAGGCGACGCCAAAGATACGTGGCTGGGAATCACACAGGGTCAGCGATTGTGGTCACATTGGGAGACAATTAAGGGCCATCTAGCACCCAGCACAGGCGTTGTATGTGGCCTGTCTCAAAGCCCCAAGGCTCTGTTTTCAAGCAAGCAGACACTCAGGCCACGCCCGGCTCCCTGGCTCAGCGGGCCTGACTCCAGCCGTATTCATCAGTCAGGATGGGAGAAGTCGTATTGCAGGAACAGCGGATGCCAAATCTCGGCAGCTCCAGACAGCAAAGGCTGATTCCTCACGCACACAATGTGTCCCCCACACACCTGCAGGGGCCTCCGTGAGCCGAACAGCCACAGTCTCAGATTTGCAGAGGGCAGGGGAGCGCTGGGAAATCTTGCAATGAGGTGCTCTGCTTGGGTAGTAATGCCACACCTCTGCTTGCAACTCATTGGCCAGCTCCAGTCACATGACCCTCCCGCCAGCAGAGGGACCAGAAGTGCACCTGCCTTAGGCCCAGAGATGAGAGCCAGACGTCGACAGTGAACAGCACCAGGAAGCACCACGGTTTAAGGGCCTGGCCTTTGGGGCTAGTGGACCTGGGCTTGAATGGCAACTCTGGTACTGATAGCTGGATGACCCTGAGAAGCTGTGTCTCCTCTGAACTTCGAGTTCCTTCGCTGAGGTGTGAAGACACAGCTTGTCAAGATCATCCAGCTCTCAGTGCCAGGGTTGCGAGTCAAACCCAGATCCACTCACCCCGAAGGCCACGTATGAGTTGTCGTGAGGACTGGGCAGGAAATGGGTGGAAATGGTTCAGCACAGTGAGTGCTCAGAAATGCAGTTGTCATTGATAATCCATCTAGAAGGAATTGCTTACCAGCGTTTCAGGAGGCTCAGAGACCACCCCCTCCTCCAGGAAGCCTTCCAGGCTTTAAGCCTTGGGTAGGAACTCAAACTGTGGGTGAGTTGAATCAGATTTTGCTTTCCACAAGCTGTCTGTCACCCTGTGACTCTCACTGTCTATGTCTCATCATGGGCAGGGACTAGGCTGAATTCCTCTCTGCGTCCCAGGACTCTGCTCAGACCCTGTCACAAAGTGGGCTTTGGGAGCTATTAGGTGAATGAATGAATGAATGAATGAATGAATGAATGAATGATTTGAGGACTCAGCACTGAGCATTCCTGGACATGATACCATTGTTCTGAGAGCCAGAGGTTGTCTTGGCCTCCCCTCCCCAGGGGCCAGTGCTTCATTCACCATCCAAATCCTTCCCACAGTCCCTCCCTCTCCTAGGACTGGGGAGCATGTGGCCAAAGCCGCCCATCGTAAGCTGGGTTCTATCAGCTCCACCACGTCATAAGTTGGATGTGCCCGGCAAGACTGCATCATAAGAGAGGGTAGCCACGTGGGATGGAACACCAGGAGGACTAGCAGGCCCGAGCAGGTGTCCCTGACCCCTGCCTCATTCACCATTGCGGCTCCAGTGTCCCTCAGCTCACATCTAGGGACACATGTAAGCTCAGCGGGGCCAGATGCCAGAGGAGAAAAAGCTGGAGCATGGTTCATGGATGGTGAGACAACCTGAGGTGGATGGCTGCCAAACCACAGCTTCGCTCAGGGATGACCTTGAAAGAAAGAAAAACCCTCCTGATGGGCAGAGCTTTAGGCAATGCACCTGGCCCTCTGCTGTATGTGCAAAGAGGAGCAGCCTGAGGTCCAAACACGGGGGCTGAGAGGCAGTGGTGAATGACTTGGCCAGCTCATCAGGGGCCCAGAAGGAGAAAGATGAGGGACAAGAGGCCTGGAGCAGAGGCCGATGGTTGGGCGTACAGGAGTGGGAATGAAAGAGGAAGGTCTTTGCACTCCTTCCAGCAAGCATCTGCCCCCAAACAGGCACAAAACAATGAGGTAGGCAAGGTGGTCCAGCCAGCTGTCGTCAGCCCGTCTCACTGGCCATGCCAGGGCCAGCACCATGGATCACTAGACAGGGTAGCTGAGATGGCAGGGATGGGCCCTCACTGACTAAGGCTGACCTAGCTACTGTCTGTGCTGAATGTCCCCTATAAGGCTCCTCCCTCGAGGAGACCGGCTGGCTGCTTGGCCGGTTGGCTATATTCACCTCTTGAAAGATCGGAGATTCATCTGGACTAAAATGGACACAAAGTCCAGGTCCGATTTGTCTTTTCTGTCCCAAGCCCCCAGCGGCACCATCCTTTTGGCTTACTGAGTGTGTGATCCACCACCCTGGGAGCCTGCAGAGCCTCAAGTCAAGCCAAGGGACCCACTTTGCAGCAAGGAGGTGTGGGAGTGGGCCGTGACCATAGGGATCTGCCGGGCACGTCACAAACTGTGTGCCTCTCGTGCTGATTGGAGGGACCAGAGACTGGCCTGCCAAATGCACAGCTCTCAGCTATAGAGTGTCCCCTTGCCTGAGGCCCCACGCTTTCCTGGGAAGCCTATATCCAATGACAATAAAAACAAAAGTTTAAAAAAGAAAAAGGCAAAGTATGCTGTCCTCTGCCACCTAGGGCACCTGCAGTCACCCCACCTTGCCCAACCGTGGTCGTCCCACCTTGCGCATCTGTGGTCATCTCACCCTGAGGTTGAGGAGGAGGAGAAGGAGAGGCCAGATGGGAGCCCTTGACGTAGCTGGGAGCGTCGGCATCTCTGCCAAAACGCAGGCCTCCTCAAAGAGGACAGTGGTTGCTGTTCGGGGGATGGAGCCTGGTGCGGTGGCCCCAGCTTTCCAGCACAACCAGGAAAAGCTATCGCCTCCCGAGGCCCTAGGTGGCCTGCCCTCTGGGAGGTCTAAGTGACTAGAGGCCTGTGGATTCTAATTGGAAAAAGGTTGCACTGGGAAAAACGACCTGGGGACTGCTGCTCCTGGGCTGCTCTCAATCCCTTGCCCAGGGCCCCCTCACAGTCCACCTAAGGGCCAGGCTGTGGGGAAGGAGTGACTGAGAGATGGCGAGAAGGCGACAAAGAGATGGGGTCTCCAACTCTCATCAGTGGGGCCACCAGGCACCCTCCTCCTTCTCCTCCTGCCATAAGAATCCCTGGGGGAGCCTGGGTTCTTTGCCCACAGGTCCTGGGGCCCTTGGTCCTCCTGCATGGATTCCTGAGGGAGATTCCTGCTCATCTGGTGAATGAGGCAGGGGTCAGGGACACCTGCTCGTGCCTGCTAGTCCTCCTGGTGTTCCATCCCAGGTGGCTATCCTCTCTTATGATGCAGTCTGGCGGGGCACATCAACAGTGGCCCATGTTGGGCCAGAGAGTCACTTTGGTCTCTGAAAGTCCCCCAGGAACAGTTTGTGTTGGGCCCAGTTGAAGCTTCAGGTTTATTTTCTGCAGAGCACCACAGTGGAGCTTTCCTGCAGAGCTCTGGTGCTAACACTCAGATAACAAGCCATCGTTTATGGCACACTCACCTCAGCTGAGCACCGTGGAAGGGGCTTCCCGTACTTCCTCCCAACAATCCCATGAACACAACAGCAACCTGGTCAGGTGGGCTCTGTGGAGAGTCCAGCTTGCAGAGGGGAAACTGAGGCCCAAGCTGGCTCAGGTTCTCCCAGCACCTCCCAGCCAGAAGCAGCATTGCCAGGGCTCAAGGTTCTGAACCGGGGACTCCAGCTGCCCCTTCCCCATGCCTGAGTGCAGCAGCCCAGCTCCAAGCACCGCTGTGCACTGTCCTTGGGAAGTGGGTTCCAGGGGTAGCCCCCGACTGTGACCTGCCCAGCCTTAATCTTCCTCTGTGTTTGCAATAGCGTGTAGATGCCCTGATGTGGAAGCTAAAATGAGCCTCTGTTTTCACCAGGAAAAGTTTGAATGTTTCCTTTTTTCCTGTCCTTTCTTCATGCACTTCCTGACATGTAATCCAAGCAATTGTGCCCTGGAATGGACAAGTGCCTTCAAGGGAAAGGAAATGCTCTGCTGCCCTGGCAGAGGGAGGAGGCCGGGTCAGGACCAGTGGGGTAACATGCGGGGCCTGGGCACGGTGAAAGGCAGCATCTGTTCCAAGACAAGGAAGAATTTCAAGAGAGCGTGAAGCGGTCTGGGGTCCTTTCTGAGCCTCGGGGACCTGTGCACCTGTACACGATGCTTCCTGCTAGCAAGTCGCCTGCCCAGAGAACTGGGAAGTGTGTGAACTGGGACCCCAGGCAAGCCCTTTCCTCTCTGGCCGTCTGTGCCATGGCTGTGAATAGGAGCATGGTGGTCAAGGGTGGGGCAGGGACTGCCCCCCGGGTTTGCCGACCCCAGCATTAGCCTCCCTGCAGGCTTGTCTGAACATGGCAGTCAAGTTGGGGGACCTGGCTTCCAGGAACACCCAGGCCTGGCTTGGCACCTCCTTGTTAGTGAGAATGAGAAAAGAATCCATTGGCTACAGTCATGTGGCACAGGGAGGACAAAGGATGGCTGATCTGACCTCAAACCCCCCACCATGTGGGTGACACAGTGGGTCCTAGCCATGCAGCCATGGGTGGTCCATTCTCTCTCTGAGCTTCCATTTCCCTGGGGCTATTGAGGGGAGCAGGTGAAATAGCAGCCAATATTTAGGAAGTGAACATGGCTCAATGCTTGCCATCAGAGGGCTTCATTCATTCATTCATTCATTCATTCATTCATTCATTGAGCACACTGTGTGCAAAAGCCTATGCTGAGGCCCAGAGCCTCAGGCCGAGGTATCTGGGGCGTCAGTGAAGAGGCTTTCCCCACCGCCACTCCATGCTGCCTGGGCTTCATGGCCTACATGATCACAGTAGCTGGCTCCCTCTGTGACCCAGCCACCCTCATGTCTTCTAAGCCTGGCCTTCAGGTGTCTGGGCCATCTTCTTCTGCCTCCTTGCCCCAACTCTTAGCTCTTCTCTGATCCTTGCACCCCCGTCCCTGCTCCTGGATCTGGCCCTCTCCTTCTCTCTATGTCCTGCTGACCATGCCTCCAGGCCTCTCTTTAACCCCTCCTCCCCTATAAGTTGCAGACCACCATCAATGCCAACAGGACAGGACTGGCCCCCTCCTGAACAACGAAGGCTTGCCTGCTTGCTTCCAGCCTCCGGTTCCTCCCTAGGGCCCCATCAACCCTTGGCATGTATTAACCCCTGACATCCTTGGGACAGAGCCCAGCTCCTCACCCTGGATCAGACCTTCCACCACCCACTGTCCCTTCCTCCCTCTGCTCAGTCAGAAGGACCCACTTGTGGTCCCCAAATGCACCAGGTGTTCTCATGCCCCTGGACCTTTGCACATGCCATTCTTTCAGCCTGGCATGTCCCTCTTTTCTCCATCTTTCAAACTTCTGTCTATCCTGTGGGCAGCCTGGGCAGATGGAGGAGGTTAGGGATGAGAATTGTGACAGCTACATCCCAAGCACCTAGCACAGCACCTGGCACATGGTAGGTGCTAGGTTAATATTTGTGGAATGATGAATGAATGAGTGAATGAGCTTTAGCCTCAGATGGGCCTGGGTGCACATTCACTCAGCACTTACTCTGTGATCTTGGATCAGTCATTTTTTTTTCCTCCAGGCCTCAAGTTCCTTATCAGTAGAACATGGATGGGTGCAGGGCATCCCTCTCAGGTGGTTGCCTGGTGCTAATCCACTCAGCTCAGGGTTCCCAGGGTCTAGAACAAAGGAGGTGCTAAATGCATGGAAAAATGACTGAATGAAGCAATTTCCTCTTGCTGGAATCCGCTTTGCTTCACCCCCATATTTTCCTGGCAAAGTCTCTCTTGTTGGACATTAACAAGCAGATTTCAAAATTCATGGGAAATTGCAAAGGACCAAGAATAGTCAAGCAATCATGAAGAAGAACAAAAGCAGAGGGCTGACAGCAGGTCTCAAAAGTGATGACAGGGCAACAGTAAGTCAGACGGTGAAGCATTGACAGGCAGCCAATCCACCAATGGAACAGAAACCCACAGACATAGGGTCCACATGTTGTGGCAGAGGTGTCCCTGCACGGGGTGGGTTTGAATCAACAAGGTATCCCTAAGGAAAAATTGTGTCTTAACCCTTGCCCTGTAGCATGCACAAAATTCAATAGCTGATGGATTATGGATTGAAATGTGAGGGTTTTAGGAGAAACGTAAAGGAACATCATGACACATGAGCAGACAATGATATCTTCAACAGGACACAAGAGGCACCCATCATAAAGAGAAATGCTTATAAGTTAAACTGTACTAAAGTTATTAAGAAAATCTGTTCATCAAGTGACAACAGAAACTGAAAATACAACCCACAGAGTAGAAGAAATTATGTGCAGTACAGTGCCTATGTAGCATTTATAAAGAACTCGTTTACAACAATAATTTTTGAAAAACAGCTACAATGACATCAAAATGGGCAACAAGCTTGAACAGACACTTGACAAAAGAGGATATTCTAATTGCCAATAAGCATACGAAAAAGTGCTCAATTGTATGAGTTGTCAGGGAAATTCGCATTAAAACCACAGTGAAATACCACATATGGCTACCAAAATAGTCAAAACAAAAAGCAGAAAAAAGACAGACAATAGCAAGAGTTGGAGGTGAGATGGGGCACCCAGAGCATCCATGCAGTGCCTGCAGGTAGAACCACTTTGGACATTGTTTTGCAGAATCTGCTAAAGCTGAGCATGTGATAACCCAAGACACAACAATTCCACTCCTATGTATATGCCCTACATAAATGTTTACATAAAGAGACACATGAGATTGTTCATAGCAACACTGACATATGGTAATCCCAAACTGGAAGCAACACAAGTGTCCACCAGCAATAGAATGAATGAATAAGCTGTGAAATATTTGTATAGTTGAATGCCAGGCAGGCATGAGAATGAATGATTAACAGCTACCTGCAGCAATGTAATGGATCCTACCTACATAATATTGAGCAAAGGAAGACTGACACAAAAGAATGTATGCTATATATCCAAAACAGGTGACATTTCCCATGGGGTTCAATCAGGAAGGCACTTCCACTGTGGGAGAGAGAAGAGAGGGACTGGAAGCAAGCAGATGGATGTGTCAGAGCGGTGGCAATGTTTTGCTGCTTGGTCTGTGATTTAGCTGTACCTGTGATTTAACTGGTAAAAATTCATTGATCTGTGCACTTAAGACTGGCTAGTTTGTTTGAAGCATGAGTTAGAATTCTCTCTGACTATCCATTATGATTTTCAACCAGTTCTGCCAGGGAGCCCTCCCCAAAGCCCAGACCCAATTTAAAAACAATAATAAAATACACAATGCTCTCTATTGTAAATTCCACACTGCCAGTTGATTCTCAGTGATTGTTTTTGTTGATTTTGCTGAATTCTGTATCTGTAGCCAACATATGGATACAACTTATGAACAAGTGTAGTTCTGTTGGTTGACATTTGTATTCCACAAATAACACCTACATAAAATAACAAAGGTGTAATATTGGAACTTTACCTCATTTGTCCAGAATGGGAGATACTTCTTTGCTGAATAGGGTAATGACTTTTTTTTTTTTTTTTTTTTTTTTTTTGAGACGGAGTCTCACACTGTCTCCCAGGCTTGAGTGCAATGGTGTGACCTTGGCTCACTGCAACCTCTGCCTCCTGGATTAAAACGATTCTCCTACCTCAGCCTCCTGAGTAGCTTGGATTACAGGTATGCATATGCACAACCATGCCTGGCTAATTTTTGTATTTTTAGTAGAGATGGGGTTTCATCATGACCAGGGTGGTCTCAAACTCCCGACCTCAGGTGATCCACCCGCCTTGGCTTCCCAAAGTGCTGGGATTACAGGTGTGAGGCACCATGCCTGGCCATGATTCTTGAATACTGGAAGAATATTTCCTCTCTTTTTCTATGCTATTTGTGGTGTAACAGCTACAGAATAATGTACTTTCATGTTTAATCTGCATTATTAATATTAATAACATTTTCTCCAGCACTTTCTGAAGTCTAGACAGTCAACAAAACAGTCAATCAGTGTTTGCCAATTTCCGTGGTATAAACAATCCCACGGTGGCCAATTGCAAGCCTCCTCCACCTCCAGGTCTCTGTTATTCAATTATATGCAACGATTCCACGCTCTGCTACCTCTTCTACCCAGTCTTCTGGGGCAGAGGATGGGCAACACCATGCCCACCCAATTCCACCAGTGGATGAGTGCTTGGCATGGGGGATGTGCCAGCTCACTTTCCTAATGAGGAAACTGAGGCCAAAAGGAAAGCATTTGCCAGCGCCACACGGAGAGCCATGGCAGAGCTGGGCCTGGCTTGTCAGGCTCAGGGTTTCGAGGCCTGTGAGCCCTGGCCACCAGCATCTCCCCCCATCACAGATAAATGGAATCACGCAGGTGACTTGGCCTCCGCTCTGGGCTGTCCTGCATGCCTGGGCCCTGGGAATCTTTGCTTCTTTCTGTTCCTCTTCAGTGTGGGCAACAGGCCCTTCCCTGATGAGTCTAGGGGTGGCTGGGAAGAGGGGTCATGTTGAGCCCCTTCACCTCCGCATCCCCCTCAGCACATAGGGACCAGAGGGCAAAGCAGCCTGGAGGGGGAGACTGGAATGAAGGTGAAGGGTCAGACAGTGAGAGGAGGGGAGGGAGAGGAGGAGGAGGAGGAGGAGGGAGAGGTAAGAAGGGATGGAGAATGCGGGCATGGGTGGGCGCTGAGGAGGGGTAGGATGGGGTGCGACGGGGGAGTGGTGCTTGCAGCAGGTGGGCAAACAACCTAAAATGAAGACCTTGGACAGAGAGGGGAAGGCGGCCCCATCCAAGGTGCACTGAGGCGTGTTCTGGCGCAGGACGCCGGGGGCCTCCCGGCTTCTCACCACAGAGCTAAATACCCAGAGGGGATGGAACCTGGATTTGCGAAGATCTTTGGGGAAGGATGAAGGAGCCAGGGGCCTGGGGTGTTGGGTTGTGGCCGTGTGTGGGCAGAGATTATTCTAATAACTCAACAGCACGATCCTACCTCAAAAACCCACATCCTGTCTGGAGAGCTGCCCGGGCACCACCTTCCCTTTCTGCCCCTCCGCCCCCTTCTGTGTTAGCGGGTAGGGGGACTCTGCTGCAAAGGCAGACAGGAGTGGAAGGTGGAGTGCGTGATGGAAATAAACAGGGAACCCATCGTTTGATGGGAACTGCCCTGGATTTTGGAGGCAGGGGGGACTTGCAGAGGAAACGAGAAGTTTGGGGGACAAGGTCAAGGTTTGATGGGGCTGGCGAGGGCCAGGCATGTGGGAGGCAGAGAGTGACATGAGGGAGGGAGCAGGTTAGAACAGCAAAGGATGCTGGGAATATCCCAAACTGCCCCTGGATGATGGAGGCTCAGAGAGGGTGCATGACTGCCCGTGTCTCCCAGCACACCCCGGGGAGCTGAGGAAAAGGCTCAGGGGCTGACAGATACAGGGACTGAGCGCAGCTAGGATAACCCTACTGAGGGAGCCAGAGGGGCCCTGGGGAGATGCCTGGCGGGCCCGTCTCCTAGCGACTGAAGTCCCGCCGCCCCGCGGGCCCCTTGCGCTGGGCACTGCCCACCCCTGACACCGGCTGCGAGGACTTTTCACTGCTGTTCTGCATGAATAAGCGCCAGGCCTCTTGCCAATTGTCCCCCTCTTAAAAGGCAGCCCTGGCGAAAGGCCTTTTCAAGTGGGATCGCACAGTGCCACCCAGGCCGGGCGGGCATTGCTGGGGGGAGCCGGGGTCCTGCTCGACCGCCGGGGTCGGGGGGCCCACAAAGCGTGGTGATGGCAGCTCCACGCACTCAGCGCCACAGCCCTGCTTACTAATCTGCAAAACTCACACTGATGCCTTTGGAGCGGAGATTGAGTGAAAACGATGTCCTCAGGGAAGTGGCCTTTGAAGGTGCAGTCCTGGGTTCCTCACTACACTGATTTTTAAAGGGCTGCAAACACCCATGGGCAGCCGGGTGTATCCAGAAGCCCCAGGGCTGGAGTGGAGGCTGGGATTTGGGATATGCCCAGGCTGGTGGGGAGGCTGGGGAGGGACCCAACTGGGGCAGAGTGGGGCGAGTCTTTTTGGGAGCTGGGGACACTGGCCAGCCTCGACTGTGCATTGGACACACACCCACGTTCCCCCACACAGCTGGGCCCAAGTGGATTGCCTGGAAACTGGCCATCCTAGACCAGCAAGTGGGAAAACCAGCAAGGGGGGAGGAGCAGGAGTCAGGATCCAGGCAGGGATCCCAAGGCAGGGATCCCGGACCACAGGGGAGGAGGCAAAGAGGGGGAGCTCTGCATCCCAGCCCATCTGGCCCCATGTCCAGTCCCCCAGAACACTGGGCCCCCTCTTGGGATCTTCCAGGGTGGATGGGTGCCTCCACTGATCCCTCAACCCCAGGAAGACAGTGACCAAGGCTGGTGTCTCGGGGAGTAGGAAGTATCAGGGTCTCCTCTGGGCTGAGGGGCTCCCCCAGCCACTCCTGGAGGCAGCCTGTCCCCAAAGGCTCGTTCTGTGGAAGTCAGTCCTGCCGTACGTATTGAAATTTGCAGACTAAACGCCTCCAGGGATTGAGGTTGGTTTCCTCCAGTTCACGCCACTCTCCTCCGTTCGTAAATGTTTGCAATTTTCCATCGTAATTGTTAAAGGGCATTCGAATCATAGTTTCTTATAAAGCTAAGCCTTTGTCTACCCTATGGCCCAGCAAGCCCATTCCAGGGTATCTGAGCAGGAGAAATGAATGCAGACGTCCACACGGAAGCTCTGCACACACAGGAGTTCACAGTGTCTCTATTCCCCAAACCGGACTCACCCACACACCCACCAGCAGGCAACAGCGGTAGGTCCACACAACAGAACATTGCTCAGCAGGGAAAAAGGACAAACCACAGATGCGACATTGGCGAGTCCCAAAAACACTGCGTTGAGCAAAAGAAGCCAGACAGAGAATGCACCATGTGAGTCTATTTATACAAAGTTCAAAACGTGCAAAATTCATCTACGGCAATGGGAGGTATTGAGTATGCTGGCGACCGAGAGAACTTGTAGGGTTGCCGGGGGTGTGGGTGATGTAGGTGTAGAGACGTGGAAGAGGTCATTGAGTCGTCATGTAAGATCTGGCTGTTTTACCATATGAACATTGTAGTGAATTTTTTAAAAAATCAGTTGATTCTGATGGGAAAATGGAGAGGAAGGAAGGTGGCTGGTGGAACGCCATCATGTGGTGTGGATGACACCGACTTGTAGGACCGGAAGAAACCAGGGTCACACAGCACAGTCCCTATCATGTGCTGTGCGGCCCTGGGCAGGTTGCTCCCCCTCTCTGTGCCTCTCTTCCTTCACCGGGCGTGGTAAGGTAAGATGAGGCCTGGGAAGCACAGGTTAGCCCATCACCACCCGGCTGGTGTTTCTACCATTTGTGATGACTGTTCTGGTTTCCCTGGGTCTCTTCCGTGTGTCCTGGCAGCGTGCGCCTCACCCTGCCTCTGTGCCTAGTGGGTTCCAGAGGCCCGCTCCGTGCTGTCAGGACCCAGCTATGGGAGATAGATGGACACGTGTCCCTCAGTAGGGATTCTGACACAGCCCAGCTCTACCATGCCCTGGCAAGGGCCTGTGGTGCAGCAGTGCAGTAGGACACATCGTGGTCCATGCCGGACACTAATCCCTTTAAAGCGAATCTGTCCCCAGACTCCAGACACCCCTGGAGGTGACAGGGACCCTGTGTCCACAGCAGGGTGGGTAGCTGGCCCCAGGCTGCTGATCAAATCCACAGTGGAGTCACGGCTGGCGTTGGGGCCCCAAGTACTAACCTGCAGTAAGGTGGCTCCCAGGAGGGCAGGGGTACAGGCAAGGACAAGGTGTCCCAGGGTGGGAGGGCTCTGAAAGGGCAGAATCAGATCCCCATCTCCTGCACCGAGCCGCAGTGAGCCTCAAGGGTGCCTCCCCCATCATCACTGAGCGCCCCTGGGGTCAATGCTAGGTGGGGAGCTGTCCTCCTTACCTCCCTCGGAAGCCTGCCGCTGGGAGGGCTGAAGGTGGCTTCATGATGGCGGGAGGTAACGTTACAACCTGTTCTGAAGAGGGGTGGGCCGGCAGGCAGGCCTGTGGTCTGATCCAAGTCAGGGAGTGGCCCGAAGGGAAGGATGGGAGGCAAAAGCAGGAGGCAGATGACTTTCCTGGAGCCAGAAAAGCCCATGCAAAGGCCCTGGGTTGGACCACAGCATGGCCCACTAAAAGACCTGAAAGAGGAGAAGGAGCTGGAGGGGCCAGAGCGCCTGGACCATGAAGGAAGCTGGATTTGCGGGTGGCAGTGGGAGCTACAGGGGTTTGCCAACCTAGGTGACCTGGCCCGATTCTCCAGGGCTGCCGCCCAGGCTCATCCTCCCGCACTGCCCCCAGCCATCGGGAAGGAGAGGCTGGCAGGCCGTCCACACTGCAGGGCCCGCCCACGGCCTCTGCCCTTCCTTGGGCCTGGGAAAGACAGAGGCTTCTGCTCCCATCCCCCAGAGGGCCAGGGAGGGCAGCGGGGTTGGGGAGGAACGCTGTGGGAAACAGCACAGTCCCGCGGGGCTCTGCCTGGGCCCTGTGGCTTCTTGCACCAGATAAAGGCTTTGCGCCTCCGCAGAGCAGCAGACCCTGGGAGCTGGCGTGGAAGCGGAATCCTGCCAGTTCCCTCCCAGGTCCCCCCACCATGGGGACAGGAGCAGAGCAGTGTGGGTTGCGGGTCTCTGCCAAGCAAGAGACACGGGGAACAGAGACCTGCCGTGATCACAGGGCCACGCAGGGACAGGGCTGGATTTAGGTCCAGGTCACTGGACCCCTAAGAGGGACATTTTCTGTGGGCAGCCTGGGAAAGCCAGTGGTGGGCGTGGCTGGTGGTTTAATTCATCATCACACATCTGCTCTGTCGGTCCCCTGGTTCCTGGCTGCCTGGCTCCCCCTCTAGACTAGAAACACCACCGAGAAGAAATCTTTGTCTTTTTTCTTTCTTCCTCTTTTGAGTGGAGGCTTTGCTCCGTCACCCAGGCTGGTGTGTGGTGGCACAATCACAGCTCACTGCAGCCTGAGGCCGGGCTTCAGCGATCCTAACTCCTCAGCCTCCCAAGTAGCTGAGTCCACAGGCGTGTACCACCATGCCCGGTTAATTTTTTTTCTTTTCTGCAGAGGTGGGGTCTTGCTGTGTTGCTCGGGCTGGTCTTGAACTCCTGGGCTCAGGCAGTGGATCCTCTCCTCTCGATCTCCCAAAGTGCTGGGATCACAGATGTGAGCCACCATGCCTGGCCTTGGATCTTCATCTTCTTGACAGAGAGGAGCAAAGGCGAGGTGCTGCTAATGGAGATGGGCTGGAGTAAAGGAATCGGAGAATGCAGTGGCTGTTGGCAGCTGGCTGAGTCAGGAAAGGGCAGTCGGCCAGAGCCCGTGTGTGGGCAGGGGAGAAGGGTGGGGGTCCTGGAGTTGCCTCTTCTAGCCTCAACTACCGACAGCGAGAGGGTCCCAGGCCCCTCCCTCTTGCTGCAGACAGCAGGGCTCCAGGTGGTAAGGACCCTGCCCTCAGGAACAGAGCCATTCAGATCGGGGCCAGGTCCTGGGATGGAGTCCAGGATGGAGGCCGCCAGAGACCCCGCAGATGGGACCCAGGATTCCTGGGGAGCCTTCCCGCACTTGTCCGGCATCCCCTGGCTGGGCCTGCTGACTCCTAAAGCTTTTGTGGTATTGTTCAGGGACCCCCGGTCCTTCCTCCAAGCTTGAGGCCCTGCAGTCCACCAACCTTCCCCCCACCAAGCAGAGCAACCCCTAGCCCTAAGGCTCGAGGCACAGGCTTCCTGACTGGACACCTCTGTCCTCCAGGGAAGCCCAGAAGGAAGAGCCCAGCAAATTCATTCTTGAAAGCCAAGAGATGCCCAGAGGCACAGCCATAAGTCCCCTGAAGATCTCTCCAGACCCCGGCTGGAGCCAGCATTTCCCTTGCAGAGACCTCAGGCACACATGGACACGCACGCCTCCACCTCAGACCCGCGACCCTGTGGCCCCTTGGAGTGTCCAGTTACAGTACGAGGTACTGAAGCCACGTGGCAGTGCCTGGAGACATTTTTGGCTGTCACAACTTGGGAGAGGGGAGGAGTGCTATGAGCATCCTGCAGTTAGAGGCCGGGACTGTGGCTACACATCCTACAGGGCCCGGGACAGCCCCACCCCAAGAATGGCCCAGCCCCAAATGTCAGCAGTGCAGAGGCCCAGAAACTCTGGCCTGCCCCCAGGGAGCTTGGGCCAGTGGGGGACAAGGGAGCTACCAGCTGATTTCGACCTCTTGTTCCGAGAATTTTCTTTTAAACAGACGCCCTCAGGTGAAAGATGACTGCAGGGCCCGTCTAGAGAAGGAGGGGGGCTGCCCTTCTGTTTTCCAGGCCAACTGACCCACCCTAGTGCAAGCGGCATAGGCCCTTTATCCATTTGTGGGGCCCCCCTGTTCACCAGCCTCCAAGGCCACAGCCAGTCCTCCCAGGTATGTGAACAACAGCTGCCCTACGAGACGTCACTGGCGGAACGGGCTGGCGGACGCCATTTCTGTTCTCTGTCCTTGCCGCCATCCACCTCTGTTTTTATGACCGAAGAACCCTGCCCAGGGCAATGGCCACCCTTGGCTTTTAGAGGTTGGACACACGAGTGGTGACCTCTGCCCAGGCCATGCCTAGTGCTTGTGGCTTCAGGGCCAAAAAGGGATTCATTCAGGTGCTGTGAACCAAAGACAACAGTGGACACCAGGTGGTGGGAACCGCTGCCCACCGTCGGCAGGATGCCCAACAAGTTAGGCCCATCCCTTCCTGTAGCCACCTGGACTGGATCCACCCAGAGAATCCCATCCCCAAGAAGCCATCCCTCAACCCCTCTGGAAACCTCTTGCTGTGGGCCTTTGTTAAAAGGCCCAACGATTCATGCTGCGACATCCATTCATCCCCTGGCTGGACCATGGGCCTCAGGAGGGCAGGGCAGAAGCGTGGTTGCCTCCACAGCCCAGCACAGAGCAGCAGAGCAGCACAGCACTGGCCAGGGCACAGCCTTCCTCCTCCCAGTGGTCAGCAGATGACACAATGCCTATCTCTGCAGCTCCCAGTCTCAGTTGGAGGATCAAACACTACCACCTGAGTTAGAGTGTCCTGGGCCACCAGTGAGCTTGGACAGAGTGCTTCAGGGGTTGAACGAAGGAGTCTGGGGTCAGAGAAGATGTTGGAACGAGAAGGAGGTGGCACCTAGAGCCCTTGCTTACCCACACGGCACAGTTGGGTGAATTTTTAAAAGCTGCCTGTGATGGGCTGAATTGTGTCCCCCTGAAATTCACACATTGAGTTCTTAACCCCCAGTACCCCAGTATCTCAGCATTTGGAGCTAGGATCTTTAAAGAGGTAATCAAGTTAAAGTGAAGTCATTAGGGTGGGCCCTAATCCCATGACTATGTCCTTATAATAAAAGGAGATGAGGACACAGACACACACAGAGGGATGACCATGTGAGGACACAGACACACACAGAGGGATGACCATGTGAGGACACAGGGAGAAGGCAGCATCTACAAGCCGTGGAGAGAGTCCTCAGGAGGAACCAGCCCTGTGACACATTGATCTCGGCCTTCCAGCCTCCAGGACTGTGAGAACATAAATGCCTGCTGTTTAGGCACTTGTCTGTGGTGCTTTGTCACAGCAGCCTGAGCTAAAACAGTGTCTACCCCTCTGCATGGACACAGCCTCATGCCCCCAATCAGGAGGAGAAGGGAATTCACAGAGACTGCCTGTGCAAAAGGCCCTGTGGTCAGAAAGAATGTGGTTCATTCAATAAAATACCAGGAGGACCAGTATTAGTGGCGAGAGATGAGTGTGACCAAGCAGGGAAATGTAGACATTGGTGATGAGCTGTCTAAAGTCCAGACAATGGGGAGCTCTTGTAGGGTATTAACTTGATACAGCCACATTTAGTGGCTTAGACATCCCTCTGACCACAGTTTGACCTGTCCTCTGGGGGTAAGAATGGCCATAAAACCCTCACTCCCCAGTCATTGTGATGTGGTTGCCTTGGAATCCCTCCTCAGAATTCCCTCTTCAAGATCCCTCTCAAGATCCTTCCTCAGGATTTCCTCCTCAGGATCCCTCCTTAGGATCCCTTCTCAGGGTTCCCTTCTTAGGATCCCTCCTCAAGATTCCTCCTCAGGATTCCCTCCCTAGGATTCCTCCTCAAGATCCCTTCTCAGAATCCCCTCCTCAAGATTCCTCCTCAGGATCCCCACTCAGGATCCCTCTTCAGGATTCCTCAGGATTCCCTCCTCGGGACCCCTCTTCAGGATCGCTCCTCAGAATCTCTCCTAGTGATTCCCTTCTCAGGATCCCTCCTCAAGATTCCTCTTCAGGACCCCCTCCCTCAGGATTCCCTCCACAGGACCCCCTCCCTCAGGATCCCTCCTCAGGACCCCCTCCCTCAGGATCCCTCCTCAGGACCCCCTCCCTCAGGACCCCCTCCCTCAGGACCCCCTCCCTCAGGATTCCCTCCTCAGGACCCCCTCCCTCAGGATTCCCTCCTCAGGACCCCCTCCCTCAGGATTCCCTCCTCAGGACCCCCTCCCTCAGGATTCCCTCCTCAGGACCCCCTCCCTCAGGATCCCTCCACAGGACCCCCTCCCTCAGGATTCCCTCCTCAGGACCCCCTCCCTCAGGATTCCCTCCTCAGGACCCCCTCCCTCAGGATTCCCTCCTCAGGACCCCCTCCCTCAGGATCCCTCCACAGGACCCCCTCCCTCAGGACCCCCTCCCTCAGGATTCCCTCCTCAGGACCCCCTCCCTCAGGACCCCCTCCCTCAGGATCCCTCCACAGGACCCCCTCCCTCAGGACCCCCTCCCTCAGGATCCCTCCTCAGGACCCCCTCCCTCAGGGACCCCCTCCCTCAGGATCCCTCCACAGGACCCCCTCCCTCAGGACCCCCTCCCTCAGGATCCCTCCTCAGGACCCCCTCCCTCAGGACCCCCTCCCTCAGGATCCCTCCACAGGACCCCCTCCCTCAGGATCCCTCCTCAGGGATCCCTCTCAGGATGCCAGCGTGTCCAGTTGGTTTCGTCTGGAAACCAATCCCATTGCTAGGCCTGACTTAGAAGGACATGCGAGTGACAGAAACAGCAAACTCATAATGAAAGGGATGGAGGAGGAGGAGGAAGAGGAAGCAGCAATGAGGACAGAAGGAAGGAAGCAGCGCCCTAAGGATGGCTGAGGGCCCTGTGGAGTCTGGGCAGCCTAGAGAGCTCAGCTTAGCTGTGGGTGCAAGACCCCCAGTGGGCCTGCAGAGCCCCCAGGAGCATGCTTGGGTGGGGTGGCCAGAGGAAGGGAAACCAGGAGTGAGGGGGTCCACATCGAAGAGGCTCATTAGGGAGGGTGTGGGGTGGGCGTGGTGAGCAAGACAGAGGCCACAGTGGCGACCAGGAAGGGGGCTCTGGGCAGCAGGGTGTGGGGGGGCCTGGGGCAAATGCTGACTCCAGGAGCCCAGGGCACCAACAGCCACGCCGGCCACCCCACCCCTCACGTGCCCACATCAGGCTGGGCACGGGCAGTGCCGAGCTGTGCTGTGTACCACACTGAGATGTTTAAATACGGGGTAAACGCATTCTCCCCTCTCCCTCCTGCTGCCAGCATTCCTGAGGCTGGGCCTGGGTTTCGGTTACCAGGCAGCCGAGGAGCCAGAGGGCACCCCCGCGAGGCAGCCTGAGCCAGAAACTGCTGACGGCTCTTTTTCTGCAGCAGCAATTTAGCAAGTCCCAACTGGTGACTTTGGTTAGCAACAAGGAACGTGGAAAACACTCACCATCGTGAATTACTGTGGGGCGACGTGCACGCAAATGCGTGTGCATGTACGCATGTGTGTGTGGGGGGGTATTGCGTGTCTGCAAGTCAGCCTGTGCACTGTGCGAGTTGGTCAAGGGCACCCGTGTGAGTTCGTGAGCGTGCACACCCACGTGGAAGCACACACATCTTTGCCCGTGTGCACTGGGGCACGGGCCTGTGTTTGCAGACCGTACGTCTTGTGTGACCTGCAGCTACAGCTCGGTGTGAACCCGAGCTCATATGCCCAGGTACCTGTCAGCGCACAGGTCTCTCTGCAGATATCTGGGAACATACGTGTGTGCACGTGTCTCTGTGTAGACACATGGGCTGTGACGTGTCTGGGTACCTGTGTGTGGGTGTGGGCGCCTGGGCAAGTCTGTGTGCTTTTGTGTCTAGGCATGTGAGAATATCTGTGTGTGCCTCCACACGAGTGGTTTGTGTGTTTGAGGAATTGCTGTGTTCTCACCAGAGTCCACAGGTAGTGCACAGAGCCCAGCACACGGAGGGGACACAGGAGGCACTAGGATGTGGAGGGATGAAGCCCAGCACACGGAGGGGACACAGGAGGCACTAGGATGTGGAGGGATGAAGCCCAGCACACGGAGGGGACACAGGAGGCACTAGGATGTGGAGGGATGAAGCCCAGCACACGGAGGGGACACAGGAGGCACTAGGATGTGGAGGGATGAAGCCCAGCACACGGAGGGGACACAGGAGGCACTAGGATGTGGAGGGATGAAGCCCAGCACACGGAGGGGACACAGGAGGCACTAGGATGTGGAGGGATGAAGCCCAGCACACGGAGGGGACACAGGAGGCACTAGGATGTGGAGGGATGAAGCCCAGCACACGGAGGGGACACAGGAGGCACTAGGATGTGGAGGGATGAAGCCCAGCACACGGAGGGGACACAGGAGGCACTAGGATGTGGAGGGATGAAGCCCAGCACACGGAGGGGACACAGGAGGCACTAGGATGTGGAGGGATGAAGCCCAGCACACGGAGGGGACACAGGAGGCACTAGGATGTGGAGGGATGAAGCCCAGCACACGGAGGGGACACAGGAGGCACTAGGATGTGGAGGGATGAAGCCCAGCACACGGAGGGGACACAGGAGGCACTAGGATGTGGAAGGATGAGTGGGGCATTAGTCAGGGTTTTCCAGAGAAACAGAATCAATAGGGTGTGTGTACATAGAAGAGATTTGTGATGAAGGACTGGCTCCCACAGTGATGGCTGGTGAGTTCCAGGCTCTGCCATCAGGAAGCTGGAGGCCCAGGAGGGCCTGTGGTGTGGTTCCAGTCCAGACGCTGATGGGCTCTAAACGCAGGAGGAGCCCACGGTTCCGTTTGAATCTGAAAGGCGAGAAAAGACCAATGGCCCAGCTCAGGGAGGCAGGAGAATCCTCACTGGCCTGGAGGAGTAGCTCTTGTGTTCTCTGCAGGCCCTGGATGGATGGGGTGAGGCCCATCCCTGTGAGGAGGGGTAGGGGGGCACTCTGTTTATTCCATCTACACATTGTTATGCTAATTATATCCAGAAACACCCTCACAGACACACCCAGAATCATTTGACCCAATATCTGGGCACCCTGTGGCCCAATCAAGTTGACACATACAGTTAACCATCACGGGTAGGAAGATGGCTGGATAGGTGAGTGGGTGGACAAACAGGTGGATGGGTGGGTGAGTTGGAAGCAGTTCCAGAGAGGTCTGTACCCACTGGGCTCCCTGAGGCAGAGGAGGGATGGTAGGAAGAACAGGTCCATCTGTGGAGTACGAGAGGAATTTGCCTTATTATCATTCTGAGGGAAAACCCCAAACTGGAGAACATTCTAGATATGTGTAACATGGTCAGTAGCTCACCCCACATAGCAAGAAAAGGACCAGAAATGCCACTGCCTTCTCTGAGACAGGAGCATGCATGATGCAGCTGCCCCCACCCCACCCCACCCCACCCCAGAGTCCTGCCTAGCGGGTCCTCAAGCTGCACCAAGCTTCCTTCAGTTCCTCAGGAGCCAAAACCCTCTTTGCCTCCAGATCTTTGCACACGCGGTGCCTGTTTCCCCCACCCTGACCCTTTCCTTCCAGTGGCTGCTTCCCTGTGATCCTTCGGGTTATAGTGAGAACACCTCCCTCTCCTCCTTCCCACCCCCACCGCTTCCCAGGCTGGGTGGGTGCCCTCCCTGGGGGCCGCCCCTGCCCTCTCCCAGCACTGTGGTACGGTGAGGGGGCCAGGGACCAACAGTGTGCTCAGGCTCCAGGCCTGCTCCATCCCATGCCGCTATTTCCTTGATTGTGACAAGTCACTCGCAGGGTTGCCTGGAAGATCCCCTGAGTCACACATGAAATGTGCTCAGCACACGGCCTAGGAGAAAGCAAGGTCGCAGAAAATGCAGGCAATTCCCACAGTCATGACTGCAGTCCTTCCCATGCTGCATTTCCTCACAAGGTGAGGTGCTCTGTCCTCCGGTCCTGGCACAGTACATGACTTCTTGGGGGTACAGCCCCCTCAGAGATGGCAGGGACCGCAGTGAAGCGACCTGTCCTGCCTCTGTTCCGGCCTTGTTTGCACCCCATTTTCGTGGAGGAAGCCAAGCAGGAAGCCGCAGATATTCCCTGCTGGCACAGGCGCCTGGGAGGCTGTTGGCCCTCAGAGCAGGTGCCAGGCTCTGTGGTTGGGATCAGGGGCGAGCTCCATGTCAGGGTAACATGAACTTCCTTGGAGTCTTCATCCAGAGGAGGGAGACTCAGCAGGCAGCGGACACCTCAGACCTGCCACGTCAGAGAAAAGAGAGATTCAGAGAGAGAGCGAGAGCAAGAGAGAAACAGAGACAGAATGAGAGAAGGAGAGATGACACTGGAAACACAAAGACCAAGTAAGCCAGAGCCCTGAAAGCAGAGAGGCAGGACTGAAGGGGAAGGGACAAGGGAGGGGGAGGACACACTTGCCAACAGCCAAGGGGGCATGGCCTGTCCACCGGGAATTCCACCCGATTCCCACCTGCTGAGAGAATGCCAGTGGGGGCTCTCAAAGTGACAGCAACAATCCACTCTTGAGGCCTTTTGCAGTACACAAAGTGGGTCCACTTCCAGGACCTCAGGTGACCTCCTGTTCTGAGATAGAAAGTGAGGTAGCACGAGGTGGTGGCAGGAGGATAGAAAAACCCAAAAAACTGAAACAGGAACTAGATGAAAAAACCACAAGATAACAGAAAACCCAAAATAAGGGAGAGAAAACAGCCTGAACCACAGCGGTCAGGGTGATATACCCAGGACTCTTTCAGGCAAACCCAAATTAGAGAGAAAGAGGGCAGTAACCAGGGGGAGTCCCTGAAATCCCCTCTTTTTCCAGAACACCTGATGATTCTACCCCTTAATTAACGAAACATCCATAAAATTAGAAACTCAAACTTCTCATGAGCACACCATGCTTCTCTCTTAAGTGTGTAGTTTGGATTTGCAATAAAAGCTTCTTGCCTTTCGCTTCACCTGACTTGTCCCTAAATTCTTTCTTGTGATGGTGTCAAAAACCTGGAAACTGGCTGGGGCTGGGGTTTCACCAGCATCCAGAGACCCTGATAAATCTCCCAGCAACAATCCGGGCAGGTGAGTTTATCACCTTGACTGGAAAGGCAGAGACCCAAGCCTAGAAGGCAGAGGGCCTTACCTGAGGTCTCCCCGCGGCAACAGAAGCTAGACGCTGAGCCCCATCTTCTCACACAGAGTGGATGCCATCCAGGGCATGGGGACTGCAGAGCTACCTGGCTGGGACATCCCTAGGCTCTGGGACTTGAGCTGCCATGACTCCAAGAACCCTCCACATGAGAACAGTGGGGAAGAGGAAGCCAGGCATGGCAGGGGATGGCTCTGACTTTAGGGTTTCAGTCAACAATAAGCTCAAAATGAACCAACAACGTCATGTGTCTGCCAAAGAGGTGGTGTGGAATGGGAGATTACAGTAATGAAATTCGAGAAATCAGGATAAAGACTTGAGAGCCCTCCCATAGCTCTGTGCTGATAGGAGCAAAGATAGCGGGGTCTTGTTGTGGAGCTACCATAGCAAGGACATTCAGAAACCCCATGCTCTCCCGCCAGAAGGGCTATACTGAAAAAGGCCAACTAAACCAAGTGTTGGAGACGATATGGAGCAACGGGAATGCTCACATTCAGCTGGTAAGAGTGAGTGGAGCTCCCACAGTAGAGAAAGGTTTGGTGGTATCTACAAAGCTGCAAGATGCCTAATGATATGGTTTGGCTGTGTTCCCACCCAAATCTCATCTTCAGCTGTAGCTCCCACAGTTCCCACATGTTTGTGAGACAGACCTGATGAGAGGTAATTGAATCATGGGGGCAGGTCTTTCCCATGCTATTCTCATGATAGTAAATAAGTCTCACGAGATTTGATGGTTTTATAAAGAGGAGTTTCCCTGCACAAGTTCTCTGTTCTTTTCTGCTGCCATGTGAGATGTGCCTTTCACCTTCCACCATGATTGTGAGGCCTCCCCAGCCAGGTAGAACTGTGGGTCCATTAAACCTCTTTCTTGTGTAAATTGCCCAGTCTCACATATATCTTTATCAGCAGCATGAAAGCAGACTAATTCGTCTATCCTATGTCTCAGCTACTCCACCCCTCAGTAAACAACTGAGAAATATACATATATGTGTCCCAAAAGACATATATGAGAATGTTCTTAACATAAAAAACCCATCAGTAGTGGAATGGATAAATAGTGGTATCTTCATGTATTATTCACCAGTGATGATGAATGGACTATGTTACACGTAACATCATAGATGAATCTCACTGATATCATGTTCAGTGAAAGAAGCTAGGCACCAAAGAGTACATTCTGCATGACCCCATTAAGTCGAGTTCAAAACAGGCAAAACTCATCTGTGGCGACAGAAACCAGGTGGCTCCCTTGCAGGGTGTGATGACTGGAAGGGATGCTGGGCTTCTGGGGAGGGGTCTGGTCAATCTCTGTCTCAAGCTATAACCTTCAATTTGTGCATTTTTGTCTGTGAGTCATACCCTTCAATAAAGCATGTGCTATACAAATAACAGAACAGGTGCTATGAGGAACATTTGGAGGAACTGGGGGTGGATGGTCTGGGGACGAGGCCTCTTGGGGGATGTTGCACTGTCTTTGAGCATCTGGAAGTGAGTCCTGTGAAAGGACATTCATCTTTGTCTTTACAACTCCATGGAGGAGAACAGGCCCCACAGTGGGAGCCAGTGGGGTCACGGAGATGCAGGGAGACTGACTTGGGGAGGTAATAGAAGAACTTTCTGGCATGCAGAACTCTCCAAGGAGAAGACATCCGTGGCTCCCTGTCAAGCTTCAGCTGTGTGCTCCCCTGTAGAGACTGTGAACATCCAAGGCCCCCCACAAGCCCAGGTGCAATGACCTCTACTTAGTCTGTGCTTCCTGCTAAGAGGTCCTTGTCACATAGTGAGGACCCTAAATTTCCCAGCCAGGGCAGCAGAGCCCAGGGGTCCAGATGGCCCTGGGTCTAACCCTGCCCAGCTTCTCTGCTAATAACCATTATTATCACAAGGAAAGCACCTTCCTGTCTTGGCACGGCTGGTACATTTCATATCTTTTGCTTAGACATTGCCTCAAACCCATCAGTTTATAATATTTGGGTGTTGTAGGCACATGCTTGAAGCAGAAGGCGGGAGGGAGGAGCTTGAACAAACAGCCTCTTTTCATTATTATTATTATTTTGGGGGAACAATTCATTCCTGTAACAGATTTACTTCTATTTTTTTATTGTGCTAAAAATACACATAAAATCACATTTATTATTTTAATCATCTGTGAGTGTACAATTCAGTGTCATTAAATACATTCACAATGTTGTATGATCACCACCACCATCAATCTTCAGAAAGTTGTCATCCTCCAAAAATAAAACTCTGTACCCATAAAACAATAATCTTCCTTTCTCCGCCTTCAGTACTAGTAACTTTCTGTCTATGAATTTGCCTGTCACAGGCACCTCATATTTGTGGAGTCACATGGTATTTGTCCTTCTGTATCTGGCTTACTTCACTTGAGATATATATATGTGTGTGTATATATATATATATATAAAATTTTTATTTTTTTTTAACTGGAGTCTCACTCTGTCGCCCAGGCTAGAGTGCAGTGGCATGATCTCAGGTCACAACAACCTCTGCTTCCTGGGTTCAAGCGATCCTCCCACCTCAGCCTCCTGAGTAGCTGGGACTACAGGTGTGCACCACCATGCCCAGATAATTTTTGTATTTTTAGTAGAAACGGGGTTTTACCATGTTTGCCAGGCTGGTCTCGAACTCCTGACCTCAGGTGATCCACCTGCCTCAGCCTTCCAAAGACACTTGCCATAATGTTTTTAAGGTCCATTCGTGTTGCAGCATGTATCCAAATTTCATGTATTTTCATAGTTTTCATAGTTGAATAATATTCCATTGTCTGAATGTACTATATTTTGTTTATCCATTCATCTGTTGATGAACACTTATGCTGATTCCACCTTTTGGCTCTGAATAATGCTACTATGAACACTGGCGTGCTTTCAGTTCTTTTGAGTACGTATCTAGGCATGAAATTGCTGGGTCATATTTAATTATATGTTTAAGTTTTTGAGGAATTATCAAACTGCACAAAGGTTCCAGCACATCCTCACCAACATGTGCTATTTTCCTTTTTTTGTTTTCTTCAAGTAATAGCCACCCTAGTAAGCATGAGGTGGTATCTCATTGTGGTTTTGATTTGAATTTCCCTAATGACTAATGGTGATGTGTACCTTTTCCTATGCTTCTTGGCTATTTGTTTATCTTCTTTGAAGAAATGTCTTATTTGTGTCCTTTGCCCATTTTGAATTGCATTGTTTGTTTTTACTTTTGTTGAGTTGTAGGGGTTGTTTATGTATTCTGGATATTAATCTCTTTTTAGATATACAATTTGCAAACATTTTCTTCCATTCTGTAGATTGCCTTTTCACAGTGTGTGTCTTTTTTTTTTTTTTTTTTTAAAGATAGCGTCTCACTCTGTCACCCAGGCTGCAGTGCAGTGGTGTGATCATAGCTCACTGCAGCCTTAAACCTCTGGGTTCAAGCAATCCTCCTACCTCAGCCTCCTGAATAGCTGTGACTATCAGTACACTCCACCACACCTGGCTAATTTGTTAATATTTTTGGTAGACATAGGGTCTCACTACATTGCCCAGGCTGTTTGCAAACTCCTGGCATCAAGTAATCCTCTTCTCAGCCTCTCAGAGTATTGGAGTTACAGATGTGAGCCCCACATCCACCATTTTTCACATTTTAAATAATGTCCTTTGATGCAAAAAAAAATCTTCATTTTGATGAAGTCGAATTTATCTATCTCATTTCTTTTGTTGCCTGTGCTTTTGATGTCATATCTGTGAAGTTGTTATAAAATCCAGTGTTAAAAGGATTTTTCCAGTATTTTCTTATTAAGAGTTGTACGGTTTTAGCTCTTAAGTTTAGGTCTTTGATCCTAGTTAACTTTTGTATATAGTGCAAGGTAAGAGTCCAACTTTATTCTTATGTATGTGAATAGCCAGTTTTCCCAACACCATTTATTGAAAAACCTGTTCTTTCCCCCTTTGAATGGTCTTGGTACTCTTGTCAAAAATCAATTGACCATATATGTGAAGGTTCATTTCTGAGCTATCTATTCTATTTCATCAGTCTATATGTCTGTTCTTATGCTAGTACCATACTCTTAATTAATGTAACTTTCTAGTAATTTTTTGAAGTTGGGAAATGTGTGTTCTCCAACTTTATTCTTTTTCAAGGTCATTTTGACTATATGGAGCACCTTGCAATTCATACGCATTTCAAGATTGGATTTTCCATTTCTGTGAAAAAGGCACTTGGAATTTTGATAGAAATTATGTTGTATATATAGAACATTTTGGATAGTATTGACATCTTAACAATGTTAAATCTTTCTATCCATGAACATGGGATGTGTTTTCATTTATTTAGATATATTTTCATTCTTTCAGCAGTGTTATATAGTTTTTAGCATGACAGTTTTTCATTTCTTTGGCTAGATATTTTCCTAAGTATTTAATTCTTTTAAATGTTATTATATATAGAATTGTTTTCTTAATTTTCTTTTCAGATTATTCATTGCTGGTGTATAGAAACACAACTGACTTTTGTGTGCTGATGTTTTGCTATGCAGCTTTGATGAATTCATTTATTAGCCTAGTCAGTTTCTTGTGGATTCTTTGGAATTTTCTTTATAAAAGATTATGAGGCCAGGTGCAGTGTCTCACAGCTATAATCCCAATACTTTGGGAGGCCAAGGCAGGAGGATTGCTTGAGCCCAGGAGTTTGAGACCACCCTGGTCAACATAGTGAGACCTTAGCTCTATAATTTTTTTTTTTTTTTTTAATAACCGAGTATTGTGGAACATACCTATAGTCCCAGCTACTTGAAAGGCTGAGGTGGAAGGATTGCTTGAGACCAGGAGTTTGAGGCTCCAGTGAGATATGATTGTGCCACAACACTCCAGCCTGGGTAACAGAGCAAGACCCTGTCTCTATAATTAATAAAGGAAGGGAAGGGAAGGGAAGGGAAGGGAAGGGAAGGGAAGGGAAGGGAAGGGAAGGGAGGGGAGGGGAGGGGAGGGGAGGGGAGGGGAGGGGAGGGGAGGGGGGGGGAGGGGAGGGGGGGGGGGGAGGGGAGGGGAGGGGAGGGGAGGGGAGGTCATCTGTGAATATGGATAGTTTTACCTCTTCCTTCCCAATATGGGTGCCTTTTATTACTTTTTCTTGCTGAATAGCTCCAGTTAGAACTGCCAGTACAATGTTAAATAGAAATGGCAAAGGGGACATCTTTAGCTTGTTCCTGATTTCAGTGGGAAGGCTTTCAACCCTTCACCATTGAGTATGATGCTAGCTATAGATTTTCCATAAATACCCTTTATCATGTTGAGAAGTTTTCCCTTTATTCCTAGATTTCTTAGGTTTTTATCATAAAAGGTGCTGAGTGTTTTCAAATGCCTCTTCCACATCAACTGTGATGATCATGTAGGGTTTTTATTTTCCCTTCATTCTATTATGTATGTATGTATGTATGTATTTATTTATTTATTGGACATAGGATCTTGCTCTGTCATCCAGGCTGGAGTGCGGTGGCACAATCATAGCTCACTGCAGTCTCAAACTCCTGAGCTCAAGTGATCCTCTCACCTCAGCTTCCCAAGTTGTTGGAACTACAGGCACACATCACCAAGCCTGGTTAATTAAAAAGAAAAAAAAAAACTGTAGAGATGAGGCCTCACTATTTTTTCCAGACTGGTCTTGAAATCCTGACTTCAAGCAACCCTCTCACCTTGGCCTTCCAAAGTGTTGGGATTACAGGTGTGAGCCACTGTGCCCAGCCCCTTCATTCTCCTAATGTGATCAATTACATTGATTGTTTTTCTTGTGCTGAATCACCTTGTTTTCCTGAGATAACTCCCACTTAGCCATGGTGAATAATCTTTTTAATACGTTATTGAATTGGGTTAATATTTTGTTGAGGAGTTTTGCATTTGTATTCATGAGTGGTATTTGTCCGTAGTGTTCTTTTCTTATGGTGTCCTTGTCTGGCTTTGGTGTCAGAGTAATGCTGACCGCACGGAATGAGTTAAGAAATGTTCTGTCCTCTTCACTTTCCTGGAAGAGTTTGAGAAGAATGTGTATGAATTCTTCTTTAAATGTTTGGTAGAATTCACTCATGAAGCCATCAGGTCCAGGGCTTTCTTTGTTGGGGGGCTTTTGATTAATGATTCAAGTTCCTTACTAACTGTAAGCCTATCAGATTGCTATTTCTTCTTGAGTCAGGTTAGGTAATTTGTGTTTCTAGGAATTTGTCCGTTTCTTCTAGGTTATCTAATTTGTTGGTGTTCAGTTGTCTGTAGTACTTATTATCTTATCATCTTTTTATCCCTATAAGGTTGGTAGTATTGTCCCCACTTTCTAATTTTAGCTATTTGTGTCCTACCCTTATTCTGGAGAGAAATAAGTCGGTCTTTACCCACTGACTATACTGAAAACACAGCTCTCCCCTGAACTTTGCCAGGTGAAGGTTATTCCTATCCCACGCCTGCCCAGGTCTGCCATGAGTAGTTTCCATTTCTGTCCTCCTGCCAGCTCCAGGCACCTCTGCTAGTACTTGTTGATGACTTTGGGTCGAACCTGCCTCATCTGGATCCCCATGTGCCCCAGTGAGGGGTTTGGGGGGCCCAGGCCTTCCTCACACCTGTGCACTATTTCCAAGATGGAGAGTTGGGCCTTATTCCTGGGGATACCCACCTTGTGGAGGGGCAGAAGAGGGACTGTCTTCCTGAGGAAGCCCTGCTTAGAGCTCCTCAGGATTCTCCCTCACCCCCAGCACATCCTCCTGCAATGCCCCTTTACAAACCCTCATAGTCATGGGGGGTGGGAAGGGCTTATTCAGGCAGGAATCCACTCTCTCTCCACTGTCCCAAGGAGGACAGACCTGTGAATTTTTGGCGTGGTGGGGGAAGTAAAATGCTTGTTCTTCTCAGGAATTACTACACAATCGTTCAAACCACCCTACATGCAAGAACTGGGCATTACAGTATCATCGGCTTTCTTGGTGGGGCTAAAAGCCATGTATTTCCAGACATTTAACTTGTAAGATGGGGAACTCTGGAGTCCAAGGACCCCTCCTCACATAACCCTGAGCCCCTCCCTGCCTCTCCTTGGCTATCACTCCCTCCCCACCATAGCACCTTAGGTGGGGACTCACAGTGACACGACAAAATGCCCCGGAATGGCACCTGCTATGCACACACTAATTTAGCGCATTTTGAAGGCAGCATTTTAATCTGTAGGGAAGATGTGACGGTCTAATTCGGGGCCCGAGATCCGTTAAAGTGAAGTCCTAGTCTCATCACTGATTCCAGAATGAATTCCTGGGGCCTCTACCCACAGAGCACCTTCCCGCCCCTCGCCTGGAATACTGATCCGCAACCACTGTGTGCTTCAACCAGACCCTCCTCAAGTGTCGCTGCTTGAACATGCCTTCCCTTCCCCCATCTCCTTCCCACGTCTAAAATGTCCCACATCCTGCCCCACCCAGCTCTGTCCCCTGCCAGGCTTCACACCCTCCCCACTGCTGAGTTTATTGCATCCTTCCACGGTTGGTTGATTCTGCTTTCGCTATCAAGTTCATCCACTGCTGAGTCCTCAGTCTTGGCACTGGGAATGAATGAATGAATGAATGAATGAATGAATGAATGAATGAGCAAACCCAGTAGTTGGAAAATATAGAACCATGTAAGAGCTAGGACAATTGTGTGTCCCCTGTGTGTCCCCAGGCCCCACCCATCATCCTCCCACCACTATCCCACCTGTCACCAGCCCTCCCATCCCCCACCACAGGCTCCAGTCCTGGGCATCTCCTGCCAGTGCAGAAAGAGGGCTGTCTGACTCTACAGCTGCAGCCTCCTGTCTGGGTGATGCCACGCCTGTGGGATCAGAGGAGGAAGGATCTGGACATTGCCAAGGCTGTGGCCTTCTCTGTCTAGGTGGTGGCCCAGGGTCTTCTGAACTACTGGACTGTGACATCCACGCAGTGTCTGCTGAGCTGGGCCACTTTGGGCAGAGAGAGAGCAGAGTACCCCCTTTCTGTAGGCTTTGGTGAAGACTCTAGGGTGGGTTCACCCTACCAGCCATTTCTGTCCCCCAGACACCCCCTCACTGAAGCCTCCCCCAGTAAAGCAAGTACAAGGCTGAGGGCTGCAGGTTCACCACTTCTCCCCGCAATGAAAAATGCCACATTCCAGCTGAGGTGCTGCTGGGCCCCAGCTGCAGAAAACAGAAATGCACAGTTAACCAAGCTCTGGTTAGGAAAGATCTTTCTGAACTTAAAAAAGAACAAAATGGCCGGGCGCGGTGGCTCAAGCCTGTAATCCCAGCACTTTGGGAGGCCGAGACAGGTGGATCACGAGGTCAGGAGATCGAGACCATTCTGGCTAACCCAGTGAAACCCCGTCTCTACTAAAAAATACAAAAAGCTAGCCGGGCAAGGTGGCGGGCGCCTGTAGTCCCAGCTACTCAGGAGGCTGAGGCAGGAGAATGGTGTGAACCCGGGAAGGTGGAGCTTGCAGTGAGCTGCCATCCGGCCACTTCACTCCAGCCTGGGCAACAGAGCAAGACTCTGTCTCAAAAAAAAAAAAAAAAAGAACAAAATAAGATCAAGACCACCCTGGCCAACATGGTGAAACCCCGTCTCTACTAAAAATACAAAAATTAGCTGGGTGTGGTGGTGGGCACCTGTAGTCCCAGCTACTCAGGAGGCTGAGGCAGGAGAACCACTTGCCCCCAGTGGCAGAGGTTGCAGTGAGCCGAGATCGTGCCACTGCACTCCAGCCTGGCGACAGAGCAAGACTCTGTCAAAAAAAAAAAAAAAAAAAAAAAAAAAGAACATAATAATAGTGAGCAAAAAGAAGTTCAGGACATTTCATCATAAAATAAAAGTCTTTATATTAAGAAAAAAACCAAACTGATTACTCAAAAGACACTGCTATAATATCACAACACAGAAAACAAAAGATTAATATATTCTTAATATATAAAAAGCTGTTACAAATCAACAAGACCAACGACCACTAGATGACTGGCTAAAAGACGAGCAGGAATTTCATGAGCAAAATACAAATGGTTGATAATCCTATTTTAAAAACTGTGTTCGTTCTCACTAATAAGCAAAGAAATGTGATTTACAGTCATTATAGACAAAATATCCTTACTCAGCAGTGTTGACTGCCATATTCTTTTACAACGTTGGTGGGAATATAATTGCTACCAGCTTTCTAGAGGACAATTTGGCACTATGTAGCTAGACTTCATATCTAGCTTCTAAGAATTACTCTAAAAAACCCTTCTGCATGTGTGCAAAGACCTGTGTGCAAGTATGAACATCACAGCACTGCCTGTAACGCCTAAAAGCTGGAAACAGCAAAAACAGGTCATTGATGAAGCATCTGCTCTATAAAATATTATTCAGTCATTCAAAATCATGTTTCAAAAATGACTTAACGCTATGGGGAAATAATCACGGTTTGTTCAGTGAAATGCAGGAGACAAAACTGGTACCACAATATGATACTAATTACATAAAATAAAATGTCTGCATACGCATAACAAATGTATCACAGTGAAGCACACCAGCCTGTAAACACAGACCCTGCGTGGTTTCCAATGCTCCAAATTGTTCAGGTTTTCTACAATGAGCATGAGCTATGGTGAACTTTTTCTTTTTGTTTGTTTCTTTTTTGTGTGTGAAAGACAGATATCGCTCTGTCGCCCAGGCTGGAGTGCAGTGGCGCCATCTCGGCTCACTGCAAGCTCCACCTCCTGGGTTCACACCATTCTTCTGCCTCAGCCTCCCGAGTAGCTGGGACTACAGGCGCCCACCACCACTGGCTAATTTTTTGTATTTTTTAGTAGAGACGGGGTTTCACCGTGTTAGCCAGGATGGTCTTGATCTCCTGACCTCGTGATCTGCCCACCTTGGCCTCCTGAAGTGCTGGGATTACAGGTGTAAGCCACTGCACCCGGCCACCTCTTTCCTTTATTAATTTACCTAGTACCAGGTATTGTCTTATTAGCAGTATGGGAACAGTCTAATACAGTATACTACAATTTAGACCTCTAGTGACTATACCTGGAGCCCCCAGTTCTCCACCTCTCTCTCACAGGCACACACACAGCCATCCACTTACTGAAGAGGTTGAGTAAGGGCACAGCCTCAAGCCTACTGCCTGTGTTTGAATTCTGGGTGGTTTGCTAACTATGTAGATTTGGGCAAATCACTTAAAACTCATTTTCTTGTCTGAAAAATTGATAGTAAAGTTGCTTACCTTGTGGGCTATTGCAAAGGACAAAATAAAGTCCAGTATGTGCATTTGTTCATCACTGCATTTCCAGAGCCCAGAACAGTGCCTGGCATGTAATAGGTGCACAGTGCATGTCCAAGGAACCAGCAGCAGGCCCTCTACCCACCTGCCAGTGCAGGCACTGGTCAGTCACCGCGGCAAAGCTGATCTGCCCGCCCCTCACACACTCGCTCCCCAATCCCTTCACTTGGCAGCAGCCTTCCCTGACACCCCTGGGCGCCCGGCTCCTGGGACGCGTGTGGAGCTGCTGAGGAGGAGGAAATCTGAGGCCCCCACATCCTGCCCCAGGACCAGCTGGCCTTGCGGATTCCAGAACTTTCAGCCAGCCGGCCACCAGCCAGGAAGCGGAAGGTGCAGAAATAGAAACGCACAGAGAGGCAATTGCTCCTTTTGCCCTGCAAGGAAGGGAAGCCAGGGGGAGAGGGGCCAGGAGAGGAAGCTGAGGGGCAAAGGAGAGGATGGGGAGGCCAAGGACGGCGGGACGGGGTTCCAGAACTTGTCGACCCTCAGCTCCCACCTGCTCCCACATCCAGTGCCCTGGGTCAGGGTTGTGGGGAGCAACTTCCAAAACCTTCATCTTCCTGACAAAATCCCCAAATGAGGAGCTCTGATTTGCTCTGAATGTGACTTGAAGCTGGGCCCTGGTGAAAGTATTTATGGCAGCTTTCAAGGGTTGATGCTCTGGCTGGCAGCAGAGGTGAGAGGCAGGAGGGGGTGCTCATTAAGGGTCATTGGCTGGCTGAATGAATGAATGAAAGAATGAGTGAGTGAGTTGTGGCCAGCCCTATACCTCCAGCAGAGTCACTGGGCTTGAGGACAGGACCCTGCCTGCTGGCCATGTATCCAGACAGCCACAGACAGAAGACACGCTTAGCAGGCTGCACTGAGGCGGAGAAATGAGATCTGGCCCCAGCTCAGCTCTGCTGCATCCCAGGTCATCCGAGGAGGTCTGTGGCCTTCTCAGCCTCACACCCCTTCTTCCCAGTCTGGGGTGAGACCCTCACACTCCACAGCGCACCAATGGGACCCCAGGGCAAGCCTGGCTGGCTACTGGCCTACTGAGACCTGGGCTTCTACTTTATTCTCTCATGCAGAGTATAGCAGGAGGCCCCCCGAAAGTCCTCTAGTCCAGACTCCCCCACTGCAGCCAGCCTACATTCTAGAGCTGATGTGCGCCAAGACCAGGCAGGGAAGGCCACCTTCCTGCAGGACACTGACTCCCCAACCACTGTACTCAGACCACCTTGTAACGTTGGAAACCCTCTGCCCCCCCAGGCTGAGCTGAGCCCTTTCCAGCTCGCGGCCCAGTGGATCCCCGAGATCCCACAGAGGGGCCTGGCAGTGGCTTCTTCCAGGCAGGGCCCCCGATGCCCACCGCCCACCTTGGAAGGTCTGGCTGGAGAGGTCTCTGAGGGAAGGGACCATGACAAGGTTCCTCTTGCCTCCCCCATGCTATGGCCCTGGCCTTCCTGCAGAGCCCAGTGTCCTGGCAAGGAGCCACACAGGATCCCTGCACCCATGGCCCAACCACAGGCTCGGCCACCGCACACAAGGCACGAGCATCTGCTCCCTGGCCTTCCTGACAGGCAGCAGACAGCCTGGCACTGGCGGGCGGGCAGGCGGCGTGTGCAGGTTGGGGCCGCCCAGGGGCAGGAGTGCAGGCCTGCAGTTGACAAGGCCTGGTTTCCTGCTCTCACTCTGGGGAGGAAGAGGAAGATGACAAACAAACCAGTGCTTGTCAAGCAGTCATCTAAACACGCACTCAGAGGCCACTTCCAAAGACTGCCCTGGGGCAGTCCAGGGTCCATCGACAAGCATCCTCCCCAAAAAAGAATGACGTCAGCCAGGTGACAGCAGCAGGCAGGTACAACGGGGTCCTCTGGGGATGTCAGATTGCCAGGGGGCCTGTTCACCTGACCTAAAGCTCAACTCAGTTTCTCAGCCATGGACCAAGGTGTCCCTTTGCCCCATGAACTTTGAGAAACAGAGGGCCCTTCTCCTTAGAGGCTGAGAAAATCCCAGGGGAAGAAGGAATGAAAGCGGCACATCTCATCTTCTTAACATGCAGATTCAGGCCTGTTTTTCCAAGTCCATCACCAAACACAAGGTCTTTCCAAATTAGGTGCTGAGCTGAGCTCATATTCCCAAAATGCACAACCCCCCCTCCTTTTTTTTTTTTTTTTTTTTTTTTTTTTTGCTTGGGAATGCTAAAAAATAAAAAGTTATATGACGTGTCTTTTTAAATAGCACACACTTTTCCGCTAATCAAGAAAAATCGAGCCTGTGTTTTGCCGAAGCGATGTGATTTCTTTCCCCCCTCATTTTATTGTGCAAAGGAATTCGAGTCAGGCGGCCACATCCAGAAGCAGGAAGGGTGTATAGAAAGTTCAAAATTAGCATTTCCCCAGACTCCCTTTCAGACGCAAGGGCGAAAACGAACTTGGTCTCAGAGCTACGTTTTCCTCCTTGGAATCTAGGGGGTTTCATTAGCACGAGTTCCTTTTTTGATGGCCTTGTTTTCCTGCAAGTTAAAAGAAGGGGGTTTGATTTCATCTTGGCAGGTCGCTGAGGGCCTGGGCCCCCCGTGGGCTCTCTCATGTGTCCACTGCCCTGATCAATGTATTGGCTTCAGAAAGAACAAACAAGTCAAGCCCGTCGCAGGTGATTTATAGAATCTGTGCCTGATGGGTGGCCATGATTCATGGGGCTTCATTAAACCTGAACGCAGCCGCTTCCTCTGCACCTGCCACTGGGGACAGGCCACCCTCCCTCCTGGTCATCGGCCCCCTCTGAGCCCCAGACAAAAGGGCCTCTCACTTGCTTACATATTTTCCCACATGTGAGCCAGCAATTGGAAACTTCCTCCCGATAACTGTAAACCTCGGAGCTGGAATGTATGAGAAGGGGCTTCGGGTGACGTCGGCGGCCCGGGCACACCCAGGCACACAAGGCAGGCCTTTCATGAGGAGCTGCCCGGGCGGCGCAGCTGAGCCCATGAGAAGTGTCCCCAAGGCCCACCTGCAGATCCAGGTAGGCCGGCTGCCACTTGGGCAGGAAGGGGCTCTGGGCAGGCCTGGGCCACAGGACAATGGTCAGGTGGCAGGAACGACAGTCAGTGTGGTTTCTGTCCCTGTGTGAGCTGCCCTCTGAGTGATTTCGGGGGACGGGGGACGGGGGGCGGCTCGGCGTCACACACTCACCTTGCTGCCAGGGCAGCCTGCTAAAATTCTCCCAGGAATACACCTGCCCACACCTGGTTACCTGGGTCACTCTGTCTTCTGCCTGGGAGAGGCGGGGAGGACGTGGGAACCCACTGGCTAAGACATCAAAGCTGGAATTGCCCCACCTGTGTGCTGCAGGACTGGGGACGCTATAGGATTCTATCTCCCAGAACAGCAGCCACCAGTCATCCGTGGCCTCCAAGCACTTGCAACATGGCTGGTCTGCTTCAAGATGCCCTGGAAGAACAAAATACACCCCAGATTTTGAAGACTTAGTAGGAAAAAGGGGACGTAAAAGACTTCACTAATAATCACAATGGCAAATGCATGTTGTCATCATATGTTGGATAGATTGGTTTAAATAAAACATATTATTAAAATGTATTTCACCTGTCCTGCTCACTTTTTTTAAAATGGGGCCACCACTTACTATGTACCCACAGAAGTTAAAAACTGAATTTTTTTTTTTTTTTTTTGGAAACAGAGTCTCGCTCTGTCGCCCAGGCTGGAGTACAACGGCGTGATCTCGGCTCACTGCAACCTCCACCTCCCGGGTTCAAGCAATTCTCCTGCCTCAGCCTCCCGAGTAGCTGGAATCACAGGTGTACACCACCATGACTGGTTAATTTTTGTATTTTCAGTAGAGAGGGGGTTTTGTCATGTTGGCCAGGCTGGTCTCAAACTCCTAACCTCAGGTGATCCATCTGCCTCAGCCTCCCAAAGTGCTGGGATTATAAGCATGAGCCACTGAGCCCAGCCAATTTTTTGTTTAATGTGATCACTAGAAAGTTAAAAATTATAGATGAGGTTGACATAATCTTCCTATTGCACAGTGCTGGCCTGAGGGGAGCCAGTCCCGGGCTGGGGTCCTCATCTGCTTCCCACCCTGACAGGCCACCACGGGGCAGGTCTGGCTCTCCTGGGGAACCTGTCTGCCACAGGACTTGACAGGGAGGTGAAAGGCTGGCACCCACCGAGCACTTTCGACATGTCAGGCACTGGGCTAGGTGCTTGGCCTCGACAATCTTATTTAAGTTACATAACAACCCGGTAAGACAAGGACTACTACTCCCCCATTTTACAGACAAGGAAATTGAGGCTTGTCGAACTGAATCAACTTGTACAAAGTCCCAGAATCTCCACCCAGGCAGTCTTGCCTGAGCTCTTGCTTGGCCAACAAGCCCCGCTACTCCCGCACACCCATGGGCCTCTTGCCATACCACCTTCCCCACACAGGGGGATGGGGGACCTGAAGTGTGTGGGGGCAGTGGAGGGCATCTTTCTGAGGGTATCCTGCCCCCGAGGCCCAAGGAGGAATCTCCCTCATAGTTCACCGAGAAGGATTGGCCACCCTCAGTCTTGCAGGCTGAAGACTCATTTGGGAGCCACTCCAGGGTTGAGGCAGAGTCTGCTCCCAAGGGTTGGTTGTGCCCTTGCTCACGGCCCTGCACACAGTAGGTCTTCAATTAATACGGCATGAAGAAATGGTGCCAGGACAGTTCTCAGTGTTGGAAGTTCTTCCTTGTTTGAATCCCAAGCCAGGCTCCTTTGAGGATATCATTCAGAGTATTACTTTGCTTGGGGTGCGGTCCCAGGCACAGCTCTGGGCATGGGTGCAGGGCTCACACTGGACACACCCGATTCGGACCTTCCAGTGCCCCTTCCCTGTTGGAGGGGGCAGACAAGGACAGACAAGCCATGCACAGTAGGGCAGCAGTGACCCCCAGACTGAAGAAGAGGACCAGGACATTTTTTGGGTTTCTGGTCAATTAAATAGAACCCAAAGCAGAGTCATGTTCTAAGCATCTATGTTTAACAAATCTAAACTTCTAATGCACACCCTCTCTGCTAAAAGAACACAATCCCATCGAAGAATTTTTGCCTGATGGGAGGGAGTAGAATTTTCGTGGCAACATTACATCACTTTAGACCAAAGAGACGGTCTCTGGGAAGACAGAGCTGGTTCTGCACGTACCTCCTCTCCACAGTCACGGACACGGAGGTGCACAGCGGTCGGCGCTCAGGATCACCGGGCAGCCGTACGTGCCCCAGGCAGCGGGAGCCCCAGCAGTGCCAGCTCCCACACTGTCTGGCTGTGACAACCTCAGGTCCTCGGTGACAGGGAGCCTCTGCCAAGACAGTCTGAAAAATTGGAAGGGGCCCCGCTCATCTTTGTGGGGTCACCAAGAGCTTCAGAGAAATTTGCTGAGCACCAGCTTCCTGATCACGTTTCACATTTGACCAAAAGATGTTCCTCTGCAGCCTCCCTCCCTTGGTCCCCAAATTGGCAGCACTTTCTGGAAGCTAGATGCAAAGGATGTCCTTTGTCAAGGGAAAAAGATATGTTTCCTTTGGGATAGAAGGACACACACACACACACACAGACACACACACACACACGTGTTTATGCACATGCAGATATGTCTGCCTCTCTCTATGGACATGTATAGAGATTTGGTTGTTTATGCATAAAATATCCCTGCATGGATACCCAGGAAACTGGTAACGTCAGTTGCCTTTAGGGAGGAAAACTAGGGGTCTGGGAGTCTGGAGTAGGAAAATTTTTTAACCATGTTTTATATTTTTAAATTGTTCTACTCTGAGAAAATTTGAAAGTGTATAAAAAGCAAAGCTCTGAGTCCTTTGTCTCCAACCCCGGGGCCCCTCTCGCCTGAAGTTCTGCCATGAAGATCAATCTCTGCCTGTGCCTGGTTCCCTCGGGGCCCTGCTGAGGGGTGAGCAGAGGACACCACCCTGAGGGGCCACCCATTGTCTCCCAACCTCAGTTCCCAGGACTCCCATCCCCACGGGCCCTCCAGGCTCTGTGAGGCTGTGATTCTGGGCTGGGTGAAGCCGGACCTGCCGCAGGGCCGATGCCGGCCTTTGTGGAGCCAGCCCTGGAATCTCAAAAATGTCCTGTGGTCAGGCCTGAGCTTTGTTAGTGACTCAGCAGAAAGCACCCAGCCCTGGCCCCGTGGCAGGCAGGCAGACCAGCCCCAACCTGGGGTGCAGCCTCAGGCCTCCAGTGTCCAGAGCCCAGGTCTGTGGCGATGTGGGCCCAGTGGGTGAGTGGCCACTGTCCAGACCCTCTGTCTCGGCGAGGCATCAAAGGCTGGCAGAGTTGGCTGCTGGGATAGGCCCTGGATGGGGTCAGAGCCCCGGCTCCGGGCTGAACTGTGTCCTGACCCGCTGGCTGAACTCCAAGGCCTCAGTTTCCCCATTCACAGGAGAAGGACAACTGCATGTAAGCAGAAGCCAGACTTTAGAAATGCAGCTGTTCTGTGATGCAGGTGGCATGCTTGTCAAGGGTAAAAGCACAGGAGGCCGACAGGCCACACTGAGGCTGCGTGGCCACAGGCAGCCTCCTTGCCCTGGAGTCCCAGTTTCTCCTCCATGAAATGAGGCTAATAAGACTTCCTCCAGGCCGGGAACTGTGGCTCACGCCTGTAATCCCAGCACTTTGGGAGGCCGAGGCGAGCAGATCACTTGAGGTCAGGAGTTCAAGACCAGCCTGGCCAACATGGTAAAACCCCGTCTCTACTAAAAATACAAAAATTAGCCGAACATGGTGGAAGGCACCTGTAGTCCCAGCTACTCAGGAGGCTGAGACAGGAGAATCGCTAGAGCCCAGGAGGCAGAGGCTGCAGTGAGCCAAGATTGTGGCAGTGCACTCCAGCCTGGGTGACATAGTGAGACTCTGTCTCAAAAAAAAAAAAACAAAACAAAAAACCTCCCTCCAGTATCCGTGCTTGGGATGATTAAATGAGACAGTGCAGAGTCTTTAAGACATCAGCCGCCGCCAGCACCTTGAGGCTGCTGAATACCACCTGTCCCATCACTGACACGATGCTTCCACTCCGCTTATTTTCTTAAATAAATGTATTTTTACTGGCTACTTGATAGCACTGCCATATGTGGTGGATCAACGTCACTTGCCATAAATAGATTACACATTAAAAGTCACCCTTCACAATAGTGCTGAAGCTCAGCCACCTGTGTCCCACCCAAAACCAGCTCACGTAGCCCCAGATTTGGGGACGCTGAGATGAAGACATAAGTAACAAGCTTCGTATGCAATGATGGTAGAAAGGCAGGCAGAGGGGACACGGTTTGCTCATTCAATTCTGCAAGCTTGGTGCCTGTCTTTCTTTCTTTCTTTCTTTCTTTCTTTCTTTCTTTCTTTCTTTCTTTCTTTCTTTCTTTCTTTCTTTCTTTCTTTCTTTCTTTCTTTCTTTCTTTCTTTCTTTCCTGTTTTCTTTCTTTCCTTCTTTCCTTCCTTCCTTCCTTCTTTCCTTCCTTTTCTTTCTTTTCTTTCTTTTCTTCTTTCCTTCTTTCTTTCTTTTCTTTCTTTCCTTCTTTCTTTCTTTTCTTTCTTTCGTGTCTTGCTCTGTCGCCCAGGCTGGAGCGCAGTGGCGTGATCTCGGCTGACCCCAGCCTCCGCCTCCTGGTTCAAGTGATTCTCCTGCCTCAGCCTCCGGAGTAGTTGGGACTACAGGCGTGCACCACCACGCCCACTTATTTTTTTTGTATTTTTAATAGAAATGGGGTTTCGCCCCACAATGAGATACCATCTCACACCAGTTAGAATGACAATCATTAAAAAGTCAGGAAACAACAGGTGCTGGAGAGGATGTGGAGAAATAGGAACACTTTTACACTGTTGGTGGGACTGTAAACTAGTTCAACCATTGTGGAAGACAGTGTGGTGATTCCTCAAGGATCTAGAACTAGAAATAGCATTGGACCCAGTGATCCCATTACTGGGTATATACCCAAAGGATTATAAATCATGCTGCTATAAAGACACATGCACACGTATGTTTATTGTGGCGCTATTCACAATAGCAAAGACTTGGAACCAACCCAAGTGTCCATCAATGACAGACTGGATTAAGAAAATGTGGCACATATACACCTTGGAATGTATGCAGCCATAAAAAAGGATAAGTTAATGTCCTTTGTAGGGACATGGATGAAGCTGGAAACCATCATTCTGAGCAAACTATCGCAAGGACAGAAAACCAAACACCACATGTTCTCACTCATAGGTGGGAATTGAACAATGAGAACACATGGACACAGGATGGGGAACATCACACACCGTGGCCTGTTGTGGGGTGGGGGGAGGGGGGAAGGATAGCATTCGGAGATATACCTAATGTAAATGACGAGTTAATGGGTGCAGCACACCAACATGGCACATGTATACATATACAACAAACCTGCACATTGTGCACATGTACCCTAGAACTTAAAGTATAATAATAAAAAAAAGAAATGGGGTTTTGCCATATTGCCAGGCTGGTCTCGAACTCCTAAGCTCAGTGATTTGCCTATCTCAGCCTCCCAAAGTGCTAGGATTGCAGGCGTGAGCCACTGCGCCTGGCCTGCCTTTCTTATTAGGTAATTTGTAAAATTCCAGTTAAAATCAGCAAAGGCAAGAGAGAGGTGTTACACACCTTCATGTTAGCAAAATTGTTTTGAAATGAGAAAAGCAGGTGCTGGGGAGGATGTGATGAAGCCCACGCTCACGCAGGCATCAGCAGGTTCACGCATGTGAAGCACGCATGTGCCCAGGAAGGGTGGGTTAGCATGATTATCATATCCTGTTGGTGGTAACTATAAACTGGAACAGGACAGAGGGAAAACAATACAGAAGTAACAACTACTGACCCAGGGCCATGAACAGGTACGCAACCCCAAAGTAAGGATTCTAGGCCTAAACACTGATCCCAAGGAAACAGCCTCCCCGCCGCGTGCAACGACACCCCTGCTGAGACAGACCTGCTGATGGTCATCGTCCACGTCCAATGCTCGTCCTTGCTCACCCCGCCCCAGCCCACCGAAACTTCCGCGTTTCCCCACCAGTCAAGCTCTTGTGTTGGGGGCTTTGTGCTTTCTTGAAGCAACTTCCCCAACCCCAGGTTTCCCCTCCTGCACCCCTCCACCGCTGCTCAGATCGCCCCCCTCAGGAAGGTCAGAGCTGACCCTGGTGTCCGCAGAGGCACCTGCCCAACACCCCTGCACTCCTTTGCCTGTGTGTTTTTCTCCAGACCACTTATGCCCACCCAACATGGTCCATCTCATGGTTAGTTACTGTTTATTTGGTTTATTGTTCTGTAGTCCCTGAACTACAGAACGCCAGCTCCTGAGGATGGGGACTTGTTCACCGCTGCATCCTCAGCACCCAAAGGAGAATCTGGCAGGCAGGAAATGCTCGGTGGATGTTTGTTGAATGAATAAATGATGCTGTCAGTGGAGACCGTCCAAACGTCTGAGCCAGTGAGCGTGCAGACACTCAACCCACCATGTGGAAACATGGGAACCCACTGAGAGGGAATTCCAGAAGTGGACACACACCTGTGGCGATGAATTAACTCCATGTGAATGTGTTCACAGACTTTGCAAGGAGCCCAGACACAGGGCGCGAGAGGACAGAGGACACGTTCTCCATTCCTGTCACTGAGATCTGAGCAGCCCGGGATGAAACTATCCATTTAGCAAGACCATACAAGAAAATCAAATGGCCCATGCACTGCTTTGGTCTGTGCCCTTGCTGGCAGGAGGGTTGGGACTGGCTAGGCCTGGCTCTGGTCAGCCACTGCGTTGGCAGGACCCTGCCAGTGGCCTGTCATTTGTCTCTCTGTCCTGGGTCTCTCAGTGGTGTGGCAGTCCTCAGCCGGATAGCACCCGAAGTCCTTTTCATTTCCAACCAGGTTCAACAGTGTAGGTGGCTTCCTTTGAGTGGAGTTGCCCGGACAGGGCAAGGCTGGTGTGGGCCCAGCCAGGTCCTATCTGTGAGTTGGAGGCAGGCAGGAGGGTGAAATTCCTGGCCCGGCCCTTGGGTGAGTCTCCTTACGGAGGCACTGAATGGGACAAGGCATGAGAATTGTAATGCAATGGTCAGGATCCTTCTGGGGGAACTGCCGTAAACACCTGCTTGGCATCTAAAGCAGACTGTGGGTCTCCGGTGAACATAAGGCAGGCCTCTCGCTCTGCCTAGAGCATGTACAAGCTTCAGGATCTTCACAGTGACACTAGGGATAGGGACCTTTGGAATAGTATTATGAGACCTGAAAAAAATAACATGTGGGTGTCAGACACACGCCAGGGCTCAGTGGATCATTACATAATCATCATCATTTTTATCATTGTTATCTCCATCCTGGCAACACTGGATGCTCTTATTATTAATATTATTTTGCATTGAGTATTAATTATTAATATTATTAACTGACTAATATTAATTATGTTAACATTATTATGCACTGTTAATATTGTTAATATTCATATTTTTATTAATATTATTTTGCACTGACAAATGATAATTGTATATTAATATTATTTTGCATTGACAAATGGTGATTGTATGTTAATATTATTTTGCATTGAGAAGTAGTAATTGTATATTAATATTATTTTGCACTGACAAATGGTAATTGTATATTTATGTGATGCTTTGATACCTGTGAGCAAGGAGATGGATATGTTAATAGCTTGATTGAATCATTCCCTATTGTATGTGTTTATCAAAACATTACACTGCACCCCACTGGACCCTTGAATCTCATCATCTGATGGTGGGCTTTGGGCCAACAGAGAAGAGTGGGGTGGCTGCTTCTGGAAGCCTTTCTTCTGATGATTGTAGGGGGAATTCTCCTAGCAGCTCTTTCTCATTCTTAGAATATGTCTGAGTTCTGAGAGCAATGTGGCAAGGCTGAGGAGAATCCTTTGAGGGCCCAACTGTCCTGACTTCAAGGTCCTGGCACCTCCTTGGAGTTGACTTAAGTACACACAAAGATCTGTGCACAGATGTGTGCAGAGGCTGTATTCTTAACCACCGCAGACTAGAAACAACCCAAATGTCTTTCAACTGAAGAACTGTGAACAAACGGTGGTACATCCATTCAATGGAATACTACTGGGCCATGAAAAAGAACAAGCCAAATGGATGGTCCAAAATGCATCATGCTAAGAAGCTGACTCAAAGGCTATACACTGTATGATTCCATTTATGTGATGTTCTGGAAAAGGCAAGACTGCAGGGGCAGGAAACAGGTTCCGTGTTTCCCAGGAGCTGGGGGAGGGGCAGTTTTTGTGGTGATGAAGCTGTCCTAGATCTCAACTGTGGCAATGGGTACACAGCTGTGTTTGTCAAACTCAAATAACCGTACACTTTAAAAGGGTGAATTTTATTGTATGTAAATCTTACTCTAATAAAAGTGTTTAAAATAACAACATCATATGAATTTGCTGACAAAAAAAAAAAAAAAAAAATGGTCCATGTAAAAGCATTTGTCTTTGTCTTAGAAGTTTTGGTTGCAAGTGACAGAAGTCCTAACCCTTCTGCAAAACTGGGAACATGCTGGCTCATGTAATAATAGAACCCAGCTGTAGACCTCAGGCACCCCACGACTGAGAAGGTGACAATGATGGCATCAGAACACCATCTCTAAGCATCTGCTTTCTCTATGCTGGCTTCACTTTCAGGGCAACGTGAGGGACTTTTGTTATTCTGATGGGAAGAGAGTCTATGTTCTGACCACTCTGGCCAAAATCCCAGGTACAACTCTCATTGGTACAGCTTGGGTCATGTGGCCATCCCTGGGCCAATCAGAAGGAAGAATATATTTTCTTGTTAGAAAGGAATGAGCTCACAAGTCATGGGAAGACTTGCAGGAAGCTTAAATGCATATTGCTGGATAGAAGAACCAATCCGAAAAGGCTACTTTCTCTATGATTCCAACTACGTGACTTTCTGGAAAAGGCAAAACTATGGAGATGGTGAAAAGGTCAGTGGTGGTCAGTGGTTGCCAGGGGTTAGCAGGGAAGGAAGAATGGACAGGTGGAGCACAGGATGTTTAGGGCAGTGAAACTCTTCTGTAGGATACTGGCAAGGTGGGCGCATGTCCCCATACCATTTGTCAGATTTCATGGAACGTACCCCACCAAGTGTGAGCCCTCAGGTAAACCAGGAGCCTTAGTCTCATAACAAAGTAATCCCAGGGGCTCCTCAGTTGGGACAAAGGAGTCGATCAGCGTGGTCAGAGGGACGCCTGGTGCCTGACACCTGGCAGCAAGGTGAGATGTTAGTAACAGGGGAAACCGCGGGTAGCAGGCAAAGTGGAAACTCTCTGCACTTTCTTCTCAATTTTTCTGTAAACCTAAAACTGCCAGAAAAAAAAAAAGTTAAAATTAACTTTAAAAACTAGACGAAGAAGTGGGAGGGATGTTGGACAGGCAAGGGACAAAGGGTCACACAAGTGCACGTGGGTGCCTGTGGTGGGTGTGCGTGGGTGCCTGTGGTGGGTGCGCATGGGTGCCTGTGGTGGGTGCACGTAGGTGTGCGTGGGTGCATGTGGGTGCGTGTGGTTGCCTGTGGTGGGTGCGCATGGGTGCATGTGGTGCTCGTGGGTGCGCGTGGGTGCGTGTGGGTGTGCGTGGGTGCCTGGGGTGGGTGCGCGTGGGCGCCTGTGGTGGGTGTGCGTGGGTGCGTGTGGGTGTGTGTGGTTGCCTGTGGTGGGTGCGTGCGGGTGCATGTGGGTGCATGTGGGTGCACGTGGGTGCCTGTGGTGGGTGCACGTGGGTGTGCGGGGGTGCGTGTGGGAAGGCAGCACTGAGCACGTGTGCGCTTCACACCTGTGAACCTGCTGATACTTGTGTGAGTGCCAGCTTTGCCACATCCTCCCCAGAACCCTCTTTTGTCTTTTTAAAACCTATTTCGTTAACGTCAAAGTGTATAACAACTCCTTGCCTTTGATGAATTTTTTTTTTTTTTTTTGAAGACAGTCTCACTCCATCACCCAGGCTGGAGTGCAGTGGTGCGATCTCAGTTCACTTCAACCTCCACCTCCCGGGTTCAAGTGATTCTCCTGCCTCAGTCTCCCAAGTAGCTGGGACTATATGCTTGTGCCACCATGCCTGGCTAATTTTTGTATTTTTAGTAGAGACGGGATTTCGCTAAGTTGGCTAGGCTGGTCTTGAACTCTTGACCTCAGGTGATCCACCCTCCTCAGCCTCCCGAAGTGCTGGGATTAGAGGCGTGAGCCACCGCACCTTGCTGCCTTTGCTGATTTTAACTGGGATTTTTTTAAAAAAATTATCTAATAAGAAAGGCAGCTGTCAGTAAACCCTAACACCAAGTTTGCAGGATTGAATTAGTGCATAACTACACTCGTGTAAACGCACACACAGCAAGGCACACGTGTCTCAGAAGAAGTATGGAAGGGCACATGCTAATCCTTGTGAGGGTTATTAGTGGCTGAGATTTTATTATTGCAGGTGATTTTTTTCCCCTTTGGGCTTGCTTATCTCTTCTTTCTAAGGTGTGCCTACTGAACACATATTGCTCGTGTAACTCAAATAAATAAATAAATACATAGTGAGCCGCATGCAAGGGAACGAGTGAGGTCAGGTGCTTCCTTTTGTTCTGGATCTCTGGAATCAGCCCGAACCCAGGGTCGCCGCTAATGATTGAGGGGAGATTGGGGATGCGTCAAGGTAAAAGACGATGTGTTATTTTTGTAATAAGTGTAAACAAAATGTTTTTAACGTGCCTTTTTTCTTACCCCTGCTAAGGTAAAATGAGTGCCTCGGTTTGGGGCCAGCAGGGGGGAGAAGAAGCCAGAGATGCTGAGAAGGAACTTTCTTTTCCCGTTTCAGAGAAAAGGATTTCTGCTTTCAAATCCGCTGTTTCCTGAAGCTGGGTGCTGAGTTCAGCTGCCCCTGGAGGAGCAGCAGCAGCTCTGGGCTGCTGGCAGGGCCGCATCCTCTTCAGCCTGGCCAAATTCCCTGCAGCCAGGGGAAGCGGCCCATGCTGGCTGTCCTGGGATGCAACATCAGACCCGCACGCTGGAATTTGACCCTTTTCCTGCCTGACACCCAGCAAAACAAACCCCAGGGAAGGGATCAATGCCTGCCACCGGAATCCAGAAGAAAGAGGAGTGACAGATAAGCCCGGGGTCACAGGCCAGTGAGGTCAGGACCTCCCAGGGACGGACACACAGCCCAAGGTTTGGGTGTGAGATTTCGGAGCCCCAGGTAATAAAACTAAAGCGGTTAAGGTGCCTGGCAGCTCAGTGCCTCACAGTGCTAGCTGGGGCAAGGATGGGAATTCACCTGAGTTCACTGTGGTTGCTATTGTCTGAATCATGTCATCCCAAAATTCGTATGTTGGAGTGTACCTCGGGATGTGGCACCTCAGGATACCTCAGTACCTCGGGATGTGGCGTTGTGTGGAGAAAGGGTTGTTAGAGAGGTAATTAAGTTAAAATGAGGCCATGAGGGTGGGCCCGAATCCAATTTAATTGGCATCCTTCTGAAAAGGGGAAATTTGGACGCAGAGAGAGAGAAAAGCAGGGAGGGCGCCCTGGAAACAGGAAGGCAGCCACGTCCAAGCCAGGGAGGCCCTGGAGCAGACCCCATCTCAGAGCTCCAGCAGGAACCAACCCTGTCCAACCTTCATGTTGAACTTCTGGCCTCCAGAGCTGTGACACGATCTACTTCTGTGGTTTAAGCCATGTAGCCTGTGGCACTTGGCACTATACCAGCCCCAGGAAACCCAACACAGTGGCCAAAATAGAGCGGGCAGCTGGCTTGCTAACGTCACACAGCACACTGTCAAGAGTGGGGTCTTCAGGCCGGGCGCGGTGGCTCAAGCCTGTAATCCCAGCACTTTGGGAGGCCGAGACGGGCGGATCACGAGGTCAGGAGATCGAGACTATCCTGGCGAACACTGTGAAACCCCGTCTCTACTAAAAAATACAAAAAACTAGCCAGGCGAGGTGGCGGGCGCCTGTAGTCCCAGCTACTCGGGAGGCTGAGGCAGGAGAATGGCCTAAACCTGGGAGGCGGAGCTTGCAGTGAGCTGAGATCCGGCCACTGCACTCCAGCCCGGGCTACAGAGCGAGACTCCGTCTCAAAAAAAAAAAAAAAAAAAAAAAAAAAAAAAAAAAAAGGGAGTGGGGTCTTCAACTCACCACTCAGGGACCCAGTAGTCAGGTGTAAGGTGGAACGCCCTTCCAATATGGCTAGAGCCAGACTGTCTGGGCCCAATTCCCAGCTTTGTATGTATTACTTAACCTCTCTGTGCCTCAGTTTACCAAGCTATAAAATGGGCATAATGACAGCACCTGCCTGGTGATGCTCTTGGAAGGATGAAAGGAGGAGATGGTGTGGGCATCCAGACGGCACCAGGCATCGCCCTGAGAGCTGACCATGCGGGGAACGCTCCATCCTCACGCCAGCCAGGTGTCGCCACCTCTCTCTTGCTGATGGAGACCAGGAGGGTCAGGGCAGAAGGCCGTGCCCGAAGTCTCACAGCCAGGAGCCTGCCTCCCACTGGTCCCTGTGTGGCCAGTGCTGCCCTGGGGGCTGCTGCTGTGCACTGGAGGGGGGGCTGCTGCCGTGCACTGGAGGGGGGGCTGCTGCCGTGCACTGGAGGGGCAGTTGCGCAGAGGAGCCAGAGCAGATGGTGTCGAGGACAGAGCTTGCGGCCCTGCACCTGGCTCCCAGAGGAATGGGCGGCCCTGCACCTGGCTCCCAGAGGAATGGGCGGCCCTGCACCTGGCTCCCAGAGGAATGGGCGGCCCTGCACCTGGCTCCCAGAGGAATGGGCGGCCCTGCACCTGGCTCCCAGAGGAATGGGCGGCCCTGCACCTGGCTCCCAGAGGAATGGGTCTCGGAGCTGCTCTGCACAGACCCTGACCTTGAGGAGAGGGAGAGGCACCACTCCCTCCTCCACTCACTCAGGTGAGCACTCAAAGCGTCATACGTAACCAGGAGCACTGGTTGCCGTGGCGATTTCAGAGGTGAGTCCAACGTGGACCCTCACCCTGAGACGGACACAGTTTCATGAAAGATGCCAGACTCACACATTCACTCACTCACTCATTCCCTCATATATTCATTCTGCAAAGTTTCGCTCATTACCTACCTGAGGACAGGACTCAGTCTCAGAGCCAAGGAGAGCATGGTTGGGAGGAGCCTCAGACGCTCTCCAGCATCCCTGCCCCCAGGTGTCCACACACCTGTGTACTCCCCAACCTGGAGCGTGGCGGGGCTGTGAAGAGGGTGGATGTGCTCTCGTGATGAGGTTACTTTGTATGGCAAAGGTGGCCGGACGTCTGCAGGTGTAATTAAGGTCCAACCGGCTGACCTTGAGTTAATCAAAATGGCGATTATCCTGGGTGGGCCCAAGCTAATCAGGTGAGCCCTTTCAAAATGGCCTTGAAATCAGAGACTCTCCTGCGGGATTTGGAGATCCAGCCCCATGAGGAACAGGGGCAAGGAAATGCAATCTTCCACAACCTCGAGAGCTTGGAAGAGGGTCCCAAACCTCAGAGGAGACCCCAGTTCCAGTTGGCACCTTGACTGCAGCCCCACGAGACAGAAGGCTCAGCTATGCCATGTCCTGACTCCTGACCTGCCCAAACTTTAAGACAATAGATAAATGCCATTTTAAGCTTTTCAACTGGTGACCATTTGTTATGCAGCAATAGAAAACCCACACGGAGGGTACATTTCCTGAGCCAGGCACAGATTCTGTGGTTGAGAAGCTGGGGAGTGGAGGAGGAGAGAGATGCTTCAGGTGTTTGTTCACACCCATTTCACCGTTCAGCCGGCACATGGGCCGAGCTTCCCCTGTGCGCTGGGCATAGGACCCGCCCTGCAGGAGCTCAGTGTGTGGGTGGCCGGAGTCCTGAGGACCAACATGGGGGCCAGTGGAGCTGGCACGAGGTGGCATGGGGAGAGGGGTTTTCAGAAACATCAGGTGCGCCCTGCTGTAGCTGCAGACCCTCAGCTAAGTCTGGGACGGTCATTCTGAACTGGCTACCAGGGTGCTGGGCACGGGATAGCTATGACCTGGCCAACTGCCCCTGGTCCACTTGAATGTGTGTGCCAGATGTCCACTCTCCCACCTAGGCTCTTTCGCAGGCTTTCAATGCACCCCTCAAACCATCCCAAGTCCCAGCCCCCCACAGTGGGTTGGATCTGCCTGTCTGTTCCCTCAGATGGTCCCCCACGTGACTGGTCAGGTGAGTGCCCAGGGCCTTGCTACGCTGTCCCGAGACCATCCAAGGGGCCGCCCGCCCACGCCACTTGGACAGCACGCAGCCTGGAGGTACTGCCCTGGGCTCCCCCGCGTTTAAACATGACCCCTGACCCTGCCCGCTGCACAGAACACATGGAGCGCTTCAGGGAACGGGGCCACGGCCCTGCTGCCTCCTATGGCCCCACTACCTGCCCAGACGCCTCGTGCTGCATGGGGTTCCCAGAGCTGAGGCAGCCAAGGGTCAGCCCCAGCACTGCCAGCGTTGGGGCCTGCTTGGAGCCTGACATCTTCCACCCCTCTGCACCGGGCTCTTCACACTCGGCTGGGAGCTTCCCCCAGCGATGCCACACTGATCCTGCCCACCACCTCAAATCCGGCCCACTCACTAGACCCACTTCACAGGAAAAGAAACCGAGGCTCAGCTTGAAGATGCCGCTTGCCCTGGGACGCTTGGAGAAACAGAAGGAGAGGCCAGCGGCTGAACCAACGGTGACCCCAGGCCTTTGCTTACCCGAGCACCTGCTCATGGGCATTTGGGTGGTTTCCAGCTTGAGGCTGTCACAAATAAAGCCGCTGGGAACCTTCGTGTATGGGATCTGGGGAGGCTGTGCACTTTAATCTCCCTTTGGAGAATACCCAGGAGTGGAACAGCTGAGTCACACAGAGATGGATGTTTAGCTTCGGAAGAATCTGCAGAAGAGGTTTCCAAAGGGCTGGTACCCGTGGTGTGGGAGGGGTCCAGTGGCCCCACATCCTCGCTGGCGCTGAGTCAGTCAGTCATTCTTATTTCAACGTCCTACCAGGCGGGTACTGGGTCACACTCACTGGGGTTCATCGGGGACTCCAGTGACCTGTGCTCGGCCACTTGATGTCCCAGAACTCACTGCAGTTCTGTTCTTCCTTGTCTTTTTTTTAAGTCTTTTTCTCCTTGTATTCCATTTTGGAGAATTTCTATGACTGTGTTGTCAAGTTCATTATTCCTTTTTTTTTTTTTTTTTTTTTTACACTGTCTCATCTGCTGTTAATCCCTTGTATCACATCGTTTTTAATCTTGGATGCTGCAGATTTTCCCGCGAGCAGCTCAGCGTGGGTTTCCTTCTCATCTCCCAGCCTTTCGCACCTGGGCAGGTGCAGCGCCGGCCTCTGGCCTGGCCGTCGGCCTCCACTCACACCCCCTCCACTCTGTGCTCCCCATGCCCCACGGCTGTGTGCTTTTTTCTAGCCATGCGGAAATTCCTCTGTTGGCTCCCTTTGCATTTTGAAGAAAATTCCTCTCATGGTCTACAGGGTTTTCACAGCTTGGCCTCCACGCACTCCTTCCACCCCAAACCCCTCAATGCCCCACGTCTTGACCCCTGGCACACTGGGCCGCTTTTCCTCCCTAAAGCACATCCTACTGAGTCCTCCCACCTCTGAGCTATGCTCATGCCTCTGTTAGGAATCACACACACATTCACACATGCACACACACTCACACACATATATGCAGGCACAGAAACATCCCCTAAACCTGCCTGCACACAGACACATTCAGATAGACACGTTCAGATAGACACATTCAGATAGACACATTCAGATAGACACATTCAGATAGACACGTTCAGATAAGACACATTCAGATAGACACATTCAGATAGACACATTCAGATAGACAGGTGCACATGCATGTATGTGCACACACAGATACACAGACACACACAGGTACATTCACGCACAAAGCACACACATGGACATGTGTGCACACAGAGATACACATGCATACACACACGTGTACACAGATGAGCATGCATGTGCACATATGCATACGTGTGTGTGCAGGCCCCACATGGCCAACTCCTCTTCCAGGAGACCCTTGACAATTTTTGTAATTGTATTATTCGCTTGTCTGATGAACCTGGATATTTTTTCTTTCCTCCCCACCAGAATCCAGCCTTCTTGAGAGCAGGGCCTAGCACATAGCAGGTGACTAGCGAATGAATGAATTAATGAATGAATTAATGAATGTGCGTATGGATGGAGGGAAAAGCAGGTAAATAGGCTACACCTGCTCTGTTCAAAGGGGTATGGCTTTGAACCCTGGCCCTTCTGCCCCCACACCGTGGCCACCAGCACGTCATTTAACCTCCTGGCCCCCTGCTTCTGGATGGTAGGATAACTGGATCTCACATGGCCCACGGTGAACGGTTGAGCTGATTCCCTCTCTTTCCCACTGGGCTGCGTGTCCCCTGTCCTGTGGGTCTTGCCCAGACGCCATCGCCTCACAGTGTCTAGCCCCCCGTAGCTGCCCAGCAAGGATTTTGCTGAAAGGATGGCCATCCTGGGGCTGAGGTCCCAGCAACAGTAGCCCTGCCTGTCCAGCTTTCGCTCTCCCTCTCCCCAGCACCTTCTCTCTCATCATGGCCGCTTCCATTTTGCCCTCACTCTCTGCAAAACACCTGCAAGCCCGGGTCTCTTGGGCCCAGGACCTGGGGCCCAGGGAAATGGCTGCTCCACGTGCCCTGAGAAGCCAGAAGGCAGGTGTCCAGGTCTAGGGTGTGGCCTGGAGGAACCCGAGCTGCTGGAGACTGGCATGTGCTCACTGCTAGTGACTGGGAAAGCTGTGTGAGCAGGGGCCCTTGCTTTATGGTGATGTGACCTCGGTGCAATGGTGGTCCCTGGAGAACTCCATTGTGCTTCTCAGCGGGCTCCCGGGAGGGACAGGGCCCTGTGCTCTCCTTCCAGAGTGAGGCTTGTCCACTTACCTTATGGTGCTAGGAACTGCCTGGAACGGGGGCTGTAGGATCAGGAAGGGGGCTGTGGGGAGGGAGCGTGGGGCCCTGAACAGGACTGCTCTGCTCTGCTGCTCACATCCCGGTAACTCCATGCCTCCGTTTTCTCTCCTGTCAAATGGGTGGCAAAGCCACACCCCTTTGAACAGAATAGCTGCCTGGTCTTCAACGGGTGTGGAACCCAGCAAGTGTTAGCCCTTTCCCAGAAGAATAAAGCAAGAACAGTTTTACTCTTAGCTGATCACAGACACCAAGTCCAAAGGCTGGGATCTACGTGCTGGGATGTCTCCCGTCGTGCCCACCCAAGAGGGATCCCCTTACACTGCAGTGTAGGGGGGTCTTGACACTCTCACTCTCTCTACCCATCAGTCTTTTCCACCCTCTGCCTACCTGGGGACACAAGGCTCTGGCGCTCAGAGGGTAACGAGGGGCTCCACCCTGGGGCTGGGGGAAGCGGTTTCTCCCTGCATGTCCCTGGAGGTGCCCTGGGTCTCCTCTTCTCCCTGGCGGAGCAGCTTCCACCCAAACCCTGACTCTGATGACTAGAGACGCCATTCAGGTCATCTCTCTGAAGTCCCATCTGTGTCGCCAGGTTTGTCTCTATGGACCAGGGTGCTGATGGGATGAGGCTGTGGATCTGCAGAGACAGGACGCACAGGTCTGCGGATGAATTCCCGATTGTGGATATGGACAGGGAGAAGCAAGGAGATCGTAGAGGTTTCTGGGTGGAGCCAGTGGAGGGGCGGCAGTGGGATTTACGGAGATGGGGAAGACGGGGGTTGAGTTGCCTGGGAAAGGATTGGACACCCGCTTGGACACATTCTGCTTGACATGTCTGGGAGACCCCAAAGGGAGACGTCAAGTGGACGGCCGGATATGTGGGTCCAGAGTTCAGAGAAGAGGTCATGGCTGGAGAGACAAATTTGGAAGTCATTGGCATAAGGATATTTCAATCCATGGGAACCGATGAGGTCACCCAGGGAGAAGAAGGGTAGAAAGAGAAGAAACCAAGGAACCCCCAAATCCCATGGGACCAGAAGTCCCAGGCGATCAGGGATCATAACGTTCCACACATCGCTGCACTCCAGCCCCAGAGGCGCGCCCCCCTCAACAGGCACCCACCAAATCCTTGCTGACTGCAGGAGCAATGATGTCTGGGGGTCTCCAGGAGACCAGCAAGTGGGGCAGCAAGAAAAGCGGGGAGTGGAGAACTGGAGATGCTGGGAGAAGAGAGTGCTGGGAGGATGGAGTGGCCTTCTGGAGGGGAGGGGAGCATGGGACTTAGGATGAGGGCTGGGGTGACTCCGGGGGGATGGTCTCTGATGGAACCACCTGCATAGGTTTGTGGGCCAAGGCCAGGAAGTCCTTGGGGAAGGGGGAGGGGCAGGGTATGATCATAAGGGGGAAGCAGCAGTATGAGACCTGAGACGGGGCAGATATTTGACACACTGGGAGACTGAGGCCTGGGGAGGGGACATGGCTGCCCAGGCCACATTGCCAGTGAGAGGAGCCAAGACTGGCACCCGGGCAGCTGAGGCCAAAGCGCAGAGGCTCAACCTCCAGGACATCTGCAGAACTGTGAGGATCTGCTGTGTGGCTTTCGGGAGTTTTCTTTCTTTTTCTCTACTTGTGAAATTAAAATTAAATGCTCAAATCAGCTAGGGAAGCCAGAGCACTGGTCCCAACCCCGACAGGACCCACGTCTCCATATGCCCCACCCCAGCCCAGGCAGGGCCCTCTGGATTTCCAGGGCTTGGCCCTTCCCTGCTCTGGCTCAGACTTCCAGGCCCCAGGCCCTGGGGAGGGAGGGCCCAGGACTGAATTCCTAGGGCCGGATGGTGCAGGGTGGGAAGACCCACCTCCTGGGAGGTCGCTGGTTCATGGATTGGAAGGATCTTCCTTTGAATTTTCAAAAGGTGACACCTGAGACCTGCAAGAAAAAGACCAAAGCTGCCTGGGAAGCCAGACAGAGGCAAAGGCAGGAGGCTGGTCAGGGCTCAGGAGCGGGGCGAAGCTGGGAGGCCTCAGGAAGGGTGGGCAGGCCAGGCCCGCGTGCTCGCAGCTTTCCTGGAGGCCTAAACTCATGGGCCCCCAGGGCCCAAATGCACCATTCACAGCACTCCCTAAAGAAAGGGGCAGGGAGGAAGGGGCAAGCCCTACCCCAAAAGTCAGGACTTGGAGCCTGCTTGTTCCCTCCAGGTTTGGTGCAGGGCTCCCAGCATTGAACTGAGGAGGGGACCACACCTCATCCAGGGGAATAGATGAGGTCACCCAGGGAGAAGAAGGAGAGAGAGAAAAGAAACAAAGGAATCCCCAAATCCCAAGGACCAGAAGCCCCAGGCAATCAGGTGCTAGAAGCCCCACGTTGAACTTGCCGGGGAGGCTTACAAGTGGGTGCCACAAAAGACCAGAGACCTACCGAGGCAGAGGTTTGCATCCTATGACCACGCCCTCGCCTGGGAACTCAAGGGGTATGTGGGCATCGGACTGCCCCAGGCAGTTGGACTGCTGCTGTGTGACCATGGGTGGCTCACAGCCCTCTTTGAGCCTGGGCTTCTAGGAGCAAAGTCCCTTGGAGTGAGTGCTCAGCACCTAGCGAGGACACGCTCCCTTAAAGAGTTGCCCATATCCTTACCCTGGGCCAGATGTTAGGAATTTGAGCTGCCGGCACAGGTCAGGGGCCAGCTCGGGGCAGGCACGGGGTGGGAGGGTCCACCCAGGAGCAAACTGCATTCTTGAAAGTTTTTTTTTTTAAATGGTCTGCCCTCTTGTCCTTCCCCTTTTGTGTTTGTCCCTTTCTTCTTCTGCCACCCTCTTCTGAGGCTTTTAGGACCTTCAAATTAGTTGAATACTGGGACAACAACGGGTTTGGAAACACACAAGTCAACTCTAATTTGATCCTCCACGTTCGGAGGAAGAGACAAGACCTTTGTCCCCTGGGGCAGTGCCTCTGCCACCGAAGTGACGTTTCAGAAGTCTTCCAACAGCTCAGATTCTCTGGCAGTCCCCCTTTGCATAATCCACCAAAATCTGCCACACAAAAGCCACTTGGGAGTGAATTTGGGATATAGGGAACATGGAGCAAGGTGTTCTGTTGAGACAGATGTTCTCAGGATATCCACAGCCTCAGATCACACCAAGAAGAGCAGGAGCTCGTGTTTGGGCTCTGAACCCAAACCAGCAGTGACTTGAACCGGAATGTGGGGCTGGGATTCTCCCAGGTGTGGGCTTGTGTGGGCTTCTGGGCAACCCCATCTCAGCAGAGCGTTGGGAAACCCAGCTAGGGCCGTCTTGTCTGTGGGATGGCAGGGGTGTCTCTGCTCAGGCAAGGTGTGGGGGCCGCTGACCACTCGGCCCAGAGCTTTGGTGGCCCACGGTGCAGAGTGTCCAAGTATGACCCAAGGGGCCTTCCCAGCCTGGGGCCACTGACGGGCAGGTGACACAGATACCTTGCCTGGCTTGGTGGACCTACAAATTGTATCATGGATTTGTTAGCCATTCAGCAACAGTCTGCTAAATGATGAGTGAGAGCCAGCACCCTAGGAATTGCAGGTGTAACAGCAAATGGGACAAAGATGCCGCCCTGACAGGGCTTACCGTGGAAGAGACGGGAAATCCAGACCCACAGCTAAGGGCAGGGCCAGAGGGTGCTGAGTGCTGGACAACGTGAGACGAGGGAGGCGGGTGCGGACTGAATTGCAACCCTCCTCCAACACGATGTTTATGTTGAAGTCTTAACCTCCAGGACCCCGGAACAATTCCTGATTTGGAGACAGGGCCTTTACAGCCGTCACCAAGTTCAGAGGAGGCCATTAGCGTGGGCCCTAATCCAATGTGACTGCAGTCCTACTAAAAGGGGGAAGTTCAGGCACAGAGGCCGCACGGGAGGGAAGCTGATGTAGAGACACACAGGCCTTCTGCAAGCCAAGGAGAGGAACCTGGGCCAGTTCCTTCCCCGCAGCCTTGGAAGGAGCCTGCCCTGCCGATACCTCGATCTTCGACTTTGATTTCTACCAGTTAAGCTGCCTGGTCTGCGGATCTTTTGGCCCAGCATGTGGGGTTTGTACTCCACATGTCTCCAGGGCTCTGCAGCCCAGCACCGGGGACCCCACCCTTGTTATGACCTCCACTTTCCAGAGGAGGAAACTGAGGCTCACAGAGGTGGAGTCACTTGGACAAGCCCCACAGACCATGGCCCAGGCTTGCTAGACTCTAGGGACAGGGCCCTTCCTTCCCCTTGATGGGGCCACTGACCTCGCCACGTGGACAGTGTTGGTGCAGTAGGGAATGAACCAGCTCACGTGCCTGGCCCACTGGCCAGACCACAGCGTAGCTCTAGCTGCCCCGTCCCTGGCTCTAGCTGCCCCGTCCCTGGCTGCACTGCTCACACCCGACAGAGGCAGACAGGTGTAGACACAGCTGCCCAGCCCTGCCACCCGGCATCCCAGGAATGTGGTCAGCCACCCACACCACTGCCCCCACCCCAGTCAGGCGTGCTGTGTCAGCCCTGGGCCCTCCTGCCCTTCCCTCCAAGCCCCTCAGGTTGCCCAACTCCCAGGGTCATGGCGTTCACTGTTCATCCCCAGGGGAAGAAAGGCCGGGACCAGGGGCTGGCCCTGGGCCTGCATCAACCAAGGCTCCTGCTCTAAGGGCCTGACAGCTGCTGCTTTGCCCTTAGAGGAGCCTTTTAGAGAGACAGGAGGAAAGAGAGAGCAAGAGAGAGTGAGAGAGAGGGACTGAGAGAGAGAGAGAGAGAGACAGAGAGACAGAGAGAAAGGGAGAGACAGAGACAGAGAGAAAGGGAGAGAGAGAGACAGAGAGAAAGGGAGAGAGAGAGACAGAGAGAGAAAGGGAGAGAGAGGCAGAGACAGAGAACGCTCCAACCAAATATCCTGTTCCAGGTTTGAGCACAGCTTGGAGGTGTCCCCCTGCTAGGGGAGGGGTTCCACACTCCAAGGTGTCTCTTCAGTGAAGAATCCCCTAAAAGCCCTCTGGAGAACTGTGGGTGCTTCTCCCACCCACCCCATCTTGTCGGGAGCCTTGCTGATTGAATACCGGGCTCCCCTGAATAAGCCTCCGGAGACTGCAAGCCTCCGGCAGAGGGCGGGCACAAGTACAGGCACCAGTTTGGCCGCCAGGTTGACCCTCAGGCTGGGTCTGGGGGGGGCAGGAAGGTCACACCCTTCCTTTGAAGACAAGGGGCCAACTGGGGTGGGGAGGGGGCTTCCCTCTGAACACCTCCCCCTGCCCTCCCCTGCTGCACTGGGGGCCCAGCGACTGCCTTTCCTCATACAAACCACGATGTACGGCCTGACCCACTAGGGAGAGCCTGGCATGGGGGCAGGCGGGTCCTGACTGCAGGGGAGATGTGCAAGCGGGGAAGGGTGGTCCTGAGGAACGGGGGTCCGCAGGGGGACTTCAGCCTCCAGAGCCAGGTGGCCACAGCTCCCCGAGGTCACATCCCACCCCTCAGTCCAAAGCGCAGGGTCTGATCCCAGTGAGGCCCCAAAAAGGCTGGGCCTGTGCGGACACACTTCTCGCTTATGGCTTCCACTAACCCCACAAAGAAGACAGCTCCATCTCACAGATGAGGAACCTCAGTCATGAGAGGTTAAACGACTAGGGTGAGGGCACGGGATTGCAGTGGGCAAAGCCAGCCAGGCTCCTTCCGCGGTGTACCCTGGCACTCAGAGGAGCCTCTGAGTACAAAACCAGGATTGCATTGAGACAGCCCTGCCGTTTCCGCGTGGACGTGGAATGAAGTCAGCCCTGGCGATGCCAGACAGAGACAGGCGGAGAGTCGATGGGAGCCTCCCGGCTCCTAGTGGCTCAGGTGTGGCCCGGTGTGAAAACCTCAGCCGTCCCAGAACTGAGGTGCTGAAGGCTCCTCTTGTTCCTTGATCAGCCAGACATTGGCTCCAGGACCAAGGCGGGGCCCACGTAGGGTCTGGTTGGTGGGGTGGGCCTGCCCACGGCCCTGACAGCCCCCGTTGTCCTAGGGAGGGAGTGGGGGGCAGGTCTTCAGGGCCTGGAGAGGTATTCCCAGGACAGGCGGGCTGGGGTGTGTGGGCGCTCCCGGGAGGTCCTGGCAGCCGCGGAGTGCAGACCAGGCTTGCAGACAAAGGAGAGAGTGCAGACGCGGTCAGCCCCCAGACCCACCGCCGGCGCCCCGGTGCCCTGGGCTCTGCGTCTAAGGAAGCCCCTTACCCCTTGGGTTTGCCTCTTTTCTTTGGAAACACAGCAAGACAGATGAGCCAGATTTCCTGCTGCACTCTGTACAGACGTCCCCACACGCCCCCAGGGTCCTCCCAGGGACCACCCCAAGGCTCCATCTCCCCCCCCACCCCTTGCAAGGCACATATTTACGCCCCCTCCCAGGAGGACCTCTGCATCCCTGAACCTAGTGGGAGTCCATTAGCCCACCTTTGTCCTGCAGGGAACTCTCTCACTCCCAGCTCTAGAGCCCCTGCTGGCTCCTGCTGTCCGCAGAACAAAGCCCGGAGACCTCCCACACCTGGCCTTCCCAGCCTCATCCTGAGGCACTCAGCCCTCCACCCCCAAGGCCTCCAGCACACTCGTCATCTTTCCCCTGGAGGCCCCACACCCCGCCAAGGCCCTGCACCTCCCTACATCCGAGCTTCCCACCTGAACTCCTCTTTCTGCCAGCAGTGACTCCCCTTAAGACCCAAATTAGCACCCCCTCCTCCACGAAGTCTTCCAGTTGTCCTGGTGGTGCCTTCTGCCTGTCCCTTCTACTTAGAGCCCCGGAGTGGCTGAATACTGCACGCTTTCGCCCCCCCAACACCGAAGAGTACGGCCAGGGGAACCCATGAGTGTGACCTCATTTGCAAAAGGAATCGCTGCGCCTGCAGAGACGGCAAAAGATCTCAAGATGAGATCATCCTGAACTAGGGTGGGCCCTAAATCCAATAACAAGCGTCCTTATAAGAAGAAGAAAAGACAAGGAGAGACTGGGGAGAGGGTCTGCTGCGCCAAGCTGGCTTTGAGGCCAAGCAAGAAGCCAATGACCTTGGCGGACCTTGACCACACCTTGGCTGTGGACCCGGCCCAGGCCCACTGCTCCCACCTCTTGCTTTCCTCAGAGAGGCCCACGAACAGCAAGGCCACATGATGATGGAGGCGGAGGGTGAGGCGATGAGGCCACAAACCAGGGGAAGCCAAGGGCGGCTGAAGCCACCAGAGAGGAGCCAGGGATGGGTTCTTCCTCACAGCCCTCGGAGACGCCAACTCCGCTGACACCTGGATCTCCACTCCTGGCCTCCGGAACTGTGCAAGACTAAGTTTCTGCCTTTCTGTAGGAAGCCACCCAGGGTGTGGTGACTTGTCCAGCAGCCCCTGACACTCTGGCAAGCTCTATCCCCTCGTCCCCTCCTCCCAGCAGCTGTGACCTCACGTTCCTCTCCTGGACTCTGTTGGATTCATGACAAGAATATCTCAATAAAAGCATGTTAAAGGAATGATCTGTCGGGGGTGCTTCACCACCTCACGCTCCCAGCTGAACGCTCAGCTCCTCCCAGCGGCTTATCTGGATGGTTCATCCAATTTCTTGCAAACATAATAAGAGCAGGAAGCCAGGTGCGTAAGAATGAATGATGTACCGATCAGGATTCCAGCTAGGCTATTATAATGAAGACTGCAAAATACAGTAGCAGAAGCCCGGCTGTTGATTTCTTTTTCCTATAGGACCCCACACAGTCAATCCAGGGCAAATATGGCAGCGTGGGCTGGGCGTGGTGGCTCACTCTTGTAATCCTAGCACTTTGGGCGGCCGAGGCAGGTGCATCACCTGAGGTCAGGAGTTCCAGGCCAGCCTGCCAACATGGTGAACTCTTGTCTCTACTAAAAATACAAAAAATTAGCCGAGCGTTGGGGCAGACGCCTGTAATCCCAGCTACTTGGGAGGCTGAGGCAGGAGAATCGCTTGAACCTGGGAGGCAGAGGTTGCAGTGAGCCAAGATCGCGCCATTGCACTCCAGCCTGGGCAGCAAGAGTGAAACTCCATCTCAAAAACAACGACAAACAAACAAACAAACACAAAACAAATATGGCAATATGATACTGGTGACCCAGGTTCTCTCACACCTGAGGGTTGCCCTGTCTACAAGGGCCAAATTGACTCATGCCTCATTTTATACCCCAGCCTGTGGAAGGGGGAGAAGAAGGGAAAAGCTCATTGGTCTGAGGTAGGATGTAGCCACTGCACATGACTCCTTCACTCACAGATCTATCATGCTGCCCAGCACCATCGAGGACAGCTCACAGTCCATTCGCCCAGAGTATGGCATGGCCGGACCTAGCCACAAGAAGTCTGGGAAATGAGGCTTTCGCCAGGCACCCGCCGCCCAGCTCAATGTGCTCTCTGTGGAGCAGTTCTCAAAGTGTGGTTTCAGGAGGCCTGAGAGGTTGCAGTTCATGTCATGAAGACACTGAGGCATGAATTGTCTTTTTTCTTTTCATTCTCTCATGACTGTGCAGTGGAGTTTCCCAGAAGCCATAGGACCCATGATGACACTGTCACTCTGAGAGCTAACAGAATGTGTGCTTGCAGAGTCATGCATTTTACAAATCTCTATGTTTTCATTTCTAACTCAGTAAATATCAGTAGGTAAAACCCATAACAACAAAATCTCTCTGGGTCTTCAATAACTTTTAAGAGGCAAATGGGTCCCAAGACCAGAAATTTTACAAACTGCTGAAATAGAAGAATAAAAACAGATATTGGGCATTAGGCTGGCAGAAATAGATGCTACAGGCCAGGGAAGGTGGGTCATGCCTGTAATCCCAGCACTTCAGGAGGCTGACGTGGGTGGATCACCTGAGATCAGGAGTTTGAGAACAGCCTGGTCAACATGCTGAAACCACACCTCTACTAAAAATACAAAAATTAGCTGGGTGTGGTGGGTGTCTGTAATCCCAGCTACTCAGGAGTCTGAGACAGGAGAATCGCTTGAACCCAGGACGTGGAGGTTGCAGTAAGCCGAGATCGCACCACTGCACTCCAGCCTGACGGCAGAGTAAGATTCCATCTCAAGGCAGGCGGATCACCTGAGGTTAGGAGTTTGAGACCAACCTGACCAACATGGAGAAACCCTGTCTCTACTAAAAATACAAAATTAGCTGGATGTGATGGCGCATGCCTGTAATCCCAGCTACCTGGGAGGCTGAGGCAGGAGAATTGCTCGAACCAGGGAGGTGGAGGTTGCGGTGAGCCGAGATCACACCACTGCACTCCAGCCTGGGCAACAAGAGTGAAACTCCATCTCAAAAAAAAAAAAAAAAAAAAAAGAAAAGAAAAGAAAAGAAAGTAGATGCTACGACTGGAAATCTACATGAATTTGTCAGGCCGCCCTCTGCTGCATACTCAAGGCCTCATGAAACCACCTGGGAGACCAGAGTCTGGCTCATAGAAATTTGGGAACAGATACATTTCTCACCAGTCCTGATCCTAACCACTGCAGCAATGAGTCAGTGCCTGCCCCGGTGCTCAGTAATCTGCCCGCATTTCGTTGTTGAAGCCTTCTCACACCAGTCCCTGTGAGCGTGCTGCACCTGGGTGTGCCCTTCCCCTATAGCAACAGGCAGAGAAAGGTTCCAGTCCTCATCTTGCCACTCCCAAATTGTGGGACCCTTTGCAGATTACTCTGAACCTCAGTTTTCTCATCTTTAAAATGGGGCTTGTCAAGGGGTCACAGGAAGCTGTTTGCACAGTTCTAATTCGGAAGTTCCATAAAAAGTCCACCCCAGCCATGCACATGGTAGGTGTGTTGGCAGAGAAGTCCCTGCCGGGGAAGATTCAAGCTTCTGAAACGCTCCGAAATCTCACTCTGCATCTCACCAGCCTTCCATGACTCCCCAGGGCTTGGGACACCTCCTCACTTTGGCATTCAAGGTCTTCCTCATCCTGGCCTCAACCTACCTTGCAAAAGCACTTTCTAGACAGCTTTGAAATCTGGCTTCTGATCGTCTAATTTCCCAAAGTAGGGGGTCTTCCCCTGAAGAGCAGGCCCATTCTGTCAGCCACACAATCACTTCATCTGGGGAGGGGAGGCCGGAAGCTGGCCCATTAACCACGCTCTCCCCAATGAGCATTTGTAAACACATGCCTTCTTTATAACATCAGCAAACAGAACATGTTTTCCTACTTAACAGGAAATGCAGCAGAATAGCTGGGTTCCCCAACAGGGGCCCCAGCCGTTTCATGCACGTGGCATATGAAGCTAGGACAAGGCCAGTGACCAAGAGGGGTGGCCAAGGCCCTCTGGTTTGCAGGAGAAGTTCCCAGCAGTTTGCACGTGTCCGCCCCCCCCACCCCCAGCCCTGGCCAGGAAGGGGCCCCACCTCCTCCCACGGCCCTGTCTTTGTCCCCAGCAGGGCTGCCTGCTTACACTGGAAGGCTGCAGTTCTTTCCCTGGAACTGGAATCAGCCCGGGCTATAGGCAAAGAAATTCATTTCTAACTATGCAAGCCCTTTCACTGTGACAAGACCTTGAATGTCAACCTTGGAAGCCCAAGGGCTATTGTCAGGAGCTCCAGCCAAGCCTCAGATTGACACAATTGCACCAGAACCCCGAACGGTCTGCGCGGGGGGGAATTCCCTGCTCCTCCTCCCTCGGGGGAGGAGGCCCTCGCAAGGTAGGCGGTGGCTGCAGGCCGCTGAGGCTGCGCCATTCACGGCTGCAGGACCAAGGCCCCACGCGGAGCGGAGACCGGGCAGCCACAGCCGCTGATTGGGCGTCGCGGCCGGGGGCTCAGCCAATCGGCTGTCTGGGAAGCGGGGCCATTCATGAAAGCGCAGCGGAGAGGAAGCGCGGGGGCGGGGAGCCCGGGTTATCGCCGCACCTCGCCGGCCCCATCACCGCGGCCGCGCCTTCTGCCCGGCCATGCTGCGGCTCGAGCGGCGCGGGCTCCTCGCAGGGAGGACCCCCGCCAGAGGCTGCGGAAGAGGCCAGGCTTTCTGGAAGCGCCTCCCAGGCAGGGCCTGGCAGCCAAACGCCGCCTGCTTCGGTCAACTGTGGCCATGAAGTCATTTTTTTCCCCTGCTGATTGAAATCATCTGTTTTCAGTTCCCTGACAAATTCATTGAGTTCCCTCTGAGGCTGGGGCCCCTCGGCTGCCGAGTCTCAGTGTGTAGCTGCAGCCCAGACCCACACAATTTCATCTTCTTGGATTTACATGGTCTCCGGTTTCCAGAGCCCCAGTGAAAGACGCATTTGTGTAGGAGATGTGGGGTTGGGTTTAGCAGCCCTGGCCCTGGGGAGAATGCCTCTAAGATGGCTATCTGCTGGGCTCTGGGCCCCAAACGCTGGCCCTCGGATCTGTAAGTTTCCTGGGGCCCCAGATGACGACATGGCCAGGAACAGCCCAGAATCCTCCACATCAGCTCTCTGAAAAGGGAAACGGCCCCGTGGAATGCTGGCCTCTCCCTCCAGGATGAGCACTCATTTCCTCTTGGGATCTAGCAAGTGGCTTAAAAATACACTCATGCAAAGGGCCCACGTAGAGCTGTACTTGTGGGGAGGGAGGGGTCTGCTTTTCCCTGACCTCAGGGAGGTGTGGGGTGGCAGGCTGCTGACGAGGGCCCCGACCCCACCGCCTTGCCTGTGTCCTCCTCTGTAAAATGGGCACAGGAGCGCCTAGCCCTTGATCATGCATGCGCCCAGGAAAGTCACAAATGCAGGGGCCCAGCACAGTGCCTGGTATGTGACCAGAGCTTAGTCACCAACATCGGTTGTTGTTGGTGACATGAGCAGTGACATAGAGGTCAAAAGCGATGCTCAATTCCATTTCCGGGCGCGACACAGCCCCAGCAGGGGGCCCTGGGCTCTGGAGCCCTGGTGACCCCTGCTTCTCACGCCACTGTCACCCCCAGCGACATACCTGAGCCACGGGGAGCATGAGCACCAGGGAACTTTTTCTCAATGGGAAGATTTCTTCACAGCAAGTGTTTCGCAAACCTCTCTGGGGCTGTCAATAATGAGTCCTTGCTTCTTGACTTCCAAGTGTGTTACATAAGCCTAAGAGGTTGGTCAAAACACAGACACGCGCACACACACACACACACACACACAAATGTGGCTGGAGATAGTGGATGGGCAGGCTCTGCAGCTGTTCAAACTTTCTCGGCCACCTTCCCAGGCCACGAGGACTCCCTGCTCATGGGCCTGTCGGAACTGTGCTAGGGAATGTGAGGTATGAGATCCGGGAGAGGAGAGCCCAGGAAGCCAGGGCTGCAGGGGAGGCGGAGGGCGGGGCCCCACATGGCTTTTCCCACAGGCAGGACCTTGGGTTCCACCCCAGCAGCCTCTGTGTTTGGTGGGGGGCAGAGAAGGGTGCCCCTGCCCGTGGACCCCTCACGTTGGCTCTGCAGCACCCATGCTGGAAGAGGGTGCACACAGAGGGACGGGGACACCAAGACCTGGGGTTGGACAAAATTGTTGTCCCCCACAGCTGATCCCTCCACAGGCCACGTAAGCCAGGGAGGTGGGGGCTGCCCAGCACAAATAGAGGAAGCAGACAGAGGAGCTGGGCGGCCTGGGGCAGCTGGATCCTACCACTCCTCATTTCTGCTCTGGGCTGAACCGGCTTTCCTTTTCTTCTGTTGTTTTAAACGGATGGTGCTGGGGTAGAAAGGCCCATGGATCTCCTCTGCGTTCTGGTTTCCACAATGCAGACAAAACTTAAAAATTCTCAGGGGCTGCTCGTTTTAGCGTGGGTGGCAGAGGCCTGGAGAAGCCTGAGGACACTTCAGACTCACCACCTCCCTGGACCTTCCCTTCCTGACATACAAAATGGTGACTATAATGGAGGCTCTGCACTCAGCCCCTGGAAACAGGCCAGAAGCGCTTTACTACAGTGCTAATATAGCACGTTTTGCTCACAGAAGTTGTGGGCATGATTAGAAAGTGTATCGGTCAGAATGCTCTATGCCATGCTATGGCAACAAACAGGCCCCCACATCTCAATGGCTGCCAGCAGGGTCAGCAAATGGTTTCTGTAAAGGGTGACATGTACTTTTGTTGTTGTTGTTGTTGCTGTTGTTGTTGGAGACACAGTCTCACTCTGTTGCCCAGGCTGGAATGCAATGGCAAGATCTCGGCTCACTGTAACCTCCACCTCCCAGGTTCAAGCAATTCTCCTGCCTCAGTCTCCCAAGTAGCTGAGATTACAGGTGCACACCACCATATCCAGCTAATTTTTGTATTTTTAGTAGAGACAAGGTTTTGCCATGTTGGTGAGGCTGGTCTCCAACTCCTGACCTCGAGTGATTCACCCTCTTCAACCTCCCAAAGTGCTGAGTTTACAGTTGTGAGCCACCGTGTCCGGCTACTTTTAATATACATTTTAGGCTTTTCAGGCCATTCAGTCCCAGTCTCTGTCGCAACTCCTCAACCTGCCATTGTAACACAAAAGTGTGGCAGACAGCCCATCAATGAGTGGGCTGCATTCCTATAAAATGATATTGAGAAATTGCCCACAGGCTGGCATTTGCGGACCGCCAGCTTCAGATAACCAAGGTTTGTCTTCCTCTTGTGCCACACATGTAAGGAGTGAGGGCCTGCTCCAGACATGCTCCAGGGACCCAGGCTGATGGAGGATCGAGTCCCACCCAGGCCTCCGTCATCATGGAGGCCAGATGCACGTGCTGGTTCTTAAAACTTCGGCTCACAAGTGACTGAGATCCCTTCCGCTCACATTTCACTGGTCAATCAAGTCATGCCACCATACCTGATTTCAACGGGGATGAGAAGAAAAATTCTATTTGCTCAGAAATCAGAGACCTGGAAATATTTGTCAACGGTCTTTAGTCTTCAATCATCCGAGCTAGAAGACCTGGTTTCTGGGCCCCTCCTTTGCCAATAACTAACTTCGTGTCCCCCCAGCAGGCCTCCTCCCTTCTCTGGCCTGTAGATCCCCACCTGCAAAAAGGTGTGGAGCATGATCTCCAGGTTGTTCTGGGCCTGAGAATAGCACCACTATCATGGCCTCTGCTCTTCCTAGCGGGGAACAATGAATTTATTCCCACTGCTCTTCCGTGGAGCAAGGACAGGATGGCATTCAGGCCAGAGCAGGACTCAGCCTTTGGGGAGTCTTCCAAATACCCTAAGTTTTGAACCTTCACGTTCTTTTTTTGTTTGTTTGTTTGAGATGGAGTCTTGCTCTGTCACCCAGGCTAGAGTGCAGTGGCGTGATCTCAGCTCACCGCACCTCCGCCTCCCAGATTCAAGCGATTCTCCTGCCTCAGCCTCCCGAGTAGCTGGGATTACAGATGTGCCCCACCATGCTCGGATAATTTTTGTATTTTTAGTAAAGATGGGATTTCACCATGTTAGCTGGGCTGGTCTCGAACGCCTGACCTTAGGTGATCCACCCACCTCAGCCTCCCAAAGTGCTGGGATTACAGGTGTGAGCCACTGCGCCTAGCCTGAAGCTCCACATTCAACTGTTACTCTGGGAATGCTGTGTGGGCACAGCTGCTGCTCTACCAGCCAGGCATGACTTTCCAAAGCTGGACCCAGGCTTGGTTCTGGTTGGGGTTGGGTGGAACTCCCAGGAGGGGAGGAGAGAAGGGAAGTTGGTTAATGATGAGGGATAAAGGGGGCGGGAGAAAATGGGCTGATGGTGCAGCTCATCCAGCTACTTGTCCAGGCCCCCTCAGACCATCAGGAGGGGGACAGCAAGGGAGTTCCAGTGGGCTTGGAGTCCCGTCCTCCTTGCTGTTCTTGGAACTGCTTGGATATTTCATGGCCTCAGGGCTTTTGCAGGGGCTGTGGCTTCCCTGAGGTGTCCACGTGCCCCTCTCCCTCACCTCCTTCAAATCCCAATCAACTGTCAAGGCCTTCCCCGACCACTCTCTCTAAAACAGCAATCCCTCCCCTCAACTCTGGGGGCTCCCTGTGTCCCCACTGCCTGGGATTGTCCCCACAGCTGTGATCTCCTTCTAAATGACTTTGGCGTTTTATTCATTCTGACGACGATGTCTCCACTCTCCAGAAGCTGAGCTGCCTCAGGACAGGAGCTTCGCCTGTTTCGTTCTCTGCATCGCCCCCTGCACCTGGATGAGAGCCTGGTGCATGGTAGGTCCCCTGTGCACGGTTGCCGATTGAATGAATTTATGTCGCTGAGACCAGGGAGTCACAAGCTACCTCTGAGTCAGCTGTTAAGGAGGAAATAAAAACAAACCCCAGGCCCAGCCGTGCCAGCCGTGCCAGCCATGCCAGCCATGCCAGCCGTGCCTGAGAAGCACCGTGGCTGCACGGAGCCTGCTCAGGTATGCAAAGGCTCACACGACAGCGCAAAGCCTCCTTGCAGCTCACGTGGCCATCTGGGACACAGCAACACTCAGGCAGCAGAAGGCACCCCAGCTGATGGCCGAATGCAGTGGCTCGTGCCTCTAATCCCAGCACTTTCAGAGGCAGGAGGATCACTTGAGACCAGGAGTTTAAGACCAGCCTGGACAACATAATGAGACCCCGCCATCTCTATTATTTTTAAAAACAGAAGGCACCCCAGCTTAGGTCTAGAGGGACTCCCCCCTCCTTAGCCTGCCACGGAGCATCATCTGCAGTTTCGCAAAACCTTCCCTTGTTCTCTGTGCCCTGCGGAAACGGCCAAACAGCTCCTCAGTGCCCCAAGAGATACAGTCATGAAGAAAGCAGCTCATAGTTCAAAATGGAAGAACATGATAAAGCAAGGCCCCTCCACGGGTGAAGAAATTTCTCTTTTACAGAGGAAATTTGGGTGGGGGAGGCAGGACTTCTGCTGGATCCAGAGAGGATCATCCATTAGCAAAAGGACAATCATTGTGAGTGAAAAGTGAAAATTCTAAACTTAGAACCAGAAGGTGGGGAAGTGAAGAAAGTTCTTCCTTATCTTCCCCCAACCCTGGTGGTTTTCACCCCCATCTCAGCCCATGTCTTTTGCCCCTGACTTCCCAGGTGTGGGAGTGGACTGAGGGTGTGACATGTGTGGGAGCCTAGAAAGTAGGGAGAATATGGGTCTGCGTCTTTTTTGGAAGAACTGCAGCCAAAAATGCAGCGTTATACAGCAGCCAGCGTGCACTCAGGTGCGGGAGCCAATGCTGGCCACACCTTTCCAGAAGGTTCTGTTGGGCCCCTAGGGGACTAGGCAGCACTGGGGCTGCAGTGGAGCCCGGGAGAACAGGGGCTGGGCAAGCTCTGTTACCCATTTGTTGGGCTCTGAGAGGCTTGGGCCATACCTCTGAGCCCCGTGTGTCACTATAGACATTGAGAGGTGGACTGTCCCTAGCCCAAACTCGGCTTTGTGGCTCTTGGAAAGGACAGGGTCTGTGATGGTCCTGGCCCAGCACAAAGCTCCCCATACAACGGACCATGCTGTGTATCCACGGATGGCAGTGAAGGCAGTGCCCTGAAGTCTGGGCAAATGCACAGCCGATCCCAGGTTATTACCATATGGATTGTGTGGTCTCCGCTCCAGGCTGGCCCGGTTCAGGGTTGGTTGAGTTTCTGCATCCCCCCTACCCGGGCCCAACTACCCCCAACCCTGCATGCTAATGGAGGTGGAATTAGGCAGAATTCTGCATGCCTCCAAGTCAGGCGTTTCCGATGACTCTTCCTGTGGGAGTCAGAGGGCAGGATGAGATGGGGTCAGCTGAGCCCTACCTCTGAAGCCTTGCCTCTAAAAATAGCCCTTTCTTCCTGTGTCCAGGGCTCTGCCACGGGCCCTGCAGGAAAACGTCTGTTTCCAAGGCGGACAGAGCATCTGGAAGCTCCGACCAGCCACGCGCTTATGCTCAGGCCACGGCCAAGTGTCACCGGGACCCTGGGGGCACCATCTGGCCTTCACTTCCTCGAGGCTCCTGTCCCCTTCACTGAATGAATCCTGCATGCTTGGAGCCTGAGTCACAGCAGATCCAGTGGGTGTGTTGGGGTGCAGCAGGTGTGCTGAGGCGAACCTACCACAACCTTCTCTTCCTGCTGCCCTGGGAGCCTGTGTCTGCCCAAGCCAGCCACAGGGCCGGGTCCACTGCCTGGGGATGGCTGTCCCCTGAGCTGCTGCTGTGACTCCATCACGGAGGCTCGTCCAGCTGCCCGGGCATGAGTCATGGGCCAGCCCTGGGCGCTGCTGCGGATTCAGAAGCTCGAGCCGTTTCCTGCAGATAAGCGACAAGCGCCAGGGAAACCTGGCGGGGGTGGCCGCCCTGTGAGATAGCACTTCCTTCAAAGCCCCCGAAGCGCTAATTAGCCATTCCAAGCATAGTTTCAACAGCATTTAGGGATTTCCTCATCAAAATAAACTTCCTCCCATGTTATCTTCATTTTTGGCATCTGATGGGATCCTTTTTTGTCTTATTTATTTATTTTCTTTCTCTCCAAGATTCAGGGCAGACACACTTAGTCCTGCTGCGGGCGGATGGGCAGGTGAGGACACTGGGACACTGGCAGCAGGCCCACCCACCTCTCATCCATGGAAAGTCTCTGCTCTCAGAGCAGCTTCGGAGGGGCTTGGTTCTGCGGCAAGGACCAGGACGGGTGGTCCACAGTGGCCTGCCCCACCTCTTCTTAGCTCCCCAGACCCAGACGCCAGCTTGCCCTGCAGGCGATTTCAAGCCTCGGGGCTTCCAGGGTCAGCCTTCGCTGGAATGGTTGGGATGCCATCAAGGCAAATTAGTCCTGGGGGCTCCCCTAGCCCTGCGGGCCTCCTGGCACGCTGGGAGTCAGGTGGTGGACTTCCCCTTGGGCTCCAACAGGATTACTGCAGAGGTCAGAGCTTGAGATGAAAACTTGAGCTGGAAAAGCTGCTCATTTGCAACTTCCTCCTGGAAAGAAGCCCCTCGCGAGTGCCTGTGGGTTGAGCCTCCTCAGCCCGGCAGGGCAAAGGCCTGCTTTGTGTACCAAGTCTCCAGGCATCCTGGCTGTTGCTTCCTGCGGCTCTGCACACGCCTTGGAGGGCAAATTTTAGCCACAATAGGTGATTTCCTGAAAGATCTGCTGATGCCTGGAGTTGACAGGCTGCTCCGAGATGGAACTAGATAAGACGACTTTTGTTTGGGGCTGGACAATTTGTCAGGAAATGAGGTAGTGGTTGGTATGGAACTAGTGTCACTGTGGATTATTTTGGGGGAAAGTGTCCCTGGGAGGCCCCCATCAGCCTTCCAAACACAGCCAGGTGGGGCCATGCACGCAACCTTGCTTCTGGGGGAATAGGATGCTGGCTCCAGGAGATCCTCCTGATGCCAGCAACAGAATAGGTGGGGCCTACTCCCCAAAGGACAGCTGCCAGGCCAGGCCCAGCTCATGACAGGGTATGGAGCCTTCACATAACACCAAGGGCATTTCTGCTACGGAGCACAGTGCTCGTGTTCTCAACCCAAGGCTAGCTGCATACAGCCCAAGGTTGCAGTGCTCACAGCCCAGCAAAGAGCTGGGTTGTCAGGAACCAAATGAAAAAATGAGGGTAGAAAAGGGCAGATGGAAGGATGGAAGGATCAATGGATGGACGGATGGATGGATGGATGGATGCATGCATGCATGCATGCATGCACGCATGGATGAATGGATGGATGGAAGGAAGAAATGGATGGATGATTGGATAGATAGATGGATGGATGGAAGAAGATATGGATGGCTGGATGGATGGTAGGAAAGATAGATGGATGGTGATGGATGGATAGATAGACGGAAGGGTGGAAGGAGCAATGGATGGATGGATGAATGGATGGAAGGAAGAAGAAATGGGTGGATGGGTGGATGGAGGGATGGATGATGAAGAGACAGATGGATGGTGATGGATGGATAGATAGATAGAAGGAGGGAAGAAGAGAAAGATGAATGGATGGATGATTGGAAGGAGGGATTAATGGAATTATGATGGATGGATGAAAGGAAGAAAAGAGGGAAGATGGAAGGGAGAAAGGGAGGGAGGATGAATGGAAGGAAAGAAGGAAGGAGAGATCAAATTGGTTTATTGGTTTTGTAGGATATTTCTTATCTTTTTTTTTTCGAAGAAAGAAACACATTAAATAAAAGTCAATTCTATAACCTTCTTGACTGTGGCAGCTCAGCCAACAGTATGGAGAGCCTATTTCCCAGGCATACCGGAAGGGGGGCAGCTTTGCAGATAACGACCCTCTGGTGGCTCTGGGAAGAAGTCCACACACCTGTTCTCTTCCTCCACCACCCAGATGGCCTCCCCCAACCATGGTCCAGCCTCCCAGGCCCCATCTCTGGCCACCACAGGTCTGCCCAACAGAGGGCCGACCAGCCACGTCTGCAAGCCCCATCCCAGGCAGCCTGTCCCCTTGCAACGACCCCAGCCATGACAATAGTTACAGACACCGCATGTGTGGTGTGCTCCCCATGTACCAGACCCTGAACCCTCACACACGGGGTCTCATTTCCTCCTCTGAGTATCATTGTCCAGATGAGGCCAGCGAGGGCCAGTAAAGCCTTCGTGTGACCAGTAGATGCAGAGCCAGGACTGGAACAGGTCAGTCTGGGTCCAGGGTCTCTGGACTCAGGAGGATGATGCAGAGGTGGGAAAGAAAAGAAGAAGGAAGAAGCAGAGAACTAAGACAGGAAGTGGAGCCTGCGGCGCCGGGGAGCAGTGAGGGAGAGTGTGGGAGGGAAAGTTGCTCTACGGTGAGCAGCTTCGAGGGAAAGGGAACCATTTAAAAGGGGGTTTTGAAGATATTTTCTGAATCATGGTCAATATCACTCCTTCCTCATTACCTAGTAAAATCCACATGAGAAACTGAGGCAGACATTACTAATTGCCTACCCAAGGTTCCTCTCTCTACCAACAGAACACAGCCACTGTTCAGGGTGGCATTGTGACCATCTAGAACATTCTATTTCCCAGCCTCCCTTGCAGTAAGGGGTGGCGCTGAGGCTCAGCTTTCGCCAGCAGAATGTAGAAATAGTGAGGCTTACAGGGAAAGGGTTGGCAGCCCTCATCTAGCACTGCTCCTTATTCCTTCCATGTTTTCCTTCCTGCAAGGAAAGCTGAAGCAATGCCTAGAGCACAGCAGCCATTTTGCAACCATGAGGACTAAAGTCATATGCCAAGGATGGTGGAGTGGAGAGGTAGAAGGAACCTGGGCCAGTGGTGGCATGGTGGAGCTGCCACACCAGCCCTGAACTGCTAGCTGTGGGTAGACAACAGCTACTGTGTTGTCACCACTGGGGTGTGGCTTCCTGCTCCCTGCATCCAGATGTGGCCCCATGTGACATAGCCATCAGTAAAAACTCAAAGGCACACATTAAAATTCCTCTCAACAAACCAGGATAAGGCCATTCCAAAGTCACAGAGGCCTTGCGGGGGCAGGGGAGGGGGATCCTTCTCACCAGCAGCTGCCCTGACTGAAGGCTCCACAGGTAAGGCCAGAGGCAGGGATGCCTGCTGGTGATCCGTGGACCAAATCCCTTTGCATGTGTGTGGTTTCGACCTTCCTCTCTGCCCCCAGACTTCACTTGCTACTGGACTCGGCAAGAATGCTTCTTTGGTTGGCCTTGGGCCAGGTTTGTACCCACCCTCTGGTCCATGTGCCCACGGGGTCCTCTGTCCCTGTCAGCCTGGGACCCAGGAGCCAGTTCCACGGTCAGCTCTCGACTGAGTACACAGGAGGGTGATCTCAGCAATGCCAGAGGGGTTGGCTGCCCTGGGAGACCCTGCAGGGGACTGCATATTAGTCAGGGTTCTCCAGAGAAACAGAACCAAGAGGGTGTGTGTGTGCGTGTGTGTGCGCGTGCGTGTGCGTGCACGTGCGTGTGCGCGTGCATGCGTGCGTGTGTGCGTGTGTGTGCGTGTGTGTGCATGTGTGGGTGCGTGTCTGCGTGTGTGTGCGTGCGCATGCGTGCGTGCATGTGTGTGCGTGTGTGCGTGCGCACGTGTGTGCGTGTGTGCATGTGTGTGTGCGTGTGCGCATGTGTGTGTGTGTGTGTAGAGAGAGAGATTCAAGATAGCCAGGGAAGGCCCAGGGAAGAGTTGACGCTGCGGCTTGAGGCTGAAGGCCATCTCGCAGAATTCTTTCCTAGCTGAGGGACCTCCGTCTATTTCTCTTAAGACCCTCTGCTGATCAGATGAGGCCCACTTAAGCTGTGGAGGGTCATCTACTTCACTCAAAATCTACTGATTTACATGTTAATCTCATCTGAAAAATACCTTCACAGCAGCCTGTAGAACAATGTTTGACCAAACACTGGGTACCGAGGACTAAGCAAGTTGACACATACAAGTAACCAACACAAGGCCCCCCACCCCCAGGCTATGTCTGCACCCAAGAGCCCACCTGTGTTACCAACAGTCACAGAATTAGAGTCTGTTTCATATGACCCAGGAGGGCCTCTACTGCAGCCACCCGCTTGAGGCACAAATGTCCCCTCCCTGGAATCTCCTAACCAGATGTGGGGACCTTCTCAGCTCCTCTTCCTGACTTTCCCAACAACCCTTCAGAAGCTACACCTTCAGATATACAAACACACATACACACACAATGCACAAGCACACACATGCACACACATGAATGCACACAGGCACACGTGCACATACACGTTCACATATGTGCACACACCTCTCTCAGACAACTCAGTCCTACCAGGGACAAAGGTCTCTGCAACCAGGATGAAGTAAGGGCTAATCTGTAGCTGTGAGAGCCACCTCTGCCCCAGGGACATTACTTATATGCAAACCGTGCTGCCATCCTGCACATTGGAGAGGTGGCCGGTGGCCCTGAGGTTCCTCCCCTAGCAGTGCGTGGGGACAAGACCAACCCATCCATGTATTTTCTGGGGCGAGGAAGCCAGCCTACACAGAGCTTGTGAGCTGACGGATCTCACCACCTTATTATTTATTCTTTATGATTGACAAAGCCAGACATGCATGCAGGACTCCCGTGACCATTCCTGGGGAAGAAAGGAAACTTCTGAGGTCTGGGACATATCTAGTCCCACGTTCTCGATGATCAGCCCGTAGATTCCATGCAGGGAGAGAATCCCTCAGGGGCACCCCCGCCTCTCCTTTGAGACAACAGAGTTTAGAGAAAAGCAGGGATGCAGGCGTTTAAACCATCCATGCAGAGGCTGGAGTGGGCCAAAACCAATACTGGTCCTTTACTGCTGACCTCGGGCCCGTGTTACATGAACGGGGTGTTTGCACCCAGGACCGTGCCAGACCCTTGGGAATGCTGCTTGTCCTTTTGCATTTCTCTGGCAGACTTGCAGTGAAGCCAGGTCAGTCCCGACACCTGCGTTCCAGTTCCAGCCCCCTTACCAGCCTTGGAAGCCAGGATGTATTTGTGGGGGGGGGAAGAAAGCACTCTGTGACTCAGTTTCCTATTCTGTAATATGGAAACAATAGTACCACCCACCATCCAGACTATAACAGAACCATCCTAGGCCAGAATAAGTGATGTCTCCACATCCCCAGTGCTTGGAGTTCCCCAAACTAGTCTGATCATAAGAATCTCCCAAGATGCTTGTGATAGACAGAGGTTCTCTTGCCCTGACACTTCTGCATGGAAATCTGCATTTTTACAAAGCACCCTTCCCACAGTGATTTTTTTTTTTGAGACAGAGTCTTGCTCTGTCACCCAGGCTGGAGGGCAGTGGCGTGATCTTGGCTCACTGCAATCTCCACCTCCCAGGTTCAAGCAGTTCTCACCTCAGCCTCCCAAGTAGCTGGGATTACAGGCATGCACCACCACCCCCAGCTAATTTTTGTATTTTTAGTAGAGACAGGGTTTCACCATGTTGGCCAGGCTGGTCTTGAATTCCTGACCTCAAGTGATCCACTCACCTCGGCCTCCCAAAGTGCTGGGATTACAGGCTTGAGTCACAGCGCCTGGCCTCCCCGCAGTGATTTATATGAGAAGGGAATTCTGGGAAATGCTCTTCTTATTTGACAATCCGGCGGAAGGATACACAGCCTGACTTCCCGGCAAGCTTGGACCCAGTGCACAAGGAATCGAGGTGTGAGGAGTTTGAGGGGCAAGTCGTCTCATGTGGGTTTAAGTTGTCACCAGGGCTCCTCTGACACAGGAAGCAGGCATCCTGGGTCCCATTCCCAGTAGACCCAGCAGAATGTGGCTCGGTCCTCAGATCATCCTTTCTATTTTATTTATTTATTTATTTTTTTGAGACGGAGTCTCGCTGTGTCGCCCAGGCTGGAGTGCAGTGGCCGGATCTCAGCTCACTGCAAGCTCCGCCTCCCGGGTTCACGCCATTCTCCTGCCTCAGCCTCCCGAGTAGCTGGGACTACAGGCGCCGCCACCGCGCCCGGCTATGTTTTTTTTTTTTTTTTTTGTATTTTTTAGTAGAGACGGGGTTTCACCGTGTTAGCCAGGATGGTCTTGATCTCCTGACCTCGTGATCCGCCCGTCTCGGCCTCCCAAAGTGCTGGGATTACAGGCTTGAGCCACTGCGTCCGGCAGATCATCCTTTCTAATGTGGATAGAGAAGGAAGCGTCAGCTCTGGGCCATGCCAAGGCCGTGGCTTGGGAGTCAAGCAGGCCTTTGATTACAGTCTGATTCTGTGACTTGGGGTGGGATGGTCTTGGGCACATCCTGACCCTCTTACTAATCAAGGTGAGGCCCCTGGGCTAGCAGCACCCACATCACCAGGAGCTTGCTAGACACGCAGGCCCCCCAGGCCCCACCCCAGACCTACTGAGTCAGAATCCACATTTCAGCAAGATCTGACGGGGATCCTTCTGCACTCGGAAGCTTGAGAGTAGTGTGCTCTCCTCTTTGAGTCTGATCTCTTCAGCTGCAAAATGAGGAAAGACTGTACATCAACAACTATCCCTACAGCTCCAAGTAACACCAAGCCTGTTTCAAACTAGCTTGAACAATCAGGAAACGTGCTGACTTCTGTAAGTGGCACGCTGGGGCCAGACAGGCAGCAGGATCAGTGTGGTCAGAGTACTACATCTGCAGTAGAAGCGTCCTGCCTCTGCCCTGCTGCACTGTGGCTGCAACTCACCACACTTCACACCTGTGCAGGGCAATGTCCAGAGGGAAGATCCTCTAGGATCCTGTCTCTTGCATCCCACTGGCCTGCACCAATCCATGGCCAGTCATTGAACTGACTTAGGCCTGCATTCCTACACCAGGGACTGGCTAAGGGACAGGATCACACTCAGGTCCAGCCATGCAACTGAGAACATAGCTGTGTGCCACATCATCTCATAGCAATGGCAAGACCCCAAATCAGAGCAGTAGAGGAGAGGAGGGAAGCAGATGCTGGGCAGATGCCTGATGCTGGTCACTACAGGATGGCCCTATCTCATGGGGTGATTTCCTACTTAACTCAATCCCTGGAACTTAGGAATCCCTGGAACTTAACTTAATCCCTGGAACACAGGAAATACTCATCAAAGAACTGCGATTCCCAATCTCAATCGTTAAACAGCTCTGGCAAATTGGATTTTCCAAACACGAACACAGCCGTATTTCTGTTCCCACATGCTCTTCCACTCCTCATTAAGAGGTAGAGTCTATTTTCCCCTCCCTTGACACTGGGTGGGATTTTGTGACAGCTTGACAAATTCAATGTGCAGATGAGATACTGCCTGACTTCCAAGGCTAGGTCGCAAACAGTGATGCAGCTTCCTCCTGGTTCTCTCTGTCAGAAGCTTCACCTGTGGCACCCAGCTGCCATCTCATAAGGAAGCCCAGGCCACATGGGGAGGCTGTGTGCAGGTGTTCCAGCCAATGGCTCCAGCTGAATCTCAGCCAAGAGCCCACATCAACTGCCAGATACATAAGTGAGTGCACTCACTCAGCTGAAATCAGCTGATGTCAGCCTCCAACCAAGATCCCAGATATCACGGTCTAAGACTGAGCTGCCCACACTGTGCCCTGTCAGAACTCCTAACCCACAGAATCGATGAACATTAGAAAAAAAATGATTACTTTATGCCACTGTGGTAAGCAGATTAATGATCCTTCAGTGTGCCCATGTCTGTATATATGTGACTCCCACGGCAAAACGGACTTTGCAGATGTGATTAAGCTAAGAATCTTGAGATGGGAAGATCATCCTCTATTAACCAAGTGTGCGTAATGTAATCGAAAGGGCCTTCATAAGAGGAAGGCAGAGAGAATACAGTTAGTAGTAATAGATATGAGGACAGAAGCAGGAAGTCAGAGTGATGTGAGGAAGGGGCCCCAGGCTAAGGAATGTAGGTGGCCTCTAAAAGCTGAAAAAGAGATTTTTCCCTGAAGTCTTCAGAAGAAATGTATAACCCTACCAGCTCTTTGATTTTCAACTTCTGATGTCCAGAAGTGTAAGATAATAAATGTGTGTTGTTTGAAGCCACCATGTTGGTGGTAATTTGTTACAAACTAATGTAGATGATTTTTGATAATGGATTCAATTTTTAAAAATAGATACAGAGCTCTTCAGATTTTCTGTTTCTTCTTGTGTCTGTTTTGGTAAGTTAAATTTTTTTAGGAATTTTTTATACTATCAAGGTCACACACTTTTTGACCTAATGTCATTCATAATATTGTTATATTGCCTTTTCCTTTTTAATACCTGTAGGATCTGTAATAATGGCCCCTCTTTTCATTCTTGCCATTTGTGATTTGTGCTTTCTCTCTCTTTTTTCTCCTCTCTCTTTTTTCTTCTCTCTCTTTTTCTCTTGATCAATTTTGTTGATCTTTACAAAGAACCAGCTTTTAGCTTTGTCAGTTTTCTCCGTTGTCTCTCTGCTTTGTATTTCATTGATGTCTTCTCTTATCTTTATTATTTCCTTTCCTTTGCTTACCTTGGGCTTATTTATCTCTTCCTTTTTTAGCTTTGTATAGTGGAATCTGAGGTTATTGATTTTAGATCTTTCTTATTTTCAAATTTAAGTATTTAAAAATATGTTTTTCTTTAAGCAATACTTTAGCTACATCCTACATACTTTGGTATGTTCTTATTATCATTCAGGATTTCAATACCTTTAAATTTATTGAGATTTGCTTTATAAACCAGCATCTGACCTATCTTGATGGGTGAACCATGTGTACTTCAAAAGCATCTTTATTTCATAATATCCAAACAGTTTCTATAAATATCAAGTCATATGTTGAGATGGTTATTATTGTTTTTCAAATCCTTTATATATTTACTGACTTTTTAATCTAGTTGTTCTATCAATTGATGAGAGAGGGAGAGTTGAATACTCCACTATGACTGTAAAGTTATTTGTTTCTCCCTTTAGTACTTTTCATCTTTGCTCATGCATTTGTGAAGTTCTACTAAAATTGCTGTGACTTCCTGATGAATTGTCTTTTTCCTTATTAAAAAATGTGCTTTTTTATCTCAAAGATTATACTTTATCTCAAAGTTTATTTTATTTAATATTAATACAGCCACTTTGACTTTATTATGCTTATTACTTGCATGGTATAACTTTAAAAAAAATTTTTTTTTGAGACAGAGTCTTGCTCTGTCACCCAGGCTGGAGTGCAATGGCGTGACTTTTGCTCACTGCAACCTCTGCCTCCTGGGTTCAAGTGATTATCCTGCCTCAGCCTCCCAAGTAGCTGGGATTACAGATGTGTGCCACTATACCCGGCTAATTTTTGTATTTTTAGTAGAGACAGGGTTTCTTCATGTTGTCAAGGCTGGTCTCAAACTCCTGACCTCAAGTGGTCCACCCACCTTGGCCTCCTAAAGTGCTAGGATTACAGGCGTGAGTCACTGTGCCCAGTCGCATCGTATAACTTTCCATCCAGTTACTTTCAACCTGTATTTTTACATTTAAAGTGCATCTCTTTTGGCATCTGATTCAGTCTTTTATTCAGATAACCACTTCCTTTCAATTAGAATATTCATGTTGTTAGTATTAAATGTAATTATTGATATGGTTGGGTTTAGGTCTACCACGTTATAATGTTTTATCAATTTGTCCCCTGTAGTCATTATTCTTCCATTTCCCCTTTCCTATCTTCTTTTGACTATTTGAATTTTTCTTTTTTTAAATTATTTCATATTGCAGTTAAAATTTTTTCTTTTGAGTTATTTTTATATTGCTTATTTTTCTGCTGAGACATAAGTTTTTCATTCATTTTCAATGTATTTTTCTTCACCTTATTGAGCAAAATTACAGTAGTTCTTGTAAACTCCTTGTCTGTTAATTCCAACATATGGGTCATTAGAGGTTGGCATTTATTGGTAATGGGTCACATTTTATTGGTTCTTTGTATGTCAAGTAATTTTGAGTTATACCCTAGGCGTTGTAAATACATGCTGTGTTGCCACTGGGCTTTAGCCCTTTTCAGTGTTTGACCATTTTGTCTTAGCAGCAGTTAAGCTGGTTAGACTCACATTGTAAGCTCTGCCTTACCATCTGTGTAAGCTGTTGAATTTTTAGTTCAATTATTTAAACCTTTGCAGCAGTGCCGTTGAGACTGTCCTATGAATGCATAGTTCTGGGTCAGCCTGAGATGTGTGTGGTGGGCATATGCAGAATTAGGAGACCCCTCATCTGTCTCCCTTCTGAGCTCTCCCCTTCACTCTCCAGTGACAGCTGTGACTGCCTGGGCTAATTTCCCTGGTTCCTCCAGCCAGAAAGATGGTGGGGTTTCTCTTAGCATCGTTGTCACTTGTCCCTTGCCACATTGTTCTGAGACTACATCCCACTCCAGAGGCAAAGTCATAAACAATGAAGAACTCACTTCCAGACCATCACCACACCAAGTTCTGACTCCCTTCAACAACTTTCCTGCTCTTGTTTACTTTTCAGAATCCTTGGGTAGTTTTAATTTTTGTCCAAAGTTCACACTTGTTATCAGTGGAAGAGTTGGTCTATAGAGGAATCCATCCATTGTACCGAAGCCAACACCCTAGGCAAAGGGTTGGCAGTGCTGGCTGACATCTTGCTGCTTGTGATGAAAGTGAGGGACAGAGACAAGCCAAAGAAGGAATGTCAAGAAATCATTCCTGGATTTGAAAATTGTTGGATTTGAAAATCAAACTGTTTCTTATTCCTAACTTCTTCAAAATCCCCAGATTAAGAAAAGGCTTCACAGCAAAGATCAAATTCACACTGAAATTATAAGAGCCTTTGTTAAGCTCTCCGAAAGACCTAAATTGGTGCCACAGTGTACTGTTTAGCCAACAAAAGTCCCTCTAAGGACCTTAAGTGCATGCCTCACAGGTCCTCTCCATGAAATAAAAGGCTCTTCATAAATCTTAAGAGCAATTTCCCACAGCATTCTCACAGGAAGCCCAAAGTAGAGAAGAGTTTATCTTGAAGAGGTGTGTGGCTCAAGCTCTTGTCTAGCAGAATGGATTATAAATTGATGCCTTAAAAACCACAAAGTTGTTTTTTTTTAAGAAGTGTATGAGCTTGGACTAAGAGAGACACAGACAGCACAAAATGCAAAGAGATCTTTGGATCCCCCAAACTTCTACGTCAGGAAGCAGGCTGAGAAACGACTCAATTGCAAACACAGGCTACGTTTTAGGGAAAAGGGAGGCTGATTCAGAGGGTGGAGCAAGGGCCTGGAGGACAGAGCCAAAAGCCACAGCGATTCACTCTCAGGTAGTAGGACTGAGCCCCAAACAGGGAACTGGTAACTCATGCCCAGCTGGATTTCAGAATTGCTATGGACCAATTACTTCTGTATGCTCGTCATATTTATACATTCTGAATTGGAGTGTCTATAGTGGCTCTCCTCCGCCTGGCTTACCACTGTATTTGGGTGAGATGGGCAAGAAACCACAACTGAAGACCATCATTCACCTGGAGCTGATGGAGAGGATACTTTCCTGGACTTTGAGCCTGATGCTGTGATGGGATGAGAGATTGGGGAAGTGCAATGTAGATAAAAGGAAAAGTCTATTTTGCATGCAGTAAGAATGTAAATGATGGAGTCCAGAGGAGAGCCTGTATTGTATTTTCCAAAAATGACCAGAACAATATATCCAGGCCCATGGATATATGACAATCCGGCGGAAGGATACACAGCCTGACTTCCCGGCAAGCTTGGACCCAGTGCACAAGGAATCGAGGTGTGAGGAGTTTGAGGGGCAAGTCGTCTCATGTGGGTTTAAGTTGTCACCAGGGCTCCTCTGACACAGGAAGCAGGCATCCTGGGTCCCATTCCCAGTAGACCCAGCAGAATGTGGCTCGGTCCTCAGATCATCCTTTCTATTTTTTTTTTTTTTTTTGAGACGGAGTCTCGCTGTGTCGCCCAGGCTGGAGTGAGTGGCCGGACCTCGGCTCACTGCAAGCTCCGCCTCCCGGGTTCACGCCATTCTCCTGCCTCAGCCTCCCGAGTAGCTGGGGCTACAGGCGGCCGCCACCTCGCCTGGCTAGAACTCTGCCACTCCCCATCAAAAGGCGGGGTCTATTTCCTCTCTCTATGAACCTGGGCAGGATTTTGTGACTGTCTTGAATAGACTATGGTAGAAGTGGAGCTATGACTTTCAAGTCATCAAAAATGATGCAGCTTCCATCTCAATCTGTCTCCCTCGCCCACTCTCACTCCCCACGCCCACCTCTTAATTCTCACCCTTCAAATCTAGCCACCATATTGTGAGGAAGCCCAAGTCCCATGAAGGGGCCACATGTAGGTGTTCTAACCAACAGCCCCAGCTGAGGTCTCAGCCAAGAGCCAGTGTCAACTGCCAGGCATGAGAGGGAGCCTCCCCTGGTGTGCTCCCAATTCCTGAGCCACAGAATCTGTGAGCATAACAAAGGGTAGTTTATGCTACTAAGTTTGGGGTCTTTTGTTATGCAACCAGAGTAACTGGAACAATGGATTTGCAGCAGATTGCCAGAGTCCCAGAGGTGCACACACCCCCCAGGTCACACTTCCCACATTGGAAAAGGGAACGGGTCCTCAGGATAAGGAGCCTGGATATAGCCACAGGAGAAGGCTGATTCCTGCCCAGAGTGGAAGATGGAAGCCTTGCCCTGAGCCAGCCCAGCCCCCCCCCAGGCCATCCAAAGGGAGTGACTGTTTTCAGGGGAACAAACCTCACCCACTGTTCTTCTCCCCTGTAGCAACTGGAGTCTGGAAGTACAGGGAAGGAGAAAAGCCCAGTGCATTTCTGAAAAGGGGAAGGAGCATGGCCCTGCAGCTTTCTCTAGATGCTGGTTCTTTAGCACAGATGGAAAAACATCTCATCAAATCAAAATGCAAGCCTTGGCTCCATTCTATGGTATCTTCTTCCATTCTCTTCACCCCTGTTTCATTATTTCAGCGTTGTCTGAACCCTTGTTGTTCCCAGTGTGGTTCTCCAACCAGCAACAGCGGCATTGCCTGTGGAGATGGTTTGAGAGGCAGGATCTGAGGCTAGCTCCAAGTCTGCAGAGTACGAATCTGCAGGATTCCCGGGCACAGAGCTTGAGAAAGGCAGCTCTATGCAACCTCACTGGCGAGTCCAGCTGGCTGGGAGAGCAGAGGGACGCTCAGCCCAGGGGAGGCCAGAGCATGAATAACCCGCACAGCTGATAGGAACAGTACCAGCTCCACATACACGGGAGGCTGGGGACCATCTGCAGACACTGATGCTGAGGGGCAGCATCTGGCCCAGGGATGGCAGAGAAGGGTCTGTCTCATGTGCAAACCTGGTTGCTGGGTGTTGGCCAGGGTTGCTGGGCTGAGGATGATTTGGGAGGGAGAGTCTAGACGCTGGAGGAAAGAACTCTGTCATCAATTAGCTGTGTCTGCCGGCGCATGAGAGGGGAGTGGCGCCTCGTGGGTGTTATTTGCTCTCCTTGCCTAGAATGTGCAGAATTACTTTTGTGCCATTTAAACTTTCTTTCCTCTCCTCCTTCCTGCTGGAAGATTTTCCAAGAGACGTTGCCATTCGTGAGCCCATCACTGCACGTGCCAGTACCCATCAGCCTTCCCTGGGTTCATGTGGACAGGACGAATGTGGGACCTGTGGTGTCTGGCCTGGACCTGGCCCCAGACATCCATGGCCACACCAGTTGCTCAAGAGCCAAAGAATCTTCCAAGCCAGCAGTGTGGGGCCCCAGCCCGTGCGATTCGTTGCTGTGCTCACTCCTGACAGCATGATCTCCGCAGCCTCTGCTGCGTGGTCCGGCAGCGAGGTGCCCAGGTCTCAATATGTCTGGTTCTGGTTATTTTCTGAAAAGCAAAACAGCTGTGTGTCTTGGATCTGGGGACACTGCACAATTCCTTTTATCACCAAATGCCTGCTTTCCCATGGGACATCCCAGTCCCTCAGAAGGAGCCGCTGAATGGCTTGGCAAAACCCCTTAGCTCAGACCTTCTCCCCTGTCCGCAAGCTGGGCAAGGAAAGCTGTTCCCATTTACAGATGAGCAAATTGAGGTTCCGAGAGGTGAGGGGAGCTGCAAATCACACGAGCACTCAGAGCCAAAGCTGGGATGGACGAGTAGGGGCAGCCATAGCCCTGTGTCCTGCACATGGGCTGAGCGCCCCATGGGGCACCTCTCTGAGTTCACCCATACCGAATGCCAGCTGGGCGCAGGCACCATGGCTGGTGGGAAACCTCCCCAGTTCCTTCTAAGGAGCATGCTGGACCCACACCCTCCCACAGAAGCTTTTCTGGAAAGAAGCCTGATGACCTCAGCACATTTTTTCCAAACACACCCTTCCTCCCTCTCCCAAAATCTCAGTGTCTTTGGACCATTTCCCTGAGGATTGGCTAAGGCAGGGCTGAGGGCCCTCGCAGGGGACTCCCTCCTTGAGCGGCCCTGCAGCCCCCATCCCACCCCCAGCCACTGTCCTGGCCTGCTCAGCTGGGATCTTCAACAGAAAAACCACAAATAATTGAGCTGTTTAGGAGAACATCAGTCTGGGTTTCCATGGCAACAACCTCTGAAGCCAGCTGCCCTGACAGCTAACAGCCCAGGGCCAGGCCAGCCTGCCTCTAGTCGGGCAGAGGACATGGGTCCACGCTGGCTTCTGGGGTTCCAGGCTAGGAGCCTGGTCCTCCATGACAGAGGCCAGGCTGCGTACCAGGAGGGGAAGCCTTAGAGGGCTGAAGCCAGAAACCCCCAGAACAATCCCCCACCCCCAAATCATCACACACAGGCCAGTTGCTGGGGGCTGGCACAGCTCCGAGGCTTCGCTTCTTCCCTTCTGGCCTCAGCCTCACCCTCCTGCAAGACCAGTCCCACTCCCCCCAGCAGGGCAGGTGGGGAAACAGACGCCCCGCAGGAATCTGTGTCTGTCCCCAGCACACAGCAGGCGCCTAGTTCCAGAGCCCATTCTGCAATTTGTCTCCGCCTGTGGCTGTTCCCACTCCTGGAGTACAGACAACTCCAGGGGCCTGTGTCTGCCCAGCCTCTAAGGAGTAGAGAGTCTTCCGCCCCCGGGGAATCCTCAGGGTAGCAGAGGCTGCGCTGGTTCCCTGGGCTTTGTCTGCCATTTCTTGTTCTCTCCCCATGAAGAGCCTACTCTCCTTACCCATTTTGCTTATGAGAAAAGAAAGGCACAGAGAGGGCAAGGAAGCCACCTGGAGTCACACAGCTCCTAAGCAGCAGGGCCCGGTGGACCCAGGACAGTTCATAACCTGTGCCATCTGGGAACATCATCGCTCCCACCACACTTGGGGTTGCCAGGCTGCCCACGGGCCCCCACCCAGCATAGAACTGACCTTTGAGGGACACAGCCTCTCGGAGACTCTGGAGCCGCTCAGCAGACAACTGCCTGGTGCCCCAGAGGGCTCATGCCCTGTACCTGGCACCCCACCCGGGGGGTACAGAGAGAAATAAGAGTGGGCTGCTGCCAACCTGGACCTTGACGTTGGGTGGAAAGGAGAGTTTTGTGGACCAACTGCCACAAAGCCATGAAACAACATCATAGGTGTGGCTCTACATGGTAGCAAGTCTCACCAGGAAAGATTTCCAAAAGAGGGAGGACTGGGGAGAGGGCAGTGTGAAGTCCTCCACGTGCTGGGACCAGGAGCCCGCAGACCACCGGGAGGCCCAGTCAGGGGCCGTAGGAGATGCAGCTCTGCTGGAACCACTGCTGAGTGGGTGATGGGTGGGGCCAGGGCAGCGACGTATGCAAAGAGAGAGGAGCCAAAAGCTCTGAAACTAAAGAGCATCTAGAGAAAAGAAGCCTGCCTTTTATTTGTAAATTTGTGACTTTACGTCCCTACTTTGCCACAAAAAGAGGATTCTAGGAGGCTTACAAAATTACAAAAATGCACACAATACAATGTGATTTTTAGTAGGTGAGGAGAACATAAGATGAAGCAGAAGTCAAAATATATGCCTTAAGTCCTCAATGTATACTGTGCGATGGAGTAGTAAAATTGACTCTGAGTTCCCCAGCAGGCAATGTGAAAAGGAAAACACACCTGCCATTCAATTTACAAGGAGCATGGGATAAAACTAATGAGCTGCTGGGAGACACTGGGCTACAGCTACTTCTGAAAAAAAGAGGAACTTGTTATCAAGATCATGTTGACAGTGTCAGCATGACTAGCAACTGGACAGTGTCCCAGCACACACACAGGGATGCCTCTGGCCCATTTTAATCATAGCATCCCTGGGGGCAAGAGGTTGGCTCAGGCCCCCTGCAAGGGATAAGCTGAGGTAGAGGGGCCTGCAGCTGTCTGGTGGCTGGGCCTGAAGATGCTTGAGCACAGCTTAGAGGGTGGGGCATATTGGAATCCAAACCTTGCAACTCCCATGGGGATGGGGACTTTGCAGAATCCCACAAGATTCTGCCAAGTCCCCATCCCCCGCCCCTGCCCTCCTTCCAGTTGGAACTAAGTTACAGAAGCACCCACTTGGAGCCTGGTGCTCAAACTTGGCTGCAAGCTGCAATCACCTGGGAGTTTACAAAGTTACTGGGCGCTGGGTTCCACCCCCAGTTCTGATCTAATCTGTCCGGGGTGCGGTCTGGGCATGAAAAGTTTTTCAGGCTCTCCAGGTGATTCTCGTGTGCAGCCAAGTTAGAGAACACTGGCTCCCGGGGAGGTGGATTACCTGGCCTCCCGGCAAAGCGCAGGACTCGCTGTTTGGCAAGCTTCCAGCAGCAGGGAGTTCGGATGGCTCTGTGGGGAGCCTCACCCCAAGGCGACAACTGGGTGGAGGGTGCCCCAGCAAGCCGTGGGGCTGAAGGGAAGCCACGCACCTCCCAGCAGGGGTTCACCATCAGCCATGGGGGTCCCCCAAAAATAATGTGGGTGGGCTCTGCTTCTAGGTGCCAGTTATATCAGTGATTTTATTCCTTAGATGAGCTTTTCCCCAAGACTGTGTTCCGCACGGCGCTCATTTCATGATGGTGGGAGTCAGTGACACACCAGAAGATATTCCATGCAAAGAGGCTGTGGAGCCTGTGGTACCCAAGGTTAAGCAGATATTTTTCACTGCCAAAGATGCTGACTCAGCTCTAGTGCCCGGTTCCCCGGACTCTGGGCCATGAAACCCTATTTTCCAGATCTAGTGTTTTTCAGGAGCTGGTTTCATGGCGCAGTGTTCTACAGCCCATTCATTGAGAAAGGCTGCTGTAATAATTTCAACCAAACCTGATTATTTTTTAAAAAAATCGTTAATTAAGGAGCTCTAGGGGCCAAAAGAAGGAGAACAACAAGCTTTGAATGCGGAGGCTTCCTGGAGAACCCTCGGAGATAAAGCAGTTGAAACTTGTACCCGCAGGTAACCCAACGAGTCAAATCAGACGTGTTAGCGCTGCACTGGCTAAATGTCGAAAGAGGTTTACTAAAAATGACAATTCACATTTTGGAACAATTGAATCTATGCCATTCTTTCTGGCAGTAGTCCAATCCTAGGTCCAATCACCTGTTTAAGGAGATTTTCAGCTGGTGACAAAATAATTCCATTATTAAGAGCTAATATGTTTAACATAAGGCAAAAATACTTTAAATCAACAGAAAAGGACAAGGGACAAGAAGAAAAACTAAGAAATACAGGCAGCCAACAGAGGCCTGGTGAGCAGGCTGGGTTATGCCACAGTAAAAAGCATCTCCCCCAAAGCTGAGTGACTTAAAACCACGATGTCTGTTTCTTGCTCACACTCCATGACAGGCGAGAGTCCCAGGCCTTTCTTCCCATCAGTCTAGAGCAGAGGTTTTTGGAGGCTCAATCTCAGCCCGGGCTCTAAGACCGCAGGAGGACCAGGGACAGTGGAAGGAGTGAACATTGACTGGTTCTTTTTTTTTTTTTTTTCTCTTTGTTTTTTTTTGAAACGGAGTCTCGCTCTGTCGCCCAGGCTGGAGTGCAGTGGTGCGATCTCGGCTCACTGCAAGCTCCGCCTCCCGGGTTCACGCCATTCTCCTGCCTCAGCCTCCTGAGCAGCTGGGACTACAGGCGCCGCCACCACGCCCGGCTAATTTTTTGTATTTTTAGTAGAGACGGGGTTTCACCGTGTCAGCCAGGATGGTCTCGATCTCCTGACCTCGTGATCCGCCCGTCTCGGCCTCCCAAAGTGCGGGGATTACAGGCGTGAGCCACCGCGCCCGGCTCATTGACTGGTTCTTAAAGTTCCTTCCAGAAGCAACACACACTGCTTTCACTCCCACCTCCTTGGCCAAAAAAGTCCTGTGGCCACACCCGTCCTCAGAACTGGTGGGGAGTGCAATCTTACCTGAGCCCTGGAGGAGAAACCAAATTCAATGGGAACAAAGACGGCCACCTGGAGAAAAAGTGCTCCACCTCATTGCCAAAGAAATGCACATCAGAACAACCAGGAGACACTGGGCAATTGTTTGCCAAAGTTGACAGAAGCAAAAGCAAAAGTGAATGAAACCTTGCCTTTAGGCAGTTTATCTTTTTGGCCTTTTGGTGGAGAGAAGGGAAGAGAGAGGGCTGGGGACCTGGGGAGGAGTGAGGACGTTCAGCTCAGTGTCAGGGAAAGTGATGTCAGGCACAGGTTAGGGAAGGGCAGGCCAGAATACCTCTCTGATTCTGCTGGAAGGTGACTCATGCATGGTGGTTCTCATTCAGATTAGGACGCGAGTGCCTTAGAAGCACCCTTTGCCTTGCGGGTGCCTGTAGCTAATCCTCACGCAGAAAGAAAGGCTGAGGGAAGGTCAGGACAAACAGCATACCCTCATCATCCCCCTGGTGTTCTCCGGGACAGGACGATAGGACAATAGTCAATAACAGGAGACCAAGAAGCAAAGACCACCTATCCCACGAGAGAAACTTACAACGTATGAATAAGGAAACTGGCCATTGCAGGGATTATCCAGCCCAGGAGTCGAGGTGTCTAGGAAGCCAGGAGACTAAGTGAGTGGGCAGTGCGGTGGGGTTAGGGAGTGGGGCTGTAGTTGATGAAAATGAGCTTCTGATCAGAGGGGCCTTATCTAGAGAGTCAGAAAGGCGGATCAGGGTCAGAGCTGCCCTTCAGGGAGGCCCCAAGGTGTCTCAAAGGCTGGGCCCTGGAGCCCAGGTAGGCACATTGCCAGGACCCAGGTGGAGAAACACCGGGATGGACACATTTCAGGGGAGCTGGTCTCAGCTTCTAGACCTGGAGAAAGCCGTCAGCCCTGACCTCACCACCCAGATTCTTACTCTGGCCTGGTGCTAGAACATTGACCCAAACACAGACAGAAGAGAGGAGAGAGGGCACTGGGAAGAAGCAGCTAGAGGTGCGAGGGATGGGGGGATGGTGCTGCCAAGAAAATGAGGTGTTTCTGGAAGGTGGTGGCCTTCACATCAGAGCCAGAAGAGCCAAGTACAAATTAGGCAAAAGGCCCAACTGGAGGGTCCTCCACAAGAGAGGGCTCCGGGAGGAGCCTGGACAAAGGGCACAGAATTCCTCACAGCAAGAGCAGTTTTACGGATTTACTAATAGGTCATATTCGACAAGCATTGGCCCACACCGGCCACAGGCCATGCATTGAGCTAGGTACTGGGGAAGTGGCTTGTCCACTCATTCATTCATTTATTCATTCGTTCCATGGGTTTCCCGTGCATCCCCTGTGGGCCAGGCACTGTGGTAGGTGCTTGGAAAGAGGCGGCGAACTGAGTAGATATGATGTCTGCACGCAGGCTCCATTCTCATAGAGGAGACGGACAGGAAGCGCATAAACCCATAATAAGACAGAAAAATGGGGTACAAGGTGACAGGGCGATCAGGGAGTCATAGCCGTTAGTGTTTCCTCAGCACAAACTCAGCACCTTGAATGTGTCAATGCCATTTTCATCCTCACTGCAGGAGAAAGTTCTGTTATTTCCCCCATTCCACAGATGAGGAAGCTAAGTCACAGAAAGCCAAAGTGACCTGCGCAGGGTCCCACAGCTCATAAAGGGTAGCCTGGGAAGTTGAAGCCAGGCAGGCCAGCTGCAGAAAACGTGCAGGAACCTCAGGGCAAGGTGGTTTTATTGGAACTGAGGCCTCAAGCAGGGCAAGGCGGCCTCCTGAGACGCTCTGGGCAGCCAGGGCCTGCTGAGGTGGGAGCAAGCGTGGTGGAGTGTCTGGAGCCTGGCGGGGAAGGGAAGGAGGGAGACGGCCTTGGCAGGAGCAGCCATGAAAAGCAGGTTGATTTTATTCTACTTGAAACGGGATGCCATTGACACCACCTCGCTCTAGTGGAAGCAGACATGGGGCGGCCGGAGCCAGGCGTTCCGGGGTCGAGGCCACGGTGTATTTTAAATGGTCGGAGACAGGTGTACGGCGCAGGTTTCTGGGCCCACTTCCAGAGATTCTATCTCTGCAGGTCTGGGCAGGGGCTCCGGGGCCGCCTTTGAAACTCTCTCCAGTGCACACACACCCGCTGCGAGCCCCTGGACACACTCCTACCCCCAGGAAACCGAAACTCCCTGTGGACACCAGGGCCCTCCTCCCGGAGGAAGAACAGTTGAGCTGCTCCCTGATGGAAGAAAGACAGTTCCAGAACACGTGATGATGACGACAAGAATTTCAAGCCAGGGAGAAGAGGTGAAGGAAGGCCTGGGAGCCCGGAAGTGGAAATTGCAGACTAGGGCTGAGCTGGAGGGGACTTTGGGGTGACTGGATCACAGAGGGCAGAAAGGGATGAAACAAGCCTGGGTCATAAGTTGGGGCTCCTTCAAAGCAGCCACAGACCCAGGGGGAGAGGCTGTGGGCACAGCTAAGACCCTCGTTTGGTTGGTGAACTCTGACCCTCCTGGGGCACTCCTGGTAATCACAGCAGCGATATTTCATTTTTGGGGTGGGACAGGCCGCGCACTACACACATTCCTAGCAGTGATTGTATTTGATCTGTTTGGTTTTGTCTGAGACAAGGTCTTGCTCTGTCATCCAGGTTGGAGTGCAGTGGTGCAGTCACCACTCTCTGAATCTCAACCTCCCAAGCCCAAGCCATCTTCTAGCCTCAGCCTTCCAAGTGACTGGGACCCCAGGTGTGTGCCACCATGCCCAACTCATTTCTTTATTTTTTTGTAGAGATGAGGTTTCACTATGTTCTCCAGGCTGGTCTCAAATTCCTGGGCTCAAGTGATCCTCCTGCCTCAGCCTCCCAAAGTGCTGGGATTATGGGTGTGAGCCACCGTGCCCGGCCACATTTGATCCTTTTAACAGCTCTATGGGCAGATACAATGATCACCTCCACTCTATAGGTGGAATAACGGCTCCAGTCAGACCACATGGGCCATGACTGGCAGAGGCTAGGTCTCTTTGGGGATCAAGCCTTCAGATAATCAAAATAGCCGTACGGACAGTAACACAAACCCACCTCACTTATCCAAATTCTGAAATCCAAAAACTCTGAATCCCAGAACTTTCTCATAACTCACTTGGCATCAAAACCTGACCTGGAATTTTGGCAGCAGAAGAAGTTTCACCGGAACAAATCTTCATTTGTGTTCTTTAGGGTGAACATCCGTCTGTTTCGTGGATTCGAATACAGGACACTAGCCCAGCTGCACTGGAGGGCAATAATAGATGAAATTCTCACCCAATTCCCTTTCTAAAATCCACAGAAAAGGCCCAGTCTTTTGGCAGAAGGGTGGTCTTTGGCCCTTCTGCAAAGATCCTGCTGTCATTTGGAGGGAGGTCAGGAGTCCTCATTTCTAGTTCCCGTCCTGCCACTCCCCCTGGTTTCTCTCTGTGGCCGAATGGGAGTGGCTTCTGGGTGAGGCTTCCGGGCAGGTGAGTAAGAAGCTCTCTGCATGAAGTTCCCTGCAGGAAGGGAAGCTGTCGGCCACCCTGTTTCTGAGACTGATAGCCCTTGAGGAAGGGTTGGTCTTTTTACCCTGTGAGAAGGAGATTTGGGCCCCGGAGACCTGGGTCCTCGTGGTGGCCTGCTCCACCACCAAACTCCGTTCTCTAGGTGGAATAATTGGGGCTCAGCTTGGCCTCATTCTTCTCTTTGCAAAGCATGAGGACTGGGAGCGGAGATCAGCAGGCCCCTTGGCTGGGGCTGCCTGGGACGCGCTAAGCCGGACACAAGGGATTTTCTCAGACCCAGCCCCCCAAACCCCCCAGGCCCCCAGGTCCTAGGACGAGCTCTGCGCACCCCGCGCTCTCACTGATGGGTGGGCAGACCCGGCGTCCTCACTTTCCATGACTATTCCTGCTTTTCGGGGTGGAGAGCAGGGGCCTTCCCGGAGCCTGGATTCCCACGGGTGGGGGCCTGGGGGAGGCCGTGGTGGGTGCTGAGCAGGCCCAGGGAGGCCGCGCACCCCCGGCCCCCGCGCCGCCCGCTGTCCAGGCGGCCCGGAGCCGGCTGCGGGCAGCGAGGGCCGCGGGGCCCCGCGCTCAGTGTCTGCCCCACTCACACCCCAGGCTAGGGAGGGATTTCCATGGGGCTTACGGTGATTTATAATGGGAAACCTCCGCTTTCCTCACACATTGTTCTCCCTGACAGAGGAAAGAAAGACGGCACTAAATCTCCTCTCATCATAGTAATGATGAAGCCCGCGGCGTCCCGGCCCCATCCCAATGCCCTCGACGACAACAAAGTGCTCTATTGTGATCTATTACATTTTTCTCAAAAAACCTTCAGCCGCGCACAAGGCCAGCGCCATATCCTGCACTGGCCCTCCCTCATTGTCCTCGCCGAGGGAAACGGAATGTGTCAGTCTGAGTAATGCGCCTTCAATGCTTCTCAGGAACCGCTGGCTCGGCCGGGATAAAGCCTCCCCCACGCTTTCTCAGGCCCCGGCCCGGGATGAAAGCTGCCCGCGCCGCCGGGCAGCCACCGCGCCACCTGGTCCACGGGCCGGGGCCAGTTCTGCCGGCAGGGCTGGTGGCCGGCCCCTTCCCTGCTCCCACCCCCCATGGTGGGCCCAGGGGGTGAGAATGGGGCCAGGGGGGACTAGGAGAGGGGAAGCGGGGGGTTACAGGGGCAACAGGGAGGCGGCCTTCAGGAGCTGGAGGGGAAACTGAGGGACTCAAGAGCTGGGAGGAAGCGGGTATCGGGGCATGAGCCTGGCCACAGTCCTGGGGCGACCCTGCCTTGCTCTGCCCTACCCTACCCAGTCCCAGCCCCTGCCCTGCAGGTGACCAAGAGGCAGCAACTTCCACCAGAGTCTGAATTACAAAGCCCTAAACACACCCTTCCCATGGCTTCCACGTGCATGGTTATCAAAATCAAACCCAGCTACCTACATGGGGTGATTTATTCATTCACTCACATGCATTCATTCCCACTCTGACGGGTGCTTCAATGAGTGGGGAATGGGCAGGTGCAGGTGGGGGGTGGAGATGAAGGTGGCTCTGCCTGCAGCTTGGGTCCCACCCGACGCCATGATCCCCAGCAGGACCTGCTGCATCCGCTGCAAGACCCGGTGCCAAGTGAGAATGCAGACCCCTGCGTTTCCCAAAACTGCTGCAGGCTGTTCAGCGGGGACAGCACAGCATTGAACCAAACGCTGACACCAGCTGAGGCTGGCCTTGTGTGACGGCGCGATCGCCAGCCGGCTGGTGACACCGGCCCTGCTCTTCGTAACTCTTCATTCGCTCAGCGTGCTGGGGCTCGGCCCATGCAAGGGTGCTGACTCCAGGGCCGAGGGGAGTCATCAGCCTGTGACTGAGTCTGGCCTCCCTCTCGCTGGCCAGGTGAGGCTGAGCCTACACACAGTTGACAACTCTGGAAAATCGGGTTCAACCAGACAAACTCAAAGCCCCCCACATCCTAGCTCCACACTCTAGCTCCGCACACAATGCAGTGTCCACCCCATGACTGTTGTGGACCCCTGCTCTGCAATCACTCACCAGTGATTGAGGGTTTGCAGCGGTAAGATCCTTGAATTTCACTTCATCCAACTGCTTTATTGATTAGATGGGGAAACTGAGTCCTAGAGTCCATCTCCAGCCCCCGCCTGGCCGCCTGCCTGCCCTCATGAGCCTCCCCTCCCAGGAGCTGCAGGCTGTGAGAGGCAGGCCCCAGTCTCCCCTCCAGCTGATTCTCAGCAGCTGGACCAGAGCAGAGCTGACCCAGGAGCAAGCCTGGGCCACAGAGTTGCACGTGGTCCCCAGATCTCTGCGGTCATCATTCACTGTGCCCAGAGGAAGAACAAGGCCAGTCTTCCAGATAGCTGGGCCCTGGAAGGACCCAAGAAGAGGAGCCTGTCTCCAAGGGCCTGCCGTACTCCAGCGTCCTTTTCCTGGGGAACCCAAGACTCCACGTCAGGGCCTCTTGGCCAGTATGGAGCCTCTGCCTCGGCACCAGGACACAACATTCTCACAGGCCTTCATGCCTGCCCCCATAGGCCTGGGAATAGACAAACCAGCAAGATGGGCTCTGAGGCTGTGTGCCAGCTGGAGATGCAAGGTGAGAGGGCAGAGGCACTGTGGCAGGTAGGCGCTCACCCCAAGCTGGTACCTTCTCGTGGAAGAATTGAGGGAGAAGACTGAGAACAAACACCCTACCCAGCCATGACTTTTGCAAAGAGACTCTGCAGCATCTCCCATGGAGAAGTGGGTTATGTCTCCCCACCCTGAACCTGGACTTGTTGTATGACTCACTTTGACCAACAGAATATGGTGGAAGTGGCAGAGTGCTGATTCTAGCCCAGGCCTCCAGGGACCTTGCATGGTGCTCTGTGGTCTCTCATACCTCCACATAGCCCTGGCAGCCTGCAAGAGAATGACAAATTTGTGGAGGCAAGTCAAGCTGGTCCAGATGTTCCAGTCAAAGCTCAGAGATGAGAGAGAACCCAGGCAATAACAGTGAAGCTGCCTACCTGACTTGCCACTGATGCTGGACACACCAGTGAGCCCAGCCCAACGCAGAAAACCGCCAAGCTGAGCCCAGCCTCACCTGCCAAGCTAAAGATTCAGGCATTGTTTTAAGCCCTTTTTTTGGGGGATGGTTTGTAATGCAGAAATTAATTGCAACTACAGTGCCAGGCAGCTAAAAAGGCCACTGTTCACACAGTTGCTGTCTTTCTTTCTTTTCTCCAGTATCAATTCTTTCCCTACCCTAGAAGCTCAGCTCAAGTACCCACTGCCCTGGAGTCTGTCCTGACCATGTCAGCCTGTAGTGCAGAGGCATCGAAGTGTAGCAGAAAGAGCTCTGCAAAAGGGAGTGGAAAGCCCCACTTCACAGCATCATTCACTCATTCCCTGAGATTTGTGCAGAGGAGACCCAGAAAGCAGGGCAGGGAGCTGGCCTTCACATAGCTGGCAGTCCAATGGCAGACAGGCTAGGAGACAGACGAGGACCACATGGCCTCTTCCCTGCTCTAACCAGGTGAGTCCATGGGAATGCAAAAGCTGCCCCAGGAAAACATGGTACCCAGACCTGAGCCCACGTCCATGGCTACCTCACTGGCCCACCTCTGACAATTCCCTCTATCCTGTGGACTCTGGCCCCACTAGATTGGAAGGGCCAGGAAGGCAGACAAGGAGGCACTTACTCTACATCTCACAGTGCAGACAGGACCCAGGCTAGCGTGCCACCCTCAGAGGTACTTGGAAAACCTTTGCTCAGTTGGACTGGATGAGACTGTGTTGCATTGAATTAAATTAACTGAGTTGAATGGAAATGAACTAAATCAAATTAATAACACCCTTGTCTGGCAGTAACACAGTCTCATCTCCAACAATGTCTCCAGGGTGGGGACCATGTTTCACCCCCTCTGGTCTCCCCCTCCAGATGAGCACAGGGCTGGGAAGTAGGCCAGGACTCGAGGCTGTTTGGCTGACACAGGTTGACCATATTTGTAAAGATTGCCTCTCCTCTGGATCCAAAAACTCCAGAATAGGAATTGTCTACCCATCTCCTTCATCTGTGTTTATGCTGTGATTTTTGGAGGGTGGGGGGCTCCTACCATGGGCCAGAAGCTTTGCTGGGTCTCGGGGATGGTAGGGTAAATTACTTTATTTAAGTGATCTTGTTTATGATTTATTATTATTTACTTTGCCTACCTTGCTGCCCCCAGGGCCTAGCAGAATTTGCCGAGCCCCAAAGCTCGTGATCCGGCAGGCGAGGTGAGCACAAAGAAGCCTCAGAGGTGGGAGTGGAGGCAATGCTGCACAGGAGCTCTGTGGAAGGTGCTTTTGGGGGACACAAGGGGTGTTCTGCCCCAACGGTGGGGTCCAAGAAGGCTTCTTGGATGAGGGGACCCTGGGCAAAAATCACACACAGGATTTGGCAGGATGGGCACAGCAGGGTGGTGGTCCTGGAGGAGACAGAACCCTAAACCCATGTGTCAGGATGGCACAGCCAGAGGTGGCCAGGGAGGGATAAGTCCAGGAGCCCTTCCTTCCCTCCTTGAGGAGCTCAGGGTTGTCCCCAAAGCAAGTGAGGAAACCTGCAGGATGGCGTGATGGATGGTGCCATGGTTCCCAGGCCTTCCCCACTCCTGGATCCACGCCCTCTGCTGTGTGACTTTGCTGTTCCTCACCTGGACATGCGCACCTCCTTCCCCACAAAGGCTGGGCTCCAGCCAACGGGCCCGGGGCAGCAGTGACAGGAGCAGAGGTTTGAGTTGTCCTTGCACAGAGCCAACGCTGAGAGCAGTTGCCCAGCAGCTGCCGGCCCCAGGAAGCAGAAAGGCCTCACGCAAACCGAGAGCCTGAACCCAGCCCAGCCCCCTGGAAGCAGACTCATCCCCTCCCGTTGCTTCCCAGGGTCACTTCCCAAATCAGATGCTGTCTCCGTCAGTTCAGACTGCCAAAACACCACCACAGACTGCGCAGTTTAAATAGCAAACGCTTATTTCTCACAGTTCTGGAGGCTGGAAGTCCACGGCCAAGTCACTGGCAGATTCAATGGCTGTTTGCCGGTGGCCATCTTCTTGTGGGGTCCTTGTGCGGCAAAGAGCAGAGAGAGAGCTGGTTCTCTGGGCCTCTTCTTATCAGGGCACTAATTTCATCACGGGGCCGCACCCTCAGGACTCAACTACATTCCACAGGCCCCCTCTCCAAATGCCATCGCATTGGGAGTTGAGGCTTCAACATATGGATTTGGGGAGGATGCACACATTCCGTCTGTAGCAAGAATTCAGACTCAAACCCTCGCCTCAGGCTCTAATGCACCCAAACCCAGCAGCCACGCACTGCACACCCTGGAGAGCGTGCAGGGGACTCCTGGGTGGGTAAGGACAGGTTTTGGGGCTCAGGAGCTAGTCCCTGGGTTTGTCTCGCCAACCTTCACCCACCCCTTGACCTAGAATGGGCCTCCTGACCCAGAACGTAGGGATCGGGGCCTGGGAAGGTTGAGGGAAGCATTAAATGAGGTGGCCGTTTGTCATCTGTCTGGCACCCCATAGACGCTTAAATGGTGCAACCAGGATGCCACGGCCCTAACCTGCAAACACGTTTCCGCGACTTCAGGCCGGAGGCAGCCCAAACGCTTCCCAGCTCCCCTTCCCTGGGGCCCTGCTGGCAGTCCCTGGAGCCAGCCCCTTGGCTCCTGCCTGGCCCCTCCCGGGCGGCCAGCCTGTCCCAGAGTCCCCACCCAGCCCTGGCGCCGGCAGGCAACAGACACTTGCTGGTGGGTGGTCGGGAGCGCGTGCCCAGGGAGAGCTGCCTCCACACCATTCACTGATCTAATCAATATCCTGCTCCTCCCGAGACCCCGATCACAGGCCCATCCAAGCAGGGGTCTGGCTGTGACCCCTTCTTCACCCCAAACTTCCCCCATGACCACCACCTCCCCCTTCCCTCTCCCCAGCCCGCCAGGGTGGGCCGCTGGGAGGAAGCCCATCTCTGACGTGGACCCTGCATACAGGGGGTCGTGGGCCTGTCAGATTGGGTCACCCGAATCAAGGGTGATGATAAAACCTGTCCCTCCAAATTAGGCCAGAGCCCCCAGAGCCCCGCTGATTATAGCCTGTGCACCGCGGACAAAGGGTCTCTTGAGGGTCATTCATATGGATTGAGGCCCATTGTTTTCTCAAATTAGGCCACAGGGAGCGCTTCTTGGGGAAGCACATAGCGGGTGGCACGGCTGAGGGTTCCTGGGTTCCCGCCCAGGGTCCTGCGAGGCCAGTCTGGCGGGCCGGCAAGGAAGAGGCCAGACCATTCCCAGGCTGAAGGCTGGGGCTCGGGGGTGAGGCCAGGGCCAGTGGGCTTCCCCAGCTCACCTGCAGAATATTCTGGAGAAATTAAAGGATCCCTCTGAGTGCCTGCTGGGATTGAGTGAGAATTCTTAACTCACACAGAGGGTCTTGCTGTCTGCAAAGTGTTTTAGATTCTCAATGCCTTTCAACCTCCAGCACCCTGGGAATTCCACTCCAATTCTCAGTGTGGGAAACTGAGGCTCCAAACGGTCCAAAGGCTGTCTAGCTGGTTCACAAGCCTCCATGCGGGCGCCCCTCCTCCAGCTCGCGACATGCCACATCACCGTGGGATTCACTGCCCGCGTTCAAGAACAAGGCTGGCTCAGATACATCGTGTGCACACGTCACCATGATGACAGCCATGGGCTAAGCACATGGAGGCCTTAGATCCTACAGCAGGCTGCCCTTTCCTTTTCTCCTCTGACTTCAAGCCCAGTAGCCTGGGGCTTCGCTGGGTCCTGGACACTTGTTCACGTGCTCACCACACTTTACAGTTTATCATGTAACGTTGCTCCATTACTTCCTGTGAGCTTTGCAACAGATCGTTTTTTCAGGTGAGTTCAATGATGGCACAGTGTCGTCTCTATTCCAGGAGAGGGAAGGCTCCGGGAGCCAAGGGGTCCTCACAGGCTGTCACAACCTGGCTGCCTGTGGTGAAGAGCAGAGGTCAAGGTTGAAGGGATGAAGACCCCGACCGTGCCCTCACCTGGCTGAGGTGTGGTGGGGCAGAAGGTCTCGTAGCCAGCACCCTGTACCCTGCGGGGTGAAACTGGGCTCAGGAAAGGAATGGGCCCCAAGCCACCACAGCCCGAGGTAGGAGGGTTCCTGCCCAGGACTTTTTAAGGGGCAGGATGTGGGAACAGCAGGGCAGCTACGAGATTCGTGGAGCCCTGTGCAAAACGAAAATGCGAGACCCTCCTTCCAGGACGATCAGAGCATCCAACCACGTGCAGGGCCCTTCTGAGCCATGGCCCCTGTGGTGGGGATGGGGCAAGGAATGGTTCGTTCGATACCTGTCTGACAAGCACCTGTCTGCTTCGTGCCAGGCACTGCCCTGGACAAAATGGGTGCGAGTCCTTTCTCCGTGGGTCCAGGAGGGGCTGCTGACAGATGAAAAACAAAATGACTGCAGATCATGCCACTGCTCCATAGAAAACAGACTGGGGGTGAGGTAGGATATTGCTGGGGGGCCCCTTAGTGGATAGGATGATCAGACAAATGGAGGCTCCCAGAGGACAAGGGACAGCCGTGTGGGGCAGTAAGACAGGAGAAGGGAACAGCCCAGTAAGGGAGCGGAGGCTGGAAAGTTGCTGCTTGGTCCTCGTCCTCCGTCCCACTGGCTCCCTGCACAGGCACCAAGAGGGATCAGAGTCCCCACCCCTGGGTAGGCCCTACACCCCCGCCCCCACCCTCTGCTGAGCCCAAGCCTCTGCAAGTCCCTGGGGACCTGCCTCCCGCACCCTGACCGCCTGCTCCTGTCTTTCCTCACTCATGCCTCTGCTTGGGGCTGGGCTGGCGTCGTCCCTTCCCAGATGGATGTGTTTTAACATTCCACAAAGGAATATGTTTCCAAAAAATAGCAATTAGGCCGGGCAAGGGGGCTCATGCCTGTAATCCCAGCACTCTGGGATGCTGAGGTGAGGATCACCTGGGGTCAGGAGTTTGAAACCAGCCTGGACAACATGATGAAACCCTGTTTCTACCAAAAAATACAAAAATTAGCCGGGTGTGGTGGCGGGCACCTGTAATCTCAGCTACTCAGCAGGCTGAGGCAGGAGAATGGCTTAAACTCACGAGACGACGCAGGAGAATCACTTGAACCCAGGAGGCGGAGGCTGCAGTGAGCTTGAGATCATGCCGCTGCATTCTAGCCTGGGTGACAAAGCGAGACTCCGTCTCAAAAAAACAAAACAAAACAAAACAAAAAAACAACAACAAAAAAATCAGTAATCAGATGGCAAGATATCCTAATACGTTTTCACATGAAAATATAAATTATAAAACAACACTGTGATGTGACTTAGGAAAAACAAGTGTTGGCCGGGTGCGGTGGCTCACACCTGTAATCCCAGCACTTTGGGAGGCTGAAGCAGGTGCATAACTTGAGGTCAGGAGTTCAAGACCAGCCTGGCCAATGTGATAAAACCCTGTCTCTACTAAAAATACAAAAAATCGACGGGCATAATAGCGGGCACCTGCAATTCCAGCTACTCAGGAGGCTGAGGCAGGAGAATCCCTTGAACCTGGGAGGCAGAAGTTGCAGTGAGCCAAGATCACACCACTGCACTCCAGCCTGGGTGACAAAGTGAGACTCTGTCTCAAAAAAAAAAAAAAAAAAAAAAAAAGAGAGAGAGAGAGAAGAGAGAGAGAAAAGAAAAATCAAGTGGGTGGTATATGTGTAGAAGAACATAAAAAAGACCAGAAGGAACCACATCTAAGCGTGAGCATGTGAGCTCTGATGATCTCTGCCGAGGTTGCCTGTGGTGCCCTAACTGTTCTCTGCTTTTCCGATTGCTTTTGCAACCAACATGTATTATTCTTATGAGCAGAAAAATGCCCTGTTGTGCACATTTGGGATAAGAGAAGGGTGCTGCAGATGAGGAGAAGACAAAGGGGTGGAGTGGGCCAGCTTCTCTAGTGTGGCATCTTCTCCTCTCCTCCTTGCCTGGCTGCCCAGACCCTGAGGGTCACAGCCTCCAGCCACTTGGCTTGAACGCACGCAGCCTTACCTTCCCCAGAACGCGTACGCACCCTCCACTTCCCTCAGGACCTGCCACCTCCAAACCTCTACCCCTGCTGGGTCCTCCCCTGGGCCACCCTCTCCTGCCCAGCTCAGCAGGTGCACGTCTTCCTAGCCTGGGGGGCCTGCTCAGAAGGTAGCTCTTTCAGGAAGCCCCTGGCTGGAGAGACCCCACCTTCCCCGGGCTCTCCTGCTGCCTCCTCTGGCCTCTCTGGTGAGCTGCCCACTCTCTTCCTTGAGTCAGAGTTCAAGGTGTGGCTGTCTTGCCTGTGAGGGCAAAGTCTGCACCCGACTCCTCTCGCTGGCTGTCAGCTCCACAAGGTGGGCGGGTGCTCAGTAAACATTACTAAACTCATCAGCCCCCTTCGGGCAAACGGGACAGTGGGGCGAGGCCTGGCGTGGCTGGAAAAGCAGTCTGGATGCCCCAATTGCGGCTGGCTCAATGGCTTTATCTGACAGCCGTGGGCACCAAGACAAAGAGGCATTTCCTGGCTGCCTTGGCCTCCTCTCTCCCAGGGGAAGGCAGGGTGACATGGCAAGCCTGGGCCACACAGCTAACCCAGGCCGGAGCCAGCAGCGGTTCCCAACACTGGCTAGGGCCCTTCCGCAGACCTGACCCTGAACACATCCCAGGACCCCGTCAGCTTCCCAGGGAGAGTTCCCAGGAGTCTGTGCTGGTGTGGACAGGAGCTGGGGGCCCTTGGGTGTGCGGCTGCAGACATCACGGGCACTCAGAACCCTGACCAGAGTCAATGTTGTTGTCCTCTTGGCATGCTGGGAAAAAGTGGCTTAGACAGGGCTGGAGGGTTCTCGACCCTTTGTATCCTCTTCTTTGAGTCTGCGTCTTGGGAAATTGAGAAGTTCTCTGAGAACTTCCCTTCACCTGACAGTCCCACCCTCAGGATGCAGTTGAGGCGCAGTCTGCACCCCTCAACGCTCTTCTCTGTGAAACAGTAAGGAAAGGTATGCAGATATCATCATCCAGACTGAATTCCTCCTCCTTGCTATGAATCGTGGACCAAAGTGTTCAGGTCACCACAGTGATGACTCTGGTGCTGAGCCGGCACTGGGCAGGATCCGAAGCTTGGATGGAATGCCGGCAGGGGCCCTGCTGACCTCATCATGTAGAAGAGTTTTGGAGAGGTCAGGAGTTGCCAAGCCTGCAGACAATGCAGTGTGAGGAGGAGAGTGTGAGGTAGCACAGGCCTCTCTGATTCCGAGGTTCCCTTGAACCCTCAGGATTCCCAAGGAACCCTCACGTCGCCCCAGTGCCACCCAGTCCAGGGACAGAGCCATGCCTGAGTGCACAGCTCGCTAGCAACTGTGTGCCAGGTGCCAGGCACCTACAAGTGTGCTGGGCATTGGGCTGAGGTGGGGCTGTGCTGGCAATGCTATAGACAGCATGTTCACACCAAGCACGGCTGCAAGCCCAGGACCAGCTTCCCTCCTTCCCTCAGAGCAGCCACTGGGGCAGCCAGTGTTACTAGCGTTTCCCATTTGACAGATGAGGAGGTGCCAGGAGGCTGTGCCACTCAACCGACCTGGCGGTCCACACATCAGAGTCCACACTCTGCCACCATTTGAATGGGGCTTGTGATGGCTGCCCTCACTCAATTCAGGGGTCCCCACCAGAAGCTCTCAGGCCACACCCTGGGACCTCAGATACACTCTGGGCAAGTGGCAGGGGCCCTGAAAGGTCCAGAGTCCAGCCAACTTCAGGTCTCCCAGGCAAAAGGAGCCAGACCTCCCACACACCCCCTCGAACCCAGCAGTCACTCCAAGAGGGCTTCTCTGACAATCCAGGCTGATGCAGCTCACTGTGGCAAAAGACCTTCCCTGAACCAGGTCCTCACATAGAGGCCCATGCAGCTCTCTGGCAATGCTGAGGCTGTGGGCAGCCATAGACACTGGAGCTCCCGCCCTGTGACAAGTGCCACCCCATGCGGAGGAGCCAAGCCCAATGAACACCCCAAGGCAAGAGGGAAGAGCTCTGTGGGGCAGAGGGCAGCCTGAGCATCTGCAAACAGAGTGGCTCACAGAGAGGCCCTGGGGACACCTGCAGGAGATCTCTACAGAGAAAGGGCTACACCAGGCTCCATCCAGCAAGTAAGGTCTCTGCCAGCTTTGAGACTGTAAGCCCTTTAGATAGGGAGGGAGGGAGGTGGGTGAATGGATGGAGGGATGGATGGATGGTAGATGGATGGATGGATGGATGGATGGATGGATGATTGAATGAGTGGTTGGATGGATGATTGAGTAGGTGGATGGTTGGATGAGTGGATGGGTGGATGAGTAGATGGATGGATGGATGGATGGATGGATGGATGGATGGATGAGTGGTGTATTAGTCTATTCTCATGCTGCTAACAAAGACATACTTGAGACTGGGTAATTTATAAAGGAAAGAGGTTTAATGGACGTGCAGTTCCACATGGCTGGGGAGGCCTCACAATCACGGCAGAAGGCAAAAGAGAAGCAAAGGCACATCTTGCATGGCGGCAGGCAAGACAGCGTGTGTAGGGGAACTCCAATTTATAAAACCAGCAGATCTTGTGAGACTCATTCACTACCATGAGAACAGTATGGGGTAAACCGCCCCCATGATTCAATTATCTCCACCTGGCCCTGCCTTGGACACTTGGGGATTATTACAACTCAAGGTGAGATGTGAGTGGGGACACAACGAAACTATATCAAGTAGATGGATGGATGAATGGATGGATGGATGAGTGGATGGATGGATGGATGGATGGATGGATGATGAGTGGATAGATGGATGAGTGGATGGATGGATGAGTGGATGGATGAATGGATGGATGGATGAGTGGATGGATGGATGAGTGGATGGATGGATGAGTGGATGGATGAATGGATGAATGGATGGATGGATGGATGGATGGATGCACGGATAGATGGATGAGTGGATGAATGGATGGATGGATGGATGGATGATGAGTGGATGGATGGATGAGTGGATGGATGGACGAGTGGATGGATGAATGGATGGATGGATGAGTGGATGGATGGACGAGTGGATGGATGAATGGATGGATGGATGGATGCATGGATAGATGGATGAGTGGATGAATGAATGAGTGGATAAATGGATGAGTGGATGGATGGATGGATGGATGGATGGATGATGAATGGATGGATGGACGAGTGGATGGATGAATGGATGGATGGATGGATGGATGGATGATGAATGGATGGATGGACGAGTGGATGAATTAATGGATGGATGGATGAGTGGATGGATGGATGAGTGGATGGATGGATGGATGGATGGATGATGAATGGATGGATGGATGAGTGGATGGATGAATGGATGGATGGATGGATGGATGATGAATGGATGGATGGATGAATGGATGGATGGATAGATGGATGAGTGGATGGATGAATGGATGGATGGATGAGTGGATGGATGGATGAGTGGATGGATGGATGGATGGATGGATGGATGGATGGATGGATAGATGGATGAGTGGATGGATGGATGAGTGGATGGATGGATGATGAGTGGATGGATGGATGAGTGGATGGGTGGAAGAGTAAGTGGATGGATGAATAGGTGGATGAATGAGTAGGTGGATGAATGGATGAGTGGATGGATGGATGGATGGATGGATGGAAGAAAGGAAGAGAGAGAAGGAAGTTACACTGATTGATTTATATAGTTCGTCATACCAGAAATTTCTGCAGACTGGGTTGCTTACAACAGATGTTTCTTCTCTCACTGTCCTGGAGGCTGGACATCTGAGATCAAGGTGTGGCAGGGCTGGTTCTTCTGCAGTCTCTTTCCTTGGCTTGTAGACAGCATCTTCTCCTCACATTTTCACAGGGTTGTTCCTCTCTGTGGGTCTGTGTCCTAATCTTATGAGGATGCCAGTCATATTGAATTAGGGCCCACCCTAGTGACTTTCTTTTCATTTGATTTCATCTGTAAAGATCCTATCTGCAAATAACGTCGCATTCCAGGGTCCTGAGGGTTAAGACTTCAACATACTAATTGTGGGGGGATGTGATTCAGCCCATAGCACTAAGCTCTCACAGACACTTCGGAGGTCCATGGAAGGAGGGAGCGTGGGTACTCAATGCTTCCCAGAGTCCCAGCAACGCTGCCCAGAGCAGGTCTGTGCAAGGGAGGGCAGTCATCTGCTTTGCCAGGGTCTGGAGTCCCCTTCTTTCTTTCATCAGGACTCCACGTCCTCTGCCCCATGGCTCCCTCTTTCCAAACTTCTCTCTGGCCAGGACTTACACTCTGCAGCCCACAGTCTGGGGTGGAATTCCACGTCCTCCACTTACTAGCTGTGTGTCTTTGGGCCTGTGACTTAACTTCTCTGTACTTCAGTTTCCTTCTCTATAAAGTACGATCAGGATATGCCCTACCTCACAGGTTTTTATAAGGATAAAATGAGGGACATTCACAGGATATTGGAACAGTGCCGACCCCTAGCAAGCACTAGGTCAGTGTTTGCTAAATAGATGAAGAAACCTTCTCCATGGGTAGGCTGAAGGTAGAATAGCATCAGGACCTGTCTGTGACCCAGGCTCGAGGGCTGTGGGCTCAGAGGAGGGGAAGAGCCTGCTGTGGTCAGGCCCACATCCAGAGGGGGCTTTTGCTTAGCAGAGGTTGCTGGCCAGGCAGTCCCAGCCGCACCCCATTTTATGCATATTAGAGAGAAATCCAAGCGTGATGGTCTGCAATTGTCCCGTTTGTTTACAGCATTTGTTGGAGCATATTTCTGGCAAGGAAGCTAACAATAAACCAAGGTCCGGGCCGGCCCGGCTGGTGGGCAGCAAATGAAGACAGCTGCCGAGGCGGGTGCCTCCCGGTGGGCTGGGGCCGGAAACCAGGGGCTCTGTCTCAGGCGCTTCAAAGAAGAGCCTTTGTCTAAGGCAGCCGAGCCAAGGGCCCCGCGGGGGCAGGCTGGCTGGGGCTCTGGGTGATGCCCGACTCACTCCACGACCCCACACGGGCAGCTCCCGCTCCCCGGGCCTCAGGTTCCCAACTGCGAAGCAAAGGGGAACTAGGGCCCTATGTACCTGCTGTGAGCCCCGCGTCAGCTCCAGGGAAGGGAGGGTGCTCTTGGGGTGCCGCCTCACTCCCTAGAGCCTGCATTCTGCAGCTTCGAGATAGAGAGAGACCTCAGAACACTCAGCCAAGAAACAGACAGGCCAGGGCATGGCCTCCAGACACGAGGTCATGGGAGGAGAGTCAGGGCCGCCCAGTGAGAGGACACAGAGGCTCTGTGGGAGAAGGGAGGGACAGTCGCGGCATGGGCACACGCAGACCTGGCAGGAGGATCTTCTGATGGCCACCGGGCCTGCACCCCTGCTGTGAGCCCAGAGCCCCATGCACCTGCTTCTTGTCCACCTCCAGAAGGATGTTGCCTTCTGTACATCCTTGTTGAATGGTGTCCCAAGGGAACTCTGAGATGTCACTTCAGGTGACTCCCCTGCCTCCCAAAAACAGTTACTGAAGGCGTTTTTCACAAAGGACGCCTCATGAAGCCACAGCTTTTAAGGACCTCTAGTGTGAAACGGGAGTGTTTCAGGCATGAGAAAAGGCCCAGCAGTTTCTGGAAAGAGAAGAGGACACTCCTCTGACTCCGCCAAGCGGGCCTGCCCTGTGTCGCGCTGGCCCATGCAGCTGCCGAGCCCGGCCGTTGGGCAGCACTTGGCGATGGGTGGCCGTGGGCAGGTTCCCTGGGCTCCTGGGGTCTCGTCTTCAGTCTGTACTTTGCACTGTCCTCCTCCCGCTGGGTCAAACCCTGCACTCAGGACCATCTGCAGGTCACCTCGCTGAAGCCGTCCACAGCACCAGAGGCTTCACTGGTTCCTCTGTTTTCTCTGAAGGCAGAGAATCTTCTAGTGTGTGTGATTTACAATGATTTGTGTCCCGGTTTTATCTGCTACAGCTGACCAGTAGTTTGACACAAGCGGACTGTGCTCAAATCTCTGAACCACCCCCACCACCACCACCGCTCGCCCCACACCTTGTCCTGAGCTCAGCATGTCACTGTGTACGGGAAGTGGGGGGCGGGGGGGGAATTCACGGCCAGATCCTCCAAGTCAGGTGCTTTGCACACTAAATCTTACTTGACCTCCAAGCAAATGGGTGATATAGTGCCCAGGCCACAGACGAGGACCCAGAGAGTCAGAGAGGCAAAGGGTTTCCCCCAGGAACATAACGGAGTTGGACGCAGACGCTTAGGGTTCCAAGGTCTTCTCATCCCCTCTCAGTGAAGGTCAGCGGCAGGGAGAATAAATGTGCTAGGGGCTCAGGAATTCTCGGAGTCAGGGTTGATGATGCCACTGACCTTGCTGGACTTAACATTCATTCAACAAATATTTGTCCTAGACACCAGAAGAACCAGAGGAAGCTCCGCCCCTAGCCCCAGGTGCCTGCTTAGGTGCAGGCAACACTGCTGATAAGGTGGGACCCTCTCGTGGGGGCGTGGGCTAGAGGGTAGGCATTGCGCATAGGCTCTGGCTTGCTGCAGAGGTGCCTCTTGTCTGGTGAGGGGAGCACGGGTGGGGGATGGGGCTGGCCCCAGCCAGGACATCGTCTGTGTCACTCAGCAGCAGACTGACCGGCGCCTACTGCCCGGCCAGCACTTCTGACCCCTCTGCCTGCCTTAGCCAATATTTGAGGTCAGGAGGCAAGTACAGCATCTGTGGGCAGGCCACCTGGCCAATGGGGTTCCCCTCCGGGCCTTCTGCTGCCATTCTGCTTCCTGAAGCCAGGAAGCCCAGTTCAGGGGCTCCGCCAGGGCTCCCGTGGTCCTGCCTGTAGCAGGGAGGTAGCAGGACCCCCTTGTTTAGCCTCTGCTGCATCCTTAGCTGCAGCAGGGAGCCTGCCAGGCAGGTGTGGGGTGGGTATCTCTCGCCGAGGCCCCCTAGGCACTCTTGTGTCAGGGTGGTGCTATCTGAGATCCTGGAGGCATCTCAAATGGGGACCCTTTCTTAACCACACAGACAGGCAGGACAGCGGTATCTTCCTGCATGACAGAAGGGGAAACTGAGGCCCAGGGTGATGCAGCCTGGGACCTCCCAAGCCAAGGTCCAAGCTCTTACCTCAGGTATGGAGTTCCCATGATAACCGTGGGTCACTGCAGCCCCACTGCCGGGCCTGGGGTCTGCACTGTCACCAGCATCCCCAGGGACTCGAGGGATGGCACAGCTTTGGGAAGAAATCCTGCCCGTGGTGAGGTCTGTGTCCTGCCCCAGGCAGACCATCTCAGCACTAGATGTTAGCCAGCTGTGGGCCATCTGGGGGAGCGTCTGAGAGCCGGGCCTTGAAACTTGGCTAGAGTTTGGTCAGCACCACGAGGTCCACCTGCCCACTGGAGCCTCCACGTTCATCTCCCCAGGTGCTGCCTGAGTTTGGCTTGTGATTCCAAAACCAGGTGAAGGCGCAAAAGCCGTGCTTCAGCCGCGAGGGGCCCATGGGCCCAGGAACGCTTAGAATTGAGCTTGCTCCAGAGAAGACACGCAGGGCCAGGGAAGGTGGAGGAGCAGTCGCCCTCCCCTCGCTGTCCTGGGAGGTCTTCCTGAGGAAGGTGCCATCTGCTCAGAGACTGAGGATGAGGAGAGAGGGCACAGCCTATGGGGACAGGGGAGGGGCCTCTCCCAGTCCCAGGGATCATCTTCCAGGAAGGCCCAGCCCATCTGAGGAGCTCCATACGCCCCCGCGATGGGTGGCAGGGCTGGGGCTCTGTGGCAGGGCTTTGAACTGCCAGCCAGCCCCAGGACGGCTGCCTGGCTGTGTTGCTGGCCCTCCTCCTGGCGCTGCCCCACTGTCCCCGAACTGGATCCAGGCAGACAGGGAAATGTGGATGTCAGCTCTGAACCACCACATTCCTGAGGTCCTCTCCGGGCCCGGAGCTGCGCGGTCTCCTCTTTCGCGTTAACCCGAAAAGCCGTGCTGGGGGGTCCTGGCCCCCCCTACTCTGCCGCCTCTGCATTCCCTGCCCCTGCCAGCGCGGCCCAGCCAAGGCTTGCAAGCGCATTCCCAGGGGGCCTGGGGCGGCTGCCGCCTCCCGCAGGCGGAGTATTTTGGGGGCGTCCCCTAAATGAAAACAGGGCAGGAATGCTGGAGGCCACACCGTGTCCCCAAGGCTTGGGTGCGGTGCTTGGAGCTGGTACAGAAGAGGGAAGGGGGAGGGAGGAGGAGAGCGGAGGATGGGAGGAGAGAGGGGCCTGGAAAGCCCAGGAGAGCCAGCTGGACAGGGTGGGATGGCATGGGAAGAAGAGGGAGCCCTGTGAGGGCTGCAGGGCACCAGGGGCCTCAGAAAAGTCACACGCGGGAACCAGGGTGGAAATCTCGTCTGCCGTGACGCTCACCCTCTCTGTGGCCCATTTTCTCATCTGTGAATTGGGAGATGGTGTTTTGAGGTCCCCACGGGGCAGGGCCCGAGTAAGGGCTGACGGGGAGCTAGGCTTGGCCTCCGCCCTGTCCTCAGGAAGGGGCCGTGTGGTGTACACATGTGCTGGCCCTGGTGGTCCCCTTGGGGTCCTGGTCCCCATCAGTCACGGCACTGGGCCTCCCTGTGGCTGATTCTTTGTGGGTCGTGGAATTTCTAGTTTTAAGGGGACCCGTGTGGCACAGCAGGGAGCTCCTGAGTGGCAGCAGGGTGCTCCCCAGGCAGGTGTGGGTGGGCGTCTCTCGTGGAGGCCCCCGAGGCACTCCCGAGTCTGGGTGGTGCTGTCTGAGCTCCCAGAGGCAGGCCCTGGCTCAGGCAGAAATCTTGTCCAAAGGGAATCTTGTCAGATGCCTCCCACTGCGACATCCCCATCTCCTTCCCCACAGTGATAGCCTGGTAACCGGCCGTGCCTCTTTGTCCCTTGTCCTCCCAGGTCCCTACATGGGTCAAGATGGGAGCCGCCTTGAAGATCTCCATTCTGCAGAGGAGGAAACTGAGGCACAGACATGGATGGAGGGAATTTGCCCAAGGCCCTTCGGCCTTCTGGGCCAGGACCCCAGCCCCAGCCCAGTGGCAGGAAGAGGGTCTCATGCCGCACCCCCCCCCCGCGACCCCGATAATCCTGCATGCACGGCACAGGCCTCGGCCCTCCTCTCCCCTGGCCTGGTCCCACCCTAGTGGGCCCGGCAGTGGGTCCTTCCATCCTGCCTCTGTCACCGCCACGGAAGAACATCGTGATGCATCCCGGGCCTCTGTCCTGCAGGCCAAGGGGGACTTCCCTGAGCACAGCCACTCACCACACCGCTGGGTCTGGATCCCACGCAAGGACAGGCCTGGGTCCCTGGACCAGGGTAAGAGGGAGACACAACAAGGCCCAGAGAAGTTGACTGACTGCCTAGGGTTTCTGGTCAACGGGCAATGGAGTCGTTTTGACACCCAGGTCTGGCCTCTTTGGTCTGCGGCAGGCAGTGTTGGGAAGCAAGCTTGGGCCCCCTCCAGCCACCCCAGTTGCTCCTCTGAGCCCCTGAGGTGGGCATCAGACCCAGGCCTCTCCCACGGCAACAGGAGGGTACAGAGAAGGAGCCTTTGTCCAGCCCTGGAGAAGGCCCTGCTGGGCAGGGGCAGTTAATGGACCTGCCCGGGGTGGGCCCCACACAATGGCACGTTGTGCCACCTGTTGGGGGAGATCATCGTGCTTGCCCATCAGGGCCCCATCGTGGGGACACACAGCTCATAGGTGCAGACCCACAGTGGCTGCCCAGGAGCCAGGGCCCTCCAGTCTGAGAACACAATGGCCATCAGTCACCAGCACGGCACGGGGCCCTGGGCATGGGGAACCGGCAGGAGAGGGCCGACATGAGCGCCAGTGGCACCACCAAGACGCCCAGGCTTGGAAGGGTGAAGCCAGCCTGGCTCAGCCCTGCACAGCTATAGCCTTGACACGCACCTCTCCTTCCTGAGCCTTGGTTTTGCATTCCCACAGCGGGGCCAAAGCCCCCTCTGCCATACCTGCCAAACTTTGGGAGAGATGACGGGAAATCAAGGACGAAAAGGTTCATGAGAAAGAAAGTGGGCAGATAAGGCTGCAGAAAGGTAATGGGAAGCTAAGCCTTGGTCTAAGAAGCCCAGTGAGAACCTGCACAGCATGGCTGTGGCCCCCAAATGCCCCCTGGATGGGAGACAGCTGGACCAGGCCTCACATGCCAGGGAACAGTCCAGGGGTCTCTCCACCGCAGACCACACTGTGACCCCGGGCACCTGCTCCCCACTTGGAACTCGTTTCTCCGAAGCTGAAATGAGGGAGCTCAAGACTCCCAGGCCCTTCCTTCTACCTCCCTGGACACCAGAGGTGGCTGCCGTTGGGCGCTAAGGACGCTTGACACAGAGGAGCCCCAACATGGGCCGAGAGGGGCCCTGGGCGGTGCAGGCCGCAGTGCCCTCCCTGTCCTGGCAACATGCAGGGACCCCAAACCTCCAGCGAGAAATCACTAAAATAGCCAGCGGCAGCTTTCCCACAGGCCTCCCATGTGGTATTTTTAGCCCTGGAGCCAGAGGCTTGGCTTGTTAAGAATAGCCTGGGGCAGTGGGAACGTGCTCCGGCTGCAGGCGGGCTGCGGACTCCCATGCACCGGTCAGTGGGTGCTCCAAGGGCCGAGAGGTGTCCACAGACCATAGGCTCCCCCACAGGGACAGGGGCAGTTCTCACTTGCAAAATCAAAAAGTTGCAATCCAATGCATTGGGCTTCTGTGACTGCAGTCAGGAAAGACGGTGGCTGTCCTCCCAGGGAACCCCAGTGGCCGAGCCTCCCAGGGGCTGGCAGGCTGGATTTGGCCTCCCACCTTGCCCTCTGCAGCCCCAGCCCGACACTCTCAGCGGGTGAAGAGGTTGAGCTGCCAGGGTCAGGCTGGCGGGTGATGAAGTTGAGCTTCCAGGGTCAGGCTGGGTGAGTGGTTCCAGCCCCAGGGGTGGGGGGGCCATTCCCAGGTCACCCAGCCAGGACCTGATGCACCCGGGTCAGCTCCTGCAGCCTGGACTGTCTGAGAATCCCTCCCCAAGGAGATGCTCCTCCATAGCACAGGTCAGAAAGGGGCCTGGAGTTTTGCGGGGGGAGCCCTTGGCCCCTCAACACCCCAGCCAAGGAGGAGCGCCCCAGCCCCTCACACATGCTCCTTGGGGATTTGGTCCAGGCCCCAGGGATGGAGTGAAGCTGTCCCACCGTCAGCCCAGGCACCTCTGGGGCAAGAGGCCCATCCCTAGTCAGCCCTGTTCTGCCGCACAGGCTGTTGTGCGAGCTGCGGTCTCTGTCGTGCAGAGCGGTAAGGCTGGCAGGACTGCCAAGGCTTGGGACCGGAGGCATACACAGCCAACAGTCAGTGCTGTGAAGACAAAGAACCTGAAAAGTCAAGGGCTTCCAAGAGTGACAGAGACAGCCTTTCATCCAGTACTTCTTGACTCTGAAACCTCCCATGGCTCCCCAGTACCTGCAGCAGCTAGAAATCCAATTCGCTGATGAATCCTTGTTTCCTTCCAGATACAAACTCATCTGAAAGCATTAAAACAATGGAAGCAGGTGAGAGCAGAGAGATCCCAAGTGCAGGTGAAGTGGGGTCCCTGAGGCAGGCTCAAAAGCTGCTTCTCAAGGCAGGGGGTGCCCTGTGTGCCTTCTGAGAGCACAGCCTGCAGACAGAGTCCAGATATCTCGGGCAGGCCTTTGAGGCCTTCGTGTCAAAGCCCAGTTCTACCACTTCCTAGCGTTATACCTTCGGCCTGGTGGGAGTCCCTGGTTGCCAGTTGATGGTGTCATTGGGGAAGTCCAATGGTGGACCCCAGCACAGCAGGCGCTCAGCAGTGCAGCAGTATCATTGCTTAGCCCCACCTCCCTTTCCAGACTCCGCACCCCTCCTCAGGCTCAGAGCAAGGACTTCCCCCTGCCCCTCCACCCGGCCTCCTCACTCCCTGTGACTCTGCCCAAGCAAGACCTCCCCGTGGAATTCGTTCATTTGTCAACTCATTATGCAGCCGGCCAGCCATCCCTTCTTTTTTATCCACGTTTTCTGAGGGCCTGCTGTGTGCCAGCTGCTGGACACATGAAGACATGGAAGACCCTAGGCCTTGACCTCCAAGAGCCCCAGTTTGGTGGAAGAAGCAAACAAGGAGACTGCAAAACACACCCTGTGATGGGGAGGGTTGAGGTTACCAGTGGGAGAGGCGAGCTGGCAGGGCTCAGTGGTGCGGGTGCAGGTGGGGGACCAGGGACACCGCAGGAAGGAGATGGCTAGGTTGAGCTTTGCAGGCTCCAGGGGGAGAATGAAGAGCTGGCACCTGCAATATGCCTGGAGCACAGCAGGTCAATACAACCAGGACCATCCCATCCTGCATCCCCACCATGAACTTGGACTTTCTGGAAGGTCCTTGCTTATCCCAGCATCCACACACCCTTGACCAGACCTGGTCAACATTTGCTTAGTAAGTGAATCAATGAATAGTTTGCTCCAAAAGGCTCCTTGGTAATGGGGTTAGCCCATGGGAAGCTGTGGGGTAAGGGAGGAGAGAGAGGATTCTGACCTCCCAAGGAGCTGGGCTGTGGTCTCCTGCTCTGCCTGGAGCCAGCCCTGGGCCCTTGGCATGAAGACCTGGTGAATATGCCAGCCCGGTGTTCTGTACCTTCCTCCTCCCTTGAGGCCTCTACTAGCCTCCTCTCACCCATTCCTGCACCTGCCACACCAATCTGTGTGGAGTGCCCACTCCAGCCAGGCCCTGCTCTATCAGCAAACTCAGCGGGCAGAACCCCTGCCCCATGGCACTGCTTCAGCCTGGTGAGACCGGCAAGGAGATTGTGAGCAAGAGGGCAGTGGGCTCTGCTAGAAGTCACAAGCGGTGCGGAGAGGATCGGGGGCATTTGGAGCACAGTGGACCGGGATTACAGAGGTACAGGACAAGGCAGCCCAGGAGGAGGGAGCAGCCAGTGCAAAGGCTCCAAGGCAGGAGGGCGCAGAGGCCCGTGGGGCTGGAGCAGAGGGAACTGGGAGGATGGGCAGACGGGGTTGGGCCTCATTCAGCCACTGGAAGCATTTTGATTTTCCTCGAAGGCAGGAACTAGTGGGAGGCTTGGTCTCACATTTTCCCAGGATCGGCCTGGCTGCTGGGGTAAGAAGAGACTGGAGAGAGACCACGATGGAAGTCAGGAGGCCAACAAGGAGCCGGGGTAGTCCTCTGGGGAGACGTGATGTGGCTTCAGCCCCAGTGGTGACGGCGGGGTAGAGCCAGCGGGGTTCTGAACTGAGTGGATGTGAAATGAGGGAAAGAGGGACGCTGTGGTCAGCAGAATCACGCCTCCCCTAAAGATGCCCCATCCTAATCCCTGTCACCCTTGACAGTGTGACCTCCACTGCAAAGGGGACTTTTCAGGCATGAAGATTAAGGAACCCTGAGATGAAGAGATGGCCCTGGACTGTCCAGCGGGCCCAGCGTCATCACAAGTGTGCTTATAAGTGGAGGAGGAGGCGGGGGAGCCGAGCAGATGCAGAGGTCGGAGGGACGTGCAGTTGGCTTGAGATGGAGGAGGAGCTATGAGCCGAGGAGCATGGGCAGCCTCTGGAAGCTGGAAAGGGCAAGGGTTTTTCCTGGAGCCTCCAGCAGCACCCAGCCCCGCTGCCACCTCAACTGTAGCCCGGTGAGACGGTGTCCGATTCCTGACCTCCAGAACTGTGAGATAACACGTGCTGCTTTAAGCCACTGCAATTGTGGAAATTGTCACAGCAGCCATAGGAAACTGTACAGGGGTTGAAGATGACCTGCTGACCTCCGAGCTCACGCTGAAGCCTCCTGGAACACTGTGGGTTGTGAGCAGGGATGAGAACGCAGCATGGAGATGAAAGTTGCATCCACCGGGGAAGGCCTGCTGGCATCGCAATTTCAGGGAAGATTCCCAGGCTGAAAAAAGAGAAAGTGGCCAGTGTGGCACAGAATGCCCCATGTCAAAGAAATGGCACCCAAGCCATCCGTCAGTCCCTCACCTGCCACACAGACAGCACCTTGGACCCAGCACGATGTCACTCACCACACTGATGCTGTCCACAGGCATCGCCTTGCTTTTGCGACTCTGTGAGATTTGTCAGCTTGGTTTGGCTCTGGGGTTGTATCAGAGCTGTCAGCCTAGGAACCCACCCTGGTTTTGTGTCTGTACTATTTCCACAGCGTTGGAATAAAAGGCGTTTTAACCAACACCAGGAACCCATGGGAATCTTTTCAAAGGCTCTGTATCAGCACAACCGAAGGAACACTGTTGTCAGCAATGAAATCGGTTGAGGATTCGAAGCCGGCATGTGGTGCACACAAATTTCCTTTTTTTTTTTTTAAATCAATGATTAGACGATTCCTTGGAGCGGTTTTAGGTTCACTGCAAAACGGAACAGAAAGTGCGGAGTGACCATATCTCACCTTCCCAAACACACACACAGTTTTCTCTGTGACTAACATCTTGCATCTGTGGCACATTTGTTGCAATTGGGGAACCAATATTGACCCATTATTATAAAGTCAGTAGTTGACATAAACATTCACTGTTGGTGTGGTGATTCTGTGGCTTTGGATAAATGGAGAGTGACGTGTATCTGCCATTACAGTATCATGCAGAAGAGCTTCACTGCTCCCCAGTGTCCTCCGTCCTCCATCCACTCACCCCTTACCTCCCCCAGCCCCTGGCAGCCACTGATCCTTTTCTGTCTCCACAGTTTGCCTTTTCCGCGTGTCGCAGGGTTGGGATCATGTAGCCTTTTCAGATCAGCTTCTTTCACCGAGTGACGTGCAGTTAATTGCTCTTCCTTTCTTTCCGCGACTTAAGAGCTCATTTCTCTTTAGCACTGGATAATAATATTCCACTCTCTGGACGAACCGCAGTTGATCTCTCATCCGCTTTGTGAAGGGCATCTGGATCGCTTCCAAGTTTGGGCAGTTACGAAGAAAGTGACGGAAACATGCCGAAAACATGGCTCACGTGCTGTGTTCGTGGCGTGTGGAGGGGGCGCTTCAACCATCAAAGGAAGTTTGGAAAGAGGTGGAGTTCGATGACCTTGGGGCCCCTGGAGCAGCATGACTCCAGGACGTGGGAGAACTTTCTGGAAGGTGAGCTGTCCAGCAGTGTGGGGCCAGGGTAGCCAGGACATCTCAAGAAACCTTTCCCTGACATCTCGCCTCCCCCGCCAGGTGTAAGCAGAGGACAGGAAGAACTGACAGGGATGTGCTCTGCTCTGCGAGAACACTGGGCACTGCTACGTCCCGGGACTCTGGGCCTGGGCAGCTCTTCCCTTGGCAGAGGGCACCGCTCTCCTGCTGCTGCCATCTCCTGCCTGCCATCACCCCGAGGGGCAGCCCTAGGGCAGGGCGTGAGAACCTTTCATCTCTATCCCTGCTTCCCATCTCAGGACCTCCCAGTGCCCCCAGCCACACCTGAGTCATTAGGGCTTTGCCATCTGACCCCTGCCCTGCACAGGGAGAAGCAGGAGGTGGCACAGATGGGCGTGGAGCCAGAGCCACCCCAGCCCTGCTGTAGGACCACCCCCCAGCGGTGTTATCAATGCCCATCTGAGCCAACTGCGCACAAAAACAGGAAGACTGGGACAAGATCTTTCACCTTCCTTCGATTGTCATCATCCAATTGTTCTTCCCGCGGTGACGCCATCCGGCAGCTTCACCGATATTCCTCTCTGGCATGGCAGGGCCAGGCCCACCCCCCACAGAGGAGACAAGGCGGCGGAGAAGCCGGCCTTTCTGCAGGGCACAGGCAAGGGGCTGTGTGTTGCCAGATGCACAGAAAGACCTCGACCACAACCTGGGCTTTCAGGGCAAACCCAGGGGCCTTTTCTTGACTATGCTGGGGGCATGGAAATGACTCCTCAAAATGCAGCACTTACAGCAACAGGGGAGCAGCTCTGCCAGACAGGCCCAAGTCCTGGGTTCAAGTGCCTGCTGCGTGGCAGGTGGTCCCGGACAGCGAGGGCCCACTCAGGGGAAAACATGGTGAGACCTGGGATCTGGGCTTTGACAACTGGCCAGTAAGACGAGGCTGGCAGGCTTGGGGGCAAATTGGCCACAGCAGCTGCTGCGCTCCTGGAAGAATTACATGAGGAGTAGTGTGGCTCCCCTAGAGTTCCCACCTCCAGCAGGAAAGCATGGACAGGAACCAGAGGGCTGGAACCTCTGGAGACCCGGTAGGGAAAGGCCACCTAATCCCCCGGTGCTTCTAGGAAGATTTTTCAATATATAATTGTGACAGCGGGAAGTTGCGACAAACCCCTGGGGCTGGGAGAAGCCATGCACCAGGATAGCAGGTCTTAAGTGAGGAGGGCAAGGACAAAGATGCCCCAGGACGCCCACCCAGAGCCTGGAAGGTGGAAGGTGCTGCCCTCACCAGCCCCCGCTAGATACTCACATGATCACACACACGGGTGTGCAGGTGCGTGCATGCACACACACACAGTGGCTGCTGGGTAGTGAGTGGGTCCTTGCTCCCTGTGGAATTTGTGAAGCCACTTGGGAGGACGCACCCTCCCTGGCCTCCAGGGGCTCCATGCATGTCCAGCAAGAACACGTGGCCAGGAGGGGAGGCTGGCTTTGCTGATCCCAAGGCCCAAACATTCACAAAGGCAACTGGGAACTTGAAGGACATGGGGTCGAGTCCCAGCTCCTGCACCTCTGTCCTCACCTCTGCACCAGGCCTGAGATCCCTGGTCCTAAGTACCTCCTGGGGATGATGTGAGCTCTGGGAAGAAAAGAGGAGGCAGGGCTTGATGACAGCAGCTCCTGGGGCAGGCAGGGGCAGCTAGGATGACAATGCTGGTGGCAGACTTTGAGGGGTACAGGATGCCTTGCTCTCCACCCCCAGGGCTTTAACAATATGAGGCAAGCTCAGCCGGATTTGGGAGGCCATGACAGCCCAAGTCCCTGCAGCAACAGCGGATGTTTTTGCTGACCAAGATTGGCTGGGAAGAGACAGCAGCGTGCCACCGGGTGGAGAAGGTGGGTTGGTCCAGAACATTTCAGCTACAAGCGACAGAACACCAATTTAAACTGGTTACAGCCAAAAGGAGAGGGTTAATTGGTGTAGAACAGCTTCAGGCACAGCTGGTTCCAGGAGTCTGTCATCAGAACTTGGGGTCTCCATCCCTCCTTCTCTAACTCTGCTTTCCCATGTTGGTATCACTCACGGGCAGACTTGCCCTTCTGTCTTTTCCTTCTAGTCCAAGATGGGCATGGGGCCAGATCCAGAGCCATCCTGGTCCTGGGTGGCTGCCTTGCCAGCTACAGAACCAACTTCCGGCAGTGTTATCAGTGCTTTCCTGAGTTGACGAGCACCATGCACCCAGAGGGGCTCTACCTTGCTTTGAGGGTGGTTCGGATGTTCTCTCTTTCCTCTCTTTTCTTTCTGCCCCCGTCAGAGAGACAGTTGTGGGGACAACAGAAGGGGCTTGGTACTGGCATCTGGAGGGCAGACGCTAGAGATGCTGTTAGGTACCCTACAGGGCCCAGGACAGTCCCCACAGCAGAGAATTATCCGGCCACGGTGCAGGATAGAGAAATCCTGGGACAGTGGCTGTGGACGTCCAGATCTGGTCATTCCTCCAGCCACAGCGGGCTTTCGGAGGTTGTCCTGAGACTGCAATGCAGGGGGACAGTCCTCAGGAGCAGGGTGGTCCCCCCGTGGGCTGAGGATAGATCTTTGGGAGGCAGCAGTGGCCTGAGCCCTGGACCAGAAGGCAAGGGTCCTGGCTCTCATTTCCCTTCATTCCCCCTCTGCTCAAATGTGTCACTCCCCCCTTGCCACCCGCGTTTACTTGTCTGAGGCAGGAGCTGATCTAGGAGCTGGGGAACCACTCACAGGCCTTGGGCAAAGGTCAGTGCCTGCATAGACTTGGCCAGCACAGTGTGCTTGAGCCCAGCATCTCAGCCTCCTCACCACGGGGATCGTGCGGCCAGGGAAGTGCTGGCTTGCTTCCAGGTTGGTTTGGGTGTTTTCTATTTCCTCTCTTCTCGTGGCCCCCCCGCCCCACCCCGCCCCACCCCGCCCCAAGTTCCCATTGAAATGCCGGCCAAACGGACAGCTACAGAGGCAGTTCCAGACCGCAGCCTTCCGGGGCCCTGCTCTGAGCAGCTGCCTGAGAGTCCCAGGCCGGGCGTACATTGTTCCATTTTTGGAATTCTTCGGGAGTGAGAGCAGCCTCGGCTGTCAACAGTGCTCTGTTCACAGAGGCCGGCCCGGCAAAGGAGAGAGGGTGAGCTATTGTCCAGGACCGGGCTGCGGGCCGCAGGAATGTGCTGGAATGCCGGCCCGCATGGCACAGTCCCAGAGCGGAGCCTTTGTGTGCAAACACCACCGGGCAGCAGGGCCATCCCATAAATAATGATGACTTCACCCCTAGATATCAGGCTCCAGTGGCGGGATGGGGTGGGGGCGGGGGCCGGCCCGCAAAGGGAGACCACAGGGGAGGCGCACCCTTCCCCACACACAGGGCCCCGCAGCAGCCTCTATGCAGGAATGCCAGCCAGAGTGGGGCTGGGGTGGGTGCCTGCCCCTGGAAGCAGGCTGCATTTACTGTCTAGGGCCAACTGACACCCCACAGTGCCTGAGACCTTGGCATCAGGGCTCAGAGCCTCAACCCCAAAGGGTCCTGATGAAAATGCTGGTATAAGTATAGGCAGTTCCGGTATGGGTGCAGAGGTGCAGGTATGGGCATGTGCAAGTTGCGGGTATAGGGGGACGGGTGCAGGTATAGGCGGAGGGATACAGGTACAGGCGGGGGGATGGAGGTATAGGCGGAGGGGTGCAGATATAGGTGGAGGGGTGCAGGTATGGCTGGAGGGGTGCAGGTACAGGTGGAGGGGTGCAGGTACAGGTGGGGGGATACAGGTATAGGCGGGGGGATGCAGGTATAGGTGGAGGGGTGCAGGTATGGCTGGAGGGGTGCAGGTGGAGGTGGAGGGGTGCAGGTGTAGGTGGAGGGGTGCAGGTGGAGGTGGAGGGTTGAAGGTATAGGTATATGCAAGTGTGGGTATAGGTGGAGGGGGACAGGTATAGGTGGAGGGGGGCAGGTATAGATGAAGGGGTACGGGTGGAGGTGGAGGGGGGCAGGTATAGATGGAGGGGTACGGGTGTAGGTGGAGGGGTGCACGTATGGGTGGAGGGAGCAGGTGTAGGTGGAGGGGTGCAGGTATAGGTGGAGGGGTGCAGGTACAGGTGGAGGGGTGCAGGTACAGGTGGAGGGGTGCAGGTACAGATATATGCAAGTGCGGGTATAGGCAGAGGGATAGGGAGCCCTAGATACATCCCCCGGGGGATGAGGCCACTCCGCCTCCTCCAGGCAGGTCACCTCTGTGAGCTGCTGCGCCTCCTTCCTCAGTAGAAAGGGGACCACAGACATAAGTCACGCCTTCAGCACGTGGCAGTGGCAGGTGTGATGAGAAGGGTGTCTTCCCTCAGTGGTCTTCTTCCCCAAACCTCATAACCCAGTCCAACGGAGAGATCAACTAAAGGGCATTCTGTGAAATCCTCAAAAACAGTCCTCAAAACTGATCAGGAAGTCACAAGCAAGCAAAGACTGAGAAGCTGCCGCAGCCCAGGGAGTCTCAGGAAATGGGGTGACCCAGTGTCACGTGGGGCCCTGGATGGGGCTCTGGGACAGAAAAGGGTATTGTGGGAAAGCTAAATAAACTACAGACCTTAATTAACAAGAATACATTGACATGAGTTCGTTAACTGTAACAAGCACACCCTACTAATATTAGATGTTCACAGTAGGGGAAGCTGGGTGTGGGGTGCGCGGGAGCTCTTGCTGTGTCCGTAAGTTCTCCGTGAAGCTGCAGCTGTTCTAAAGTGGAAGGTGTGTAAAGTCGAATGGTTCAGAACCCTGCTCACCCTGGGACATGCAGCAGGTGCCCAGCCAGCGGCAGCCCTGACCATGGGACCAGCCCACCCCTTTCATTCTATCTACTCAGAGGAGCCTCTTTGATGTAACTGTACAGACTTTATCATGAGGACTAAGTGCAAGCGGGAGGTAAGAGTGCGTTGAGGGGAACCTGCAGAGCCTGGGCGAGTCCGTGTTCTGACCCTTCCTGACTCCAGGGCTTGGTTGAGCGACACGACCTGCTTCTTGGGGCTGCTGTGGGGCAGTGAGAAGACCCAGTGGGGTTTGCAATGTGGGGCACACCTGCTCCACACTGCGACCAGAGACTTTCAACTCAGAGCGAATCTGGAGGCATCTCTGAGCCTGCTCTGCTGACCCCAGCTCCCTCTCTCCTGCCCCTTCCTGGCCAACCTCAAAGGAGGGCTGGAGGCCTAACAGAGACTCTCCCACCACGCAGCATGTTACAACACCACACTGTCTTCCTGCGCCTCAGCCAGCACTGCAGTGGAAGCTTGCAGGAACAATCTGCAGAGTGTCCAGGGCTGAGGTCTGCCCAGGGCCCAGCTGCTGCCAGCAGCATGTAGGCTCTCACACAGCAGGGGCTGCTGCCCCACTTGGCAGGGCAGGGCACTGAGGACCAGAGGGGCAAACCATTTGCCCAAGGTCATTGCCAGGATTTAAACCTGCAAGTTGGAACTTGTGCTTTCAATCCTAGTGTCCAGTGGGCCACAACAGGTCCCCTAAGAGGGAAGGGGCTGCCCCGAGGCCACACAGCTCACAGGCACTGAGTCCTTGCACCCATACAGGGACCTGTCCTCCCTGCAGTCTGGGAGGCTCCATCCGTGCAGCCCCAGAAGACAAAGCCTGCAGCCTGGCAGGCGGGGAACTGCTCGGAGTCAGGAAGTTCAGGCAGGCATCTGGTGGCCCAGAGTGCTGCATTCTCACTGCCACTCTGCACCTGCCCCAGACCCTGAGCAGCCCCACACAGGGCCTGAGCAGTGCATGCATCAGTGCAAACGGGCCAGACAGCAGGTGCAGGGAGCACCCTGTCTTTGTGGGCCAGGTCCCTGCTTCCTGCACACGTGTGTGTCAAGGTACCTGCACCTCCTCATCTCCCCTAGGTGTGTCCAGCCTCACAGCCCACCCTTCTGGCCCTGCCTCTGACCATTGCTCCAACCAGACCACCCGTGCACCCCTCTCGCTTCCCACCCGTGGTTCAACCTGTTTGCCCTGCTGGAGACGGGTGACACTGCCACCCCTGGCCACCCACCGGCTCCTGCTCATCTCCCTCCCTTGGGGCGGGGTGTTCCTCCTCACCCGAACCTGGACCAGGCACCCCTCCTCTAGGCTCCATGGCACCCAGGCAGGCATCACCCTGCATGGAAAGTTCACACTGCCTCGTCTGTCTCTCCAAGTAGACTGGGTAAATACAAGCCAATGCTGGGTCTGAATCAGCTTGGCACCCCAGGGTCTGACGCTACCTGGTGCTCAGCCAGCACCTCCTGGATGGAAAGAAAGAAGGGAGGGGGAGGAAGGAGGGAGGGAGAGTAGATGCATGGAGGGAGGTAAGGAAGGAGAGAAAGACAGATCAGTGAAAAAAATGGATAGTTAAGAAATGTGTCCAGAAATGGAGAGATGGAAAGGAGAGAGGGGGGAAACAAAGCAAGAAGAAGGAAAAAAGGAAGGAAGAGAGGGAGGCAGGGGGAGAGGGAGGGAGGTTAGATATGCATGAAAGGATGGAAGGAAGGATGGAAACATAGAAAAATGGGTAGTTGAGGAAGGGCTGGAGGATTAGTGAATGAAGGGAGAGATGGATAGAAGAGAGAGAGGGAGGAAAGGAGGGAGGGAGGGAGGAAAGGAGGGAGGGAGGGAGGAAAAGGAGGGGGAAGGGCTGAAAGGAGGAAGATGGAAGGAAGAATGGGTGGATGGAGGAAAGGAGGGCTGGAGGAGTAGATATGGGTAGACGAATGGGTTTATTGGGTTTGGGAGGGTGGGGTTGGGTGGAAGCTCTTCACATTCTACTCAGGCTGTGTCCTCCCTTTGATGAACGAGGGGATCTCTGATCTCCGGTGACTTACCAAGCCCAGGGCACGTGTTTCCCTGAATTGGTAAATGGGGCGGAGTGGGGGTGGTGAAGATGTCATAAGAACCCATTGGCCCCCAAGTGATGTTGGCAGCACGGGCACCTGGGGTCGCCAAAACAAGACAGGCGCGTGCCCAGGCACGCCAAAATCCCCTGCAAGCGTGGAAAGCACCACAATCCTGGGGATTTTTCTAGCGTGGATTTTATTTTGCCAATGAGAAATAATCATAATCACATACAAGTGCCCAGAGGAGGAAGCCCAGTGCCGAGGTGACCTGCCGAATAGAGAGCTCCTTCCAACCCCTCGGGCCGGCCATGGGTGTGACTGCCCAACTTGGCTGTCCAGCCCCACCACCCAGCAGAGGCCCCATCCCCGACATGAGGCCAGCTTTGCCACCCAGGGGCACATTCGGCACCAGAATGGCTCTCACCAGGCGGCTTCAGCATCCCCCCATGGCCTGCTTGTCCACGGACCTCCGATGCGGCCGCCTGGGGGATGCTGCCTCTGGCACTCAATCACACGGGACCCGAGAGAGTGCAGCAAGGCCACGGCCTGACCCCTCGTCTCCTTCCCCGTCTTCACCTCTGTGCGCCACTCCGCAGGACTTCTTTTCCTGGCTCAGGCCCCAGAGTCCGGGGTGAGAGATGCAAGCTTTGTGCTCAGGCCCCAGAGTCTGGGGTGAGAGATGCAAGCTTTGTGCTCAGGCCCCAGAGTCTGGGGTGAGAGATGCAAGCTTTGTGCTCCTCCGCCACCACATTGAAACAGGACTATCAGGAAGTGTGTACGCTGTTAAGTGGAGACGAGAGGCTGCTAGACCACGTGTACAGTAGAATGCCGATTTTTCAAACCTACATCCATATGCAGAGAAACAGAGACTGAAAGACCGCAGGTAGCCAGATTCCTAACCAGCCCCATCTGCCTGGCCTCCACCAAGCTGCCTCTAAGCCAATCGGCCCCATTAACCCACAAAGGCCTCCTAAACAGGCCCACCTAGCTGGCCTCCACCAAGCTGACCTCTAAGTAGCCAACCAGCCACATTAACCCACACACCCCACTCTGGCTGCAGAGATCCACCGATGCCCACATGGAGCTGGCAGCCCCAGCTGGCACCTGCTTCCTGGCACCCTGCCCACCTGCTCCCAGCATCTTCTGCCCACTGAGGTCAGTGGGTTCGCACATCTGCTAATACCTCTGTACTTCTTTTTTTTTTTTTTTTTTTTTTTTGAGACGGAGTCTCGCTCTGTCCCCCAGGCTGGAGTGCAGTGGCATGATCTCGGCTCACTGCAAGCTCTGCCTCCTGGGCTCACACCATTCTCCTGCCTCAGCCTCCCAAAGAGCTGGTATTGTGTTATTTTTATTGCTGCATTTTTAATTGAATTTTTTCCTTAAATCATTTTGATCCAAGATTGGGTGAATATGTTGATGAGGAACCGATGGATATGGGAAGCTGACCATACATCACTTAATTTATTTTAACTAGTACATAAGCCTACCTATGAAATCCAAGTGCAAAAAGACGGTTATTAATTCTATGAAAAAGAGTCCAACAGAGGCCAGAAGGCTGAGCAGAGGCCTCCCTGGACGAGGTGGGGAGTGGGGGTGGGGTAGACGTTGCAGGGACGCCCTGCACCCACCCACCTCCAGCCGTGTGCCCTGGACGAGGCCTTCGCAGGGACTCTGACCCCTCCGCTTCCTGTAGTGTTAGGTGTTGGTCTCGGGGAGCCTGGCTGGTGTATTAGTTCCTTCTCACACTGCTATAAAGAAACACCTGAGGCTGGGTAATTAATAAAGAACAAAGGTTTTGTTGGCTCACAGTTCCACAGGCTGTGCAGGAAGCACAGCGGCTTCTGGGGAGACCTCAGGAAGCTGATGATCATGGTAGAAGGTGAAGGAGAAGCAGGCACATCTTACATGACCCGAGCAGGAGCAAGAGAGAGAGGGCGCAGGGAGGTGCCACACACTTTTAAAAACAACCAGATCTCATGAGAACTCACGCACTATCTCAAGAACCGCACCAAAGGGGGAAATCTGTGCCCAGAATCCAATAACCTCCCACCAGGACCCACGTCCAACACTGGGGAGTATAAGTCCACGTGAGATTTGGGTGGGGACACAGATCCAAACCACATCCGTTGGTTTTCCCACCAGTGAGCCCCTCCTGCCGTATGCTGGGCATCCAGTGCAGCCACCCAGGACACGTCCGCCATCAGGGTCAGTCATTGTGAACCCAGGGGAGGCCATTGATGAAGGTGGGTGGGTGAGGCTTAAGGTAAATGAAGGTGGGGCACAAGGTGGGAAGGTTCTGGAACATCTGGGCATCCTTCCCCATGGGGTGCACACCACGAGGCACAGAGGGCAGCCCACATCACAAGGGCCTCTAGTGGTCGGCTGGGTTTGGGCTGAGTCGGCAGACCACATGCCCAAGAGTGACAAGGCCAGCCACTGGGGACAGAAGAAACACTAGACATTTATCCTTGTTTTCTCAGACCTTTTAAAAAATAACGTTATTGACCATGAATGCCATACAATTCATCCATTTCCAGTGAAAATTCGGTGGTTTCGAGTATATTCACCAAGTTGTGCAACCATCACCACTACCTAATTTTAGAACATTTTTATCACTGCCGAGAAACCCCATACCATTAGCAGCCACCCCACATCCGCCGCTCCACTTCAGCCCCAGCAACCATGAATCCACAGTCTGGCTCTGCGGATTGGCTGCTTCTGGACATTTCATATAAACGGAACATACACTACGTGTGGCCTTTGGTGACTGGCTGCTTTCAGGGTTCATCCGTGTTGTAGTGTGTGTCAATGCAATCCTTCTTTTATGGTTGATTAACACCCCGTTGTTTGGGCACAGTACAGTCTGCTTATCTATCCTTCAGTTGATGAGCTTTTGTGCTCTTTCTGCCTTTTGGCTGTTATTACCCTGCTGGGAATGTTCACCTACAAGCTTTTGTGTGGGTGTGTGCCACCGTTTCTCTTGGGAAGATATCTAGGAGTGGAGTTGCTGGGCCACACAGTAACTCTACGTTTTATATTTCGAGGAACTGTCCGGTTGTACCATTTTACATTCCCACCACAACGAATGAGGTTCCAGTTTCTCCACATCCTCACCAACGCCTATCACCGTCTGCCTTTTTAATTTTAGCTATCCTAGTGGCTGTGGAGTGCCATCTCAGTCTGCTCTGGATTTGTGTTTCCCTAATGACTAATAATGTTGAGCATCTTTTCGTGGACTTTTTGGCCATTTGCATGTTTTCTTTGGAGAAATGTCTATTTAAGCCCTTTGCCCACTTCTATTTGGGTTGTCTTTTTATTGCTGAATTGTAAGAGTCCTCTATATATTCTGGATACTATACCTTTATCATATATGACATTCACAAATATATTCTCCCATTCTGTGGGTTGTCTTTTCACTTTCTTGATTGTCTCCCTGGAAACACACAAGTTTTTATTTATTTATTTATTTTTGAGACAGAATCCCACTCTGTCCCCCAGGTTGGAGTGCAGTGGCTCAATCTCAGCTCACTGCAACCTCTGCCTCCTGGGTTCAAGCCATTCTACTCCCTCGGTGTCCCAAGTAGCTGGTATTACAGGTGCCCGCCATCACTCCCAGCTAATTTTGTAGTTTTAGTAGAGACAGGGTTTCACCGTGTTGGTCAGGCTGGTCTTGAACTCCTGACATCAGGTGATCCACCCACCTTGGCCTCCCAAAGTGCTGGAATTACAGACATGAGCCACCACAGCCAGACAAGTTTTTCATTTTGATGAAATTAATCTATTATTTTTCATATATTTATGAATTGGATGAATAAATCCAATTCATCTATTCTAGATTTTTTTTTTTTTGGTTACATGATTTTTTTTTTTTTTTTTTGGTGTCATATGTAAGAATGCAAGGTCATAAAGACTTAAACCACATTTTCTTCTACAAGTTTTATAGTTTTCTTCCATTTAGGTCTTTGATCTATTTTGAGTTAATTTTTGTATTCAGTATGGGGTAGAAGTCCAATTGCATCTTTTACACGTGGATACCCAGCTGTTCCAGCACCTTGTGTTGAAAAGACAACTCCTTCCTTGTTAAATGGCCTTGACGCTTTTTGAAAAATTCAGTTGACTATAGCTATATGAGTTTATATTTGATTTGTTCATTGCTAGTGTATAGAAATAAAAGGTATTTTTATATATTAGTCTTATATCCTGCAACCATACCTAACTCCCGTATTAATTCTAATAGTTTTTTATTTAATTTCTTAGGATTTTCTACATGTAAGATCATCTGCAAATAAAAACAGCTTTACTTTTTCCTTTCCATCTTGATGCCTTTTATTCCTTTTTCTTGCCTAATTGGCCCCTCTGGAACAGCGTAGAAGTGATAAGAATGGATATCTTATCATGTTCCTTATCTTAGGGGAAAGTCTAGTCTTTCAGTATTAAGTAGAATATTAGATATGGGGTTGTTTGGTTTGGTTTCAACGTCCTTTATCAGTGTTTTCATATCTTTTTACTGAGGTATAATTTGCATACAGCGAAATTGACAAATCTTAAATGTATAAACAAATCTTAAGCTTGATGAATTTTTATGTGTATGTGTGTACACCCATGAAACCACCACCAAGATCTGGCTAGAGGACATTTCGTTTCACACACCCAGAGTGTCCCCTTATAGGATTCCCCATTAGGTTTGCAAAATGCAGCAGAACAAAACAAAACAAAACAAAACAGAAAACAAATAGGATGCCCAGTAATGCTTACAATGAGGGACAAACAAATAAAGTTTTAGTGTAAGTGTGTCTTATGAAATATTTGGGGCATATCCTGGGACACTTACACACACAAAAATTATTGATCATTTATCTGAAACACAAATTGTAACTGGGCGTTTTGCATTTGACCACACTGCCGTAGATGAGTTTCCCCATCCTTGAATCTCATACAGGTGAAATCTTAGAGCATGAACCTTGTTTCTTGCCCTAATGTTTTTGAGATCCATCCATGTTATTGCCTCTATCAGAACCACTCTTCTTCACTGCTGGGGAGTGTCCCATTGCCCAAGGTCTATGTTCGTTTTCCTGTTGATGCCTGAGCTGTTTCCACTTTGAGGCTCTTCTAAATGGAGCTGCCACATGTGCTCTGGCGGGTGTCTTGCTATACACACATGCACTTATTTCTCTTGGGTAAATACTTAGGAGCAGAATTGCTGGGTCCTAGGTGCGCACGTGTTAGCTCTGTTAGAAACTAATTTCTTTTCTGCATACGTGTAAAAATACATTAGTTCCTCACTAACCCCTACACACACACAAACACAATGGTAACTATGTGAGGTGATGGGTGTGCTAATTAATTTGATTGTGATAATCATTTCACAGTCTATATGTATATCAGATTCTCATGGTGTACACCTTGACTATATGCAATTTTAGTTTGTTGGTTATCCCTCAATAATGCTGAGGAGAAAAGAGTAAAACAAAATCAAGACCAACCCATACTTAGAGTAAAATCAATAAGGTAACACCCTAAAAAAATAAAGACGTGAGTACATTAGTATGTGGGGTTTTACGGCAGGAGGATCTTGATTGATGGGGGTTGTGATCTAAAGAGTCGAGGAGTTCCGCAGATTGGGGACACTGGTGGTTTGGGGGCAGGAAGGGGAGGTGATCAGAGACACACTTTAGGGAGGAAGTCTGACTCGTGTTTGTGCCGGGTGCCGAGCCCATAGGGATGGTGCTTCCAGAAGGACTCCAGATAAACAGCAAACCACTTGTTGGTATAAGCATGTATCAATGTATGTCCACAAGAATGCACAGGACATATTGACAAAACAGTATTCCTTATTTATCTGAAAATGGAGTGAATGTATATGAAATCTAAATTCCATTGGCCATCCTCTATTTCTATGTGCTAAATCCAGCAGGTCCACACAGGTGTGCCCGCAGAGCATGGGGAGGCATGGTCACCTTGGCACAGGTGAGGAAGGACTTGCTCTGAGCAGCCACTTCCTCACCACTGGGCACCTGACACCTGGGTCCAGGCTGACTGGGCAGGGGCAGATGTGGTGCCTGCTGAGCCCCTCAGACCACAGCTCAGACCAGCTGACACAGTCAGGCCCCTGGCCAGCACCTGCAGGCACCAGAGCCCAGGCCTGGCTCTTCTGCAGGGCTCTGGAATTCAAGCTCTCCACGGAGACCAGCTGGTGCCACCTGCCCATTCCCCCACCCACCACCACCACCACCACCACCAGGCATCCCGACTGAGAGAATACAGGCCTTGAAAGCAGAGGGGACTCTTCAGCAGGGTGTGTCCTGGGGGCAGCAAAGGTGACTGCTGCTTTTCCCTCCTAAGAATTTGGTACCCAAGATGGTATCGCCCCTACCCATTCCCAGGGATGACAGCACCCACTTCAGCCCAGACCTAGGGCCAGGCCTCCTGGCAGGGGGATGTGGGAAGTGGGGCGGTTTCTGCACAAAAACATCAAGGATTCGAGCAGAGCCCGTGGCCAGCTCCACGAGCCTGGCACCGGCACATCCATTCGTTTGTTCAGTACTTGTGTATTCACAGCCAGCCACGTGCCAGGCTCTGGACACCCAGGGGGGCACAGTGCTTCTGTGTGCTAAATCCAGCACGTAGAAACTGGGAGAAGTCTGGGTGGGGTCCTACCAGCATCCTGAGTCCTAGTGGAGATGGTCAGCATGGTCAGCCCTGGCCACTCATGTCAGCTCCCTCCCACGGCCCCTTGCTGCCCACGCCTACAGGGAACCCAAACAGCCCAACAGGCCTGCCTCTCCAGGCAGCCCACACGTAACGTATCATGCCACTCAGAATACCCAAATGAGAGATTCCGGTTTTCAACTTGCTTCTCAAACTTCTGGCTTCCTCATCTAAGCGTGTCCAGCGGCCTGTCCTTGCCCGACTGCAGTGGCTGGTCCCCGAGCCAAAACCCCAGGGACCTTCTTCAGGAGCATATTTACCATCTGGGAACAGGGTGTCTGGCTAGTCCCCAGGAGAGACCCAACAACTTCATTTCACAGATGGGAAGACTGAGGTTGGGAGACGAGAAGGGTAGTCCGGAGGCCAGGTCTGCAGCTGCTTCTACAGCCCCTGCTGGGTCCGGCACACCCACGTCCAGTGCTCGAGCCCCTCCCTGTAGGTCACACCCACTTCTGACTCAGGTCCCAACAAGGCCTTGCTAGCCCAGCTTCCCCCTCCTGCCCAGGCAGTACAGGCTTCTGCATCTCTGCCTCTGGGATGTGAGGCAGAATCCAGAGACCCAGGCCTGGGGGCCGTTTCGGTGGGTGTGAGCATCTACCTGCAGCAAAGTGGGTGCTTCCAGCAACCTGTGATCAACTTGACCTGCACACCTGTACACCACCAAGTCCCAGAGGGAGGTAGGAACCACCCAACCTGGTCAGCATCCCACTGGGACAGACTGCACGTGAATCCAAAGATCCTGGACCGAAGCTCAGGTCTGTCTGGGTCACTGAGTCCCTTAAGACCCCACCTTCTGGGGGACTCTATGAAGCCTGACTGTGGCCATTGTGTGAGTCAGATCAGGACAGATGGGGTGACTAGAGGCTCCATGTAACACCCGTCTCCAGCCCAGCTTCCTGGAAGGTCTGGGCATGACAACTTCTCTTCTCTGAAGATGCATCTCCGTCTACTGGCGGGCCTGGCATCTTCTGGGGTGCCTCTGGTGTCTTCTAACAGGTCTGTGCCTCTCAGTGAGGCAGCTTGGCCACTTGGAAATGGCCATACTGGGTCAATAAGGACAAAGGAAGCCTTGGGGGCCAAACGGTGACTAGGCTCAGCTCACAAGAAAGTGGGGATCCCTTGAACTTCAAAAATTAGCTGTTCTCTCCACAGGGAGGAGTGGTCGAGGCAGAAGATCTGAAACTCATCGACGCCGGGCCTGGACGGGACAGCATCTCAGCAAACCTTTTGGAGGTGCAGGTCTGGAGGGAGCTACGCAGGGCAGTGGCTCATGGCCACAGCCCCAGGCTCCAGCTTGGTTTTCCGGCCCCCTAGCAAGACACTGCACAAACAGTGCAGGACGCTATGCCGAGTGTGGGGTCCATCTCCTTTCACACGGGAAAGAAATCAAATCCTTCAAGTCCGAGTTTGATGGAAATATTTCAATCCTTCATGGGGAATGCCCATCATTCTTAAACGTTTTGTGGTAACATACAGTGGAAATGACTGCAACATGACGTTGTTATTCCGTATTCTGAGCCAAACTCCTGAGGTCAGACTTGTTTGCATCACATGTGGCCGGGGAATCATCCCATGAGGGTTCTGTCTGCTTCTTGCCAAGCGGCCTAATGGATCGATGACGGAGGCGTCTCCCAGTTGCCACAGGGCTGCTTGTCACCGCTCAGTGCGCGAACCAGAAAGCTGCGTGCAGGAGGGGGATGCATCTGTTTGGAAACAGCGCATCGTTGCCATCCTGTTGTGGGGTGTGCCGTGAACCTAGTAGTCACACCGGGGGTTCTGGATGCGGTCCAAGCAACTGGTGGATGCCGGAGGAAGCATTTGTTTTCCTGTAATCCTTCCTACGGCCCCACCAGACGCCAGCACTATGATTGTTGTCCCGTCACTAATTTTCCAAGGGTCATTTTCCCTCATCCAGAGGAAAGTGATGTTTAGAATTCCAAGTCGCTCGCCCCTTCCATTGGAAGTGGAAAGTGAGGATGCCTGCCCACCCATCCAGGGTCGATCCTTGACCCTTGGCTATCAATGCACAGTGGAGAGATGCAGGCCAAGGACCAGAAGGCAGAGGTCTGGGGGCCAGAAGAAGGGATGCCATCAGCTTGGCTGCGGTTGCAAGCCCACTCAGCTCTTCGGCCAGGGTGGGACAAAGGGATCTTGCCTTCTCAGCCCAGGGCCTGGTCTCATGAGTGGGAGCATTTGGGGGTCCATGCAGAAACAGCAGGGGAGATGCGGGTGGTCTTCAAAGTTGCCATCAGCACGCCCTCGGCTCAGGCTTTGAAGTGTGTTTCCTGGTGGAGCTTCAGGTGCACAGGTGCACGCATCTAGCCAGCCACTGAAAGGAGCGAGACCTCAGGGCTGTGGTCGGTGCTGATGGGTGCACCTCTGAGTGGCTGTGGCTTCTGCTTTGACTGGATGGTCAAAACTGGGCATCTTTAATCTGCCTGGCAGCCTCCCAGGTACCCTGAGGGTTCCAGAGGCTCGTGCTGCCTACCATGTGGGCAGGGCTGCGAGAGCCCCCGAGATCACCCTGAAGTGCAGGGACAGATCTGGGCACCTGGGAAAGTGGAGACAGGTGGAGACTTTGCGGTGGGTTGGTCCCAAGTGGGACACTTTGTCCAGCATCTGAGCTCGCAAGCTGCAGTGACTGTGTCCTGCCCTCGGGCCGGGGCCCCTTTGCCTTCGGGATGAAACTCCTCTGCCTGACACAACCCAAGACAGAACGCGTCTTTCAACTGCCAAGTTGTTCTGAACGCCGCAATGCTCAGAACCAGAAACTGAACCCAAGACATTGACCTGCTTGTGGGACGCAGAGGAGGCCCCTCCGTGCCCACCATTCCTTCCCGAGAGTGCAAGTATGTCACCTGCCAAGCTCTCGGGTCAGTGGAGGGGCTGCCCTCTCACCGTTGCTCTCCTGCTCCCCGGCCAGGTCACACTGGAGGTCTGTCCCTCCTCCCTGCCCCCTGAGCTCCTGAAGGCTCCCAGCCTGCAGGATGACTGTCCCGGGTTTCCGCACCCTCCCCTCCGTGGGGTCTCGGCCTTGCTGCTGTCAGTGTCCTGCACACGGATAGTGCCCAGGGCCGGGAAGAGTGACTCACCTCCTTCTCCTCCTATCTGGCCTGGGTGAATGGGGATAGTGGAGGAGACAACTGAGGTGGCCTCCGCAAGACCCCCCAACCTGGTGACCACTGGCGTACAGCACTTCCCGCCGCACGGAAGTCAGCTTCCATCAGCCTCCACGAAGGGAGAATGTTAGGGTCTTGCTTCTGGGGGCCAGATTCCCCTCCTTCTTTCCCTCCCTTCTCTCCTCCCTCCCTGCTTCCCATCTTCCCTTTTTCCTTTCCTTCCTTCTCACCTTCCTCTCCTCCTCCGTCTCCTTCTTTCCTTCGCCCCCTCTCATCCTCCTCCCTCTTTCCCTCTCCATGGGGAGAGCTGTGATGACTCCCTCCTTACACAGAAGGGGGTGAGCCAGGCATAAGGAGGAGACACGAAGTCCGGGGAAGGAGCCTCTGCTTGAATAGCCCTGGGGATGGGGAGCTCACTCCCTCTGCAGACTGCGGCCACCCCATCTGGAGACCTTGCCTGAAGCTGAAAGCTCAGTGCTAGTGTCCCCCTGGCCCTGGTCCTCTTCCCATCCACGGGAAGCTAGGGAGGCTTGCAGGCCCAAAGCCTCTTCCTTGACTTTTTCTCCAGGCCCACCTCTTGGTTTCTCGGCAACTCCCCGTTGCATCTCTTTAGGCCCCAAACAGCCACCCAGGCCCCAAGAAGCCCATCAAACCCCAGATGTTTGCCGACACCATGAGAGGCCCCGGATGTTCTAGAACACTCGGAGGCCTGGAAGCACTGTGTAGAAGGAACCCCTGGTGGATGGGCTGCTGAGTGGCTTTCTGTAGATGCCAGACAATGGACAGAACAACCTCCTACAGGTGACAGAGCCACACAGGCACCCAGGCTCTGCCTCCTGGCGTCACAAGTTCCTGGGTCAAAGTCCCACCAAGACTCATGCATTGGGCCAGGTGTGGTGGCTCACACCTGTAATTCCAGCACTTCGGGAGGCCAAGGCAGGTGGATCACTTGAAACCAGGAGTTGAACACCAGCCTGGCCAACATGATGAAATCCCATCTCTACTAAAAATACAAAAATTAGCTGGGCATGGTCGCACATGCCTATAATCCCAGCTGCTTGGGAGGCTGAAACAAGAGAATTGCTTGAACCCGGGAAGCGGAGGTTGCAGTGAGCCAAGATCGTGCCACTGCACTCTAGCCTGTGCGACAGAGTGAAACTCCATCTCAAAAAAAAAAAAAAAAAATACTCATGCATTGAGGAATATCCCAGTAGAAAGGGTCTCAGGCAAAAAACAAATAAATAAATAAATAATAAGAATGAAAAAAGGGGTAAAGGCACAAATGTCTGCCACAACTTGGTCCTCTCCGCACAACACACTCTGTGTAGGAGGATGTGGGTGTTCACAGTGGATGTTGAAAGTGCAGTGTGACTGGGGCTTTGGTGGCTGTGAGAGTCAAAGGAGGGGCATCTCCACTCCACAGATCAACTCCAGGAGCCCAGTGAGGAAGGCAGAGGCCCTGATGCTTCTTGCTTCACAGAGGAGCAAACCGGAGCTCAGAGAGGTTGTGCTACTTGCCTAGGAACACACAGCCCAGCAGCAGAAGAGTCAGGACTAGACACCGAGTCTCACAACCCCACAGCATGGCTCCAGCACTGAATGTGCCCAAGAGAGCTGGTCCTGCTGTGGCCCCACACGGAGACAATGAAACATCCACACAGGACAACATCTTCCATGATGAAGATGTTTGGATGGTTCGGATCTCACCCAAACCTCCTGTTGAACTGCAATCCCCAGTGTTAGAGATGGGGCCTGGTGGGAGGTGATTGGATCATGGGGGTGGAGTTCTCGAAAATGGTTTAGCACCATCCCCTCTTGGTCCTCTATAGTGAGTGAGTTCTCACCAGATCTGTTTTTTTTTTTTTTTAAAGTATGTGGCACCTCCCGCTCCCCGCATGGTGACTTCAGGCAGCTCCACTGAGCACTCCATACAGGAGACCTGCACAGTTGCCCTGAGCTGCCGTGACTCTGCTCACACCCTCTGAGATCCTGTTTACCTAAAACTCACAGTAACCAGAGCTCTCAGTCATCCTGACCTTGGGCCTACAGATCCACCTCTGCAAATCAGGTCAAATAAACCAGCTGTTTAATTTAGGGGAAACAAGAGGTATGCCTGAGCTTCCAGGTGTCTCCACCCCAGGAGCGATCCTCTAGCAGACAGCCCTGTGGCTGCCGCCTATCCAAAGGCTTCTGGCTGGGCTTGCTCTTCCTGGACAGTTGGTGCCATGGTCTGCATGTTTCTCACCTCCGAAATTCATGTTGAAATGTAATCCTCAACGTAGCAAGATGGAGGGGTAGGGCCTTTAAGCGGTGATTGGGTCATGAGACCTCTGCCCTTCTGAATGGATTAAGCCATTCATAGATGAGTTAATTAATGGGTTAATGGATTGGTGGGGTTGTCATGGGAGTGGAACTGAAGGCTTTATAAAACGAGGAAGAGAGACCTGAGCCAGCACGTTCAGCCCCAGCCATGTGTATTCAGGAGTTTCACATCAATATAAAGAAATTCCTAAGTCTGCAAAATGTGTAAAAGAAAGAGCTTTAATTGGCTCACAGTTCTGCAGGCTGTACAGGAAGCATGGTGCCCACATCTGCTTGGCTTCCGGTGAGGCCTCAGGGAGCTTTTACTCATGATGAAAGGCCAAGTGGGAGCAGGCGTCACATGGTTAAAGTGGAAGCAAGAGAGAGAAGGGGGAGGGTCACACACTTTCAAGCAACCAGATATCAAGAGAACTTACTCACTCTCTTGAGGACAGCACCAAGCCATTCATGAGGAGTCCGCCCCATGGTCCAAACACTTCCCACCAGGCCCCACCTCCAACATTGGGGATTATGTTTCAATGTGAGATTTGCAGAGGACAAACATCCAAACCATATCACCATGTGATTTCTTGCACTGCCTTTAGACTTGGCAGAGAGTCCCCAGCAGCAAGAAGGCCCTCGCCAGATGCAGCCCCTCCATCTGGGCTTCTCAGCCTCCAGAACTGTAAGAAACAAATTTCTTTTCTTTATAGATTACCTAGTTTCAGGTATTCTGTTATAAGCAACGGAAAATGGGCAGAGACATCTAGCTCCTCTTGGTCTAGTCATAGCTGACAGCAGAGACATAGATGAGGCATCCTGGCTTCTAACCAGGTGGAGGAGGAGAGGGTGCCAGAAGCTTCCTCTAAGCGGCAGCAGTTGTGCCAGGTCCTGAGGGCAGGAGTGAGCTGCTCCCGTGCTGGGAAGAGCTTGGCTCAGGTCCATGGGAACATGGAGGCATTGAGGCCATCTTTCTGGAAGGCCACTTGCATGAGTCACCCACCTGCTTAAAACTCTTCAGCAGCTAAAGATGGCAAAAAGTCATGATTAAACATGATGCTGAGTCAAAGAAGGGTCGGGAAGGACCACATGTTTTATGATTCCTCTCCCATGAAGGTCTAGAGCAGGGAAATCCTCATCAGGCACCCACAGTCAACCCAGTACCTCCTGTTCTCACTTCCACACTCCCTCTGTCCACTGGCACTGTCCACTTCACCTCCTGCACCTCCTCTGAGCTGCCCCCTCCTGCCACTTGCATTGCCATTGCCTTAGCCCAAGCATCTCTTCCCCGGACAGCTCCAACAGCCTTCTCTGGCCTCCATTTGCGGCCCTCCAGCTCATTCTCTGGTCCTGCCAAGCCCTATAGGAGTTCCCCCACTTCCCCTCCTGCTTTGCCCACTGGCCCTGGCCCTGTCAGCTGCTCTCCATTGACCTGGGCTCCTGGGCTCTGGCCACCCTGTGCTTCTTCCTACAGCAGGGCCTGGCATATCTAATCCATTCCCATCCATCCCCAGAGCTCAGCTAAAGCATCAGTTTCTCTGGGAAGACTGAGACCCTGACCTCCTTGGATGGTCAACTCCACTCATGTGTTTTTCCTTTGCAGAACTCACCACAATTGTAATTTTACATTTTTCCCTCTCTTCCATGAGGACATGTGTTCCATCACAACAGAAATTGCATCTGTTTTTTTGTTTTGTTTTGCCACTGCACCCTAGGCCACCCAGCATAGAGACGAATTACTTGCTGAATTTTAGGAAGAAACTTTGTTTGCACCTCAACCCCCAATCCCACTGCTCCCCAAGTCATGGCACTGCCTGGTTAGCTTAAGGCTGGTTGGGCCTCATCTTCCCACCCAGTGCGGCTTCCTCTTCCCCTTGGTGAAATGCAGCATTTCCACCAGGAAGTCTCTAAGACCTCTGCACGACCTTAAATTCTACAGCCATTTCCCTGATGTCTTCTTGCACCTGGTATGGCTGAGAGGTTCATGCCCATCAGATTCTCATTTCCTTGAATGTGACCTGTTTTCACCCTTGGAAACTTTTAGGAGTTTCTATCTATGCTATCCTGAAATTTCATCCAACTCAATATTTATTGTGTGTGGGTGGGGCAGGGTGGGGTGTATGGGAGATGTAGATCAAAGGATACCAAGATGCAATTACATAAGATGAATAAATCCAGAGATCCAGAGACCTACAGTACAGCATGAGAACTCTAGCTAATAATATTTCATGGTACAATCAAAGTTTTCTAAGAGTGGATTTTAGGTGCTCTTACCACACATGAAAAAGGTAACTATGTTAGATGAAGGATATGTTAAATTGCTTACCCATAGTAATCATTGAACTGTGCATTTGTATATCAAAACATCACACTGTACACTTTAAATTTATACACTAATTTTTAAAAAGTCTTTAATGTGAATCATCTTTCAGATTTCTTTTAGAATCTTTTCCCCTTTCACAACTGTTCTGCCTTATATGGAGTAGATCCCAGCAACCTAAAACTCATATCCTGCCCCCACTGGGGAAAACGTCTACCATGATGACATGGTTTGGGTCTAACCCAAACCTCATGTTGAAATGCAATCCTCAGTGTTGGAGGTGGGGCCTGGTGGGAGGTGACTGGATCATGGGGGCAGAGTTCTCATGAATGTTTTAACACCAGCCCTTCTTGGTACTGTAGAGTGAGTGAGTTTTCACAAGATCTGGTTTGTTTAAAAGTGTGTGACACCTCGCACTCTCTCTCTTCCTCCTGCTCCTGCCTGTAAGATGCCTGCTCCTCCTTTGCCTTCTGCCATGATCGTAAGCTTCCTGAGGCCTCCCCAGAAGTAGATGCTGGCATGCTTCCTGTATAGCCTGCAGAACCATGAGCCAAAATAAACCTCTTTTCTTTATAAATTACCCAGGCTTGGATATTTCTTTATAGCAGTGTGAGAACAGACTGATACACATGACTTCTCTCATCATTACTTCATCTTTGCTTGCACTTTTAATTCTTTCTGGAAATTCCATCCACGGATGTGGGAATATCTGGATCTTCCTCTTGGTTCATTCCTTCTGGGTACCGGGAGAATTCTTCAGCTTGGAATTCCAGCTCCTGAATTCGTTCTTCAGCTGCGTCCATTATGCTATTTATCCCATCAATTGATTTTTATTTTCCTTTTGACAATCAAATGTGTAATTCCCAAGCTCTGCAACTGCTTCTGTTTTGGATGTCCTCAGCATTCCCTGAAGATAGTGATGTTTGCGAGTGTGTGTGTTTTAAATCTCTTCCCTTTGCTGTTTAATTTTATTTCTGCGGCATTTGTTTTTCTGTTGTTGGGTCTGGTCTTCTTGTTACTCAAAGACCTGGGGATCCCTGGTTGCCAGATCAGTGCTGTAGCTGGAACTACTCGTTCCTCTGCCCCCTGGTCTGAAGCCACCCCCAACAATGGTGTAGGGGCAAGGAGTGGCCCAAGATCTTGTTCTTCCAGGGCCCTGTCCCTCTGGGTGCAGCACTTACTCTCACAGATGGAAGGGAGCAAATGTCTTTGCTTCCCACGGCCTGAGGAAAACCACCATGCTGGGGTCAGGGACCCTGATCTGTGCCCTACCTACCCACTTTTCAGCCACCTGGCTCCGAACTTGGCTCCCCTGCTCTCCAGGCAGCCTTCTACAAATGCTTCAGAGCTGTGGCTGTTTTCCTGTAGCTATTCCTGTCTACTTCCCACCTTCCAAGAATCCCAGATGTTTTTAAGTCACTAAAGATGATGTTTCTTATGACACATTCACAGCACCTCTTTGGACATCTCCTGTGATTTTTCGAGGGTGTAGCCTTGTGTGCGCTGACTGCCGCCTTGATCGGATCTTTCCAAGGGAATTAGTGAGAACCCGTGAGACACAATCCTCACCCCACAGAGGGCACTTCAGACTACTTGATGGTGGCCAGGGACAGAAAGTTCTCCTTCGGCTGGTGGGTCCCTTGAGTGGAAAGGTGTGAAGAGCACAGCTGACTTGCTTACCCTTTACAGCAGGACTTACTAATGTTCAATATTCCCATTTCCACATGTATCAGGCTGTTCTTGATACAAAGAAATACCAGCTAGGCACAGTGGCTCACACCTTTAATCCCAGCACTTTGGAAGGCCAAGCTGGGAGGATCACTTGAGTTCAGGAGTTGGAGACTAGCCTGGGCAACATGGTGAAAGCTCATCTGTACAACAAATACAAAAAAAAAAAAAAAAAAAAAGCTGGGCATGGTAGCATGTGCCAACAGTAGTCCTAGCTACTTGGGAGGCTGAGATGGGAGGATCACCTGAGCCTGGGAGGTTGATGCTTCGGTGAGCCATGATTGCACCACTGGACTCCAGCCTGGATGACAGAGTAAGACCCTGGTTTTTTTGTTTTGTTTTGTTTTTTTGTTTTTGTTTTTGTTTTTTTTTTGTTATTTTTAAGAGAGAAAAAAAGAAAAGATAAAGGAATATGCGAGGTTGGGTAATTTATAAAGAAAAGAGGTTTAATTGGCTCATGGTTCTGTGGGCTTTATGGGAAACATGGTGCTGGCATCTGCTCAGCTTCTGGTGAAGACCAAGGAAGCTTTCAATAGTGGCAGAAGGCTAAGGGAGAGCAGGTATTTCACGTGGCAAACGCAGAAGGAAGAGAGAGAGAGAGAGTGTGGAGGTTGCCACATACTTTGGAATGACCAGATCTCATGAGAACTCATTCTCACGAACAAAGCACTAAGCCATGAGGGATCCACCCCCATGACCCAAAGGCCTCCCTCCAGGCCCCACTTCAGCATTGAGGACTATCATTCAACATAAGATCTGTGTGGGGACAAAGGTCCAAACTGTATCATTCCACCCCTGGCTCTTCCCAAATCTCTTTCCACTCTGTCTCTTCCTCCTGTTCCTGCCATGTAAGCAGGAGCATCATGAGGAGAAGAGACATTGTTCTTACAGTGCAAAATACAAACACGCCTCCTCGACAGTCCCTTAAAATCTCGACTCATTCCAGCATTAACTCAAAAGTCCAAAGTCTCATCTGAGACAAGGCAAATCCCTTTCACTTATGAGCCTGTAAAATCAAAAACGAGTTAGTTACCCCCAAGATACGATGGAGGTATAGGCATTGGATAATAAACATCCTCATTCCAAAAGGGAGAAATTGGCCAAAAGAAAGGGGCTACAGGCCCCATGCAAGTTCAAAACCCAGCAGGGCAGTCATTAAATCCTACAGTTCCAAAATAATCTCCTTTGACTTCATATCCTGTATCCAGGGCATGCTGATGCAAGGGGCAGCACCCAAGGCTTTGGGGAGCTCTGCCTCTGTGGATTCATAGGGTTCAGCCCCCACAACTGATCTCATGTGCTGGTATTGAGTGCCTATAACTCTTGCAGGTATAGGGTGCAAGCTGCCAAAATATCTACCATTCTTGAGTCTGGAGGATGGTGGCCCCCTTCTCACAGCTGCACTAGTCAGTTTCCCAGTAGATACTCCGTGTGGGAGCTCCAACACCACATTTCCTCCCCACACTGCCCTAGTCGAGGTTCTCTATGAAGGCCCCACCCCTGCAGCAGGCTCCTGCCTGGATAACCAGCCTTTTCCATGCATCTTCTGAAATCTAGGCAGAAACTGCCAAACCTCTTTTACTGTTGCATTCTGTGCACCTGCAGGCTTAACACCATGTGGAAGCCACCAAGATTTACAGCTTGCATTCTCCAAAGTGGCAGCTTGAGCTGTACCTGGGCACCTTGGAGCCCCAGCTGGAACTGGAGCAGCCTGTATGCAGGAAGCAATGTCCTGAGGCTGCACAGGGCAGGAAGGCCCTGGGCTTGGGCCCTGAAACAAATCTTCCCTTCTAGGTCTCTGGGCCTGTGATGGGAGGGGCTGCCATGAAGGTCTCTGAAATGCCTTAGAGATCTTTTCCCATTGTCTTGGATAGTAGCACTTGGCTTCCTTTTAGTTATGCAAATATCTCTAGCAAATGGTTGCTCCATAGCCTGCTTGAACCCCTCTCCTGAATAAAAGTATTTTTTTTGTCACATGGCCAGGGTGCAAATTTTCCAAACTTTTATGCTGTGCTTCCTATTTAAATATAAATTCCAACTTTAAGTCATTTATTTCCTCCAACATCTGAGCATAGGCTGCTAGAAGCTCTCAGGCCACATCTTGAACACTTTGCTGCTTAAAAGTATTTTTCCACCACATGCCCTAGGTCTTCACTCTGAAGCTTAAACTTCCACAGACCCCTGGGGCATGACCATGAGGCAACCAAGTTCTTTGCTAAGGCATAACACATGTGATCTTTGTTCCAGTTCCCAATAAGTTTATCATTTCCGTCTGAGACTTTGGCAGCCTAGACTTCACTGTCCATATTACTATCAGCATTTTGGTCACAATCATTTAACCCGTCTCTAAGAGGTTCCAAACTCTCCCTCATCTTCATGTCTTCTTCTGAGCCCTCCAAACTCTTCTAACCTCTGCTCCTTACCCAGTTCCAAAGCTGCTTCCACATTTTCAGGTATCTTCATATTAATACCTCCATACCTGACTCTTAGTACCAATTTTCTATATTAGGCCATTCTTGCATTACTATAAAGAAATACCTGAGACTGAGTAATTTATTTATTTATTTATTGTTATTGTTCTTTTATTTTATTTTATTTTATTTTTTGAGATGGGATTTTGCTCTGTTGCCTAGGCTGGAGTGCGGTGGCGTGATCTCAGCTCACTACAAGTTCTGCTTCCTGGGTTCATACTATTCTCCTGCCTCAGCCTCCCAAGTAGCTGGGACTACAGGCACTTGCCACTACGCCCGGCTAACTTTTTGTATTTTTAGTAGATACAGGGTTTCACCGTGTTAGCCAGGATGGTCTCGATCTCCTGACCTCATGATCTGCCCTCCTTGGCCTCCCAAAGTGCTGGGTTTACAGGCGTGAGCCACCATGCCCAGCTGAGACTGAGTTATTTATAAAGAAAAAAATTTAATTGGCTCACAGTTCTGTGGGCTTTACACAAATCATTGAGCTGGCATCTTCTCAGCTTCTGGGGAGACCTCAGGAAGCTTACAATCATGGCAGAAGGTAAAGCAGGAGCAAGAGAGAGAGTGAAGGGGGTGCCAGATAAACAATCAGATCTCACAAGAACTCACTATCGAAAAGACAGCACCAAGCCATGAGGGATCTGCCCCCATGACCCAGACACCTCCCAGCAGGCCCGACCTCCAGCATTGAGGATTACAATTCAACAGGAGACGCGGGCAAGGACAAATATCTGAACTATGTCACCGCAGAATTCAGGAAGTTCAGGTAAGTCTCCAGGTCATAAGTGGTAGCTGCAGGACCCTAATCCTAGTGTTCTGTTTCTAAAACCTCAGCTTATCTGGGATGCTCACAATCTATAAGGACTCCATTATCAGCATAACCTACCATCCCCTGATTCTAGCACATTTCTATTCCAATCCCTCCCTCCACAATTCACGGCCTCCTTGAGTCAAGGCTAATCAGGTCTGCGGACAGGCCACGGGAGTCTGGAAGAACCCTCTCTGCAGCTCACTTGCTGAGGACAGTGAACAGACTACCTGATTTCACTGTGCCCATATCCTGACCTGCACAAGGGCATTACGGCTGTTGTGAGGACAGGTGAGGTGGCACAGGCACAAGAGGTTAGTGCACAGTAGGAGAGAATAAATGTGCATGTCCCTGCTCTGTTTTTCTCAAAGCTGTGCTTGTGGAAGGACACTGCCACTTTGGAGCCACATTCAGAGCCCAGATTCCAGGTCATCCCAGAAGGCTGAATGGATGGCCCCAGCCCAGAGGCTGGATGGCTTAGATAGAGTCTGCTGGCGGGAGCTGATCCCATAGTAGTTTTAGATCTCCCCAGACTGGCCATGTGTGACAGCGAGGTGGTTTCTGCAAAGTCCACCCCACTCCAGATTGCAGGAGTAACCTCTGTTTGGTCTAAGATAGTCACGATCATCTTAACCCCCTTGCCAGAGTGACTCCTTTAGGGATTAAAAATAACTCAGCTGATCAGCAAGCACCTGGCCGCAGCGATTCACTCAGGTTGGTCTAACCAGAACAAGGCTCAAGACTTCTGTTAGATTAAGACCTCTCTCTTGCTCTGACCAGTGAGGGGTGCAGATACAAAGCCTGGAGCTACTGCAGCTACTTTGTTGCCATGAGGCAACCCAGCCTGATGATAGCACCAACAAGAAGCAGGCACAGCAAGAGAACTGCTGAACTCTGAAGCCAGAGCCCTGTGACACTGCACCAGAAGCCTACCCACCACCACCCTTCCCAGCTGGGTGGGCCACTTTGGGGTGGATTTTCTGCCTCCCGCCACAAAAGAGCCCAAACTGACAGAGAAGCCCAGGTAGGCTGCTACCAGTTCCACTATCAATTCAAGAGCTGAGCCTGATGATGCGGCATGAGGTCCCTCTACTAAGCATCCCAAGATTTGGTCTGGGAAACCGTCTTTCTTCTGTGTCTTCCATATGGTCTGAACCAGTCCATAATGGCCCCTGGGTGCTTTTCCACCTAGGAACCAGGACACCAGGACCAGAAAGAGGCACAAACTTGTCTAATGTCACCCAGCTCGTTAATGCCAAGCCCTGGACTTGAACCCAGGCCTTCTGGACTCCAGGCCATATGCCATTCCTAAATAGAAATTCAAACATCTGGCCTGCCCCGCCTGGCCCATTGAACTAGTTGCTAAATTGATACTTTGCAAAACATGCATGTTTCCAATTGCAGAGCGCTGCTGTGACTTTGAAGCAGCGTGCAGCCTTCCCCTGATGTGGTGAAGGACGGAGGTGGCTGGCCTGGTATGGAGAGGGATCTTAGGGAACTCTCCGCAGAAGCCCCAGGGCACCCACTCTCTGGAAAGAGATCAGAAAGCAGCCTCTCTCCCGAGGCCACAGGCAGCCAGTTCCCCACTTAAAAAGGACCCGGTATCAGTTTCACTTTTTTTTGTCCTTATTGGTGCCTCCCTAATGAGATGATGTTAGAGTTGGAAATAAAGAGATGAGTGGCTGGGTAAATAGATAAACAGATAAATAAAGCCTGGGCTTCTTCCAGGAATGCAGCCCTCTCCCTCCCGGGGGCTGGAGGAGGCGTGGGTGTCGCCTGACAGCTGCCCAGTTTCTTGCCAAGGCGCTGAGGAGTGGGGGTCCTGAGGACACAGCTATCGGCCAGCACTTCCTGCACACCTACCAGATGCCGGCCTCCGCTTTGCTTGCCGTCTCTCCCTTAGTCTGTGCAATGACTCATGAAATAGGCAGGCGTCAGCCCTCAGGTTCAGACAAAACTGGAGACCGAGAAAGGAAAGTGACCGTAACCAAGTCGTGGCCTGCAAGTGACAGGGCAGAGATTTCAGGTCAGGTCTGTCTGTGTCCAAAGACAAACATCGCTGCTATCATGGATGCTCCAAGGAGCTCAAGGCCCCCTCGGGGACAAACGGTTCCCTCAGGAAATGACCGCCAAACACCCAAGATGGAGCATTTTCATCACCCTGGGAGGTGTGATGAGGGGCTCAGGGGAGCTGGGGCTGGAGTTGCCAGGTGGCCTGAAAGGAGAGGCTGCACAGGTAGAGAGGTGCCCTGGAGGGCCACCACGGGACCTGCTCCCTCGGCCTGCCCCCTGCCCTCATGTCTGACTGCCCCGTCCCCACGCTTGCCCCCTCTGCCCTCGTCCCTGCCCGCCCCGTCCCCATGCTTGCCTCCACGGTCCTCTCCTCGCACAGGAGGAGGGGTTGTTCCTGCCCCACGCCTCCGGTGGCCATCCTCTCTCTCAGCGTGACGGCTCCTGGTTCATGGTGCTCAGGGGTGGCTGCGCAGCCTGTTAGAATGTGTCCCTACATCCACGGTGGTCAGCATGTACCGCTCTCCGAGGAGCCCCCAGACTTCCCCATAATCTGGCAACTAAAGGGTTGGCACTTGGCACGGGAATCCTCAGAGCCAGGCTCCTGGGACCTCTCCCCTGCCCCGCTCCAGCCAGGGCCTCGTTGCTGTTTCTCAGGAACGCCAAGAATAAGCGCACCCAGGACGCCTGCACCTGCGAATCCTGCTGCAGGAACTCGCTGCCCCCTAATCCCCTCAGCCTCTGTGCCGCATCGCCTTACTGGGGGGTCCCCACCACCCTGTATCAAAGAGCAGCACCAGCAACCCCCAGCACTCCCTTCTCCTCCACCCCATTTTATCTCTTCCCAGCTTCCCCGTCCTCAGATTCATATTATCTATGGATTGAGTTACCCTTGTCGAATCCTCCTGCCAACTAGGAGAGCCCATGCAGGCCACGTCTTGTTCTCTGTCACACCCGTGCCTGGAACAGCGCCTGGCACAGGCAAGGCACACTGGGTGCTGAGCTGAGTGACTGAATGAATAAATAGATGTTTCCCCTTGCCTTCCCTGAGCCCTACTGTGTGCACGGCTCTGCACTCCAGGCTACGGGGCAGCCAGGCGGGGATGCTGAGCTGTGCACACAGTAGGGCCACTGATTTTCAGAACTCCTGAGAATGCATGGAGTTGAAGTGGGAGGGGCAGAGGGGAAGAGCTGAGGGGTCAGCATGAGCCCAGGAGAGTGGAAGGAGACAGAGTGTCCTGGAGGGAAGAGGCCCAGAGCACATGCCAGGACCAGAAGTGGGACCAGAGAGCCCGGGCAGGGCTCCAGCGTCGGAGTGAGTCAGGCCTCTGAGTCCCGACCTCCAGCAAAGAAGAGGAGACTCCAATTGCCCCAGGCGCCCCAGGAGGGTTGCTCAAGGGAGCCCTGGGCATCCGTCCTTAGAAATAGGCCCCTCACATGTGTGTGTTGTAGGGAGCCCAGATTTTCTTGAAAGGAAGACTCAGCCAGCCACTGTACCCCTTTCTTAATTTAAAAACACTCCTTGGCAGGTGTAGGGGTTCACACCTGTAATCCCAGCTCTTTGGAAGGCCAAGGTGGGTGGATCACTGCACCTGGGAGTTTGAGACGAGCCTGGGCAACACGATGAAACCTCGCCTCTACAAAAAATACCAAAATTAGCCAGGTGTGGTGGCATGCACCCATAGTCTCAGCTGAGGTGAGAGGATGGTTTGAGCCCAGAAGTTCGAGGCTGCAGTGAGCCATGATCGTGCTACTGCACTCCAGTCCGGGTGAGAGAGTAAAACCTTGTCTCTATAAAAAAATAAAAATAAACATAAAATAAAATAAAAACATCCCAGATAGTTCTGTTGTGGGTGATGTTTATTTCTTTTTGAAAGCTTTTAGTATTTTCCAAGTTGTCCAGAAAATTGTAACCAGAAAAAAGAAGCCATAATTGCTGTTATATGTTTTTGTTTTTGTTTTTGAGGCGGAGTCTGTCTCTGCTGCCCAGGCTGGAGTGTAGTGGTGCAATCTCAGCTCACTGCAACCTCCGCCTCCCAGGTTCAAACAATTCTCCTGCCTCAGTCTCCCGAGTAGGTGGCACTACAGGCATGTGCCACAAAGCCTGGCTACTGTTTTGTATTTTTAGTACAGATGAGGTTTCACCATGTTAGCCAGGATGGTCTCGATCTCCTGACCTCATGATCTGCCTGCCTCGGCCTCCCAAAGTGCTGGGATTATAGGCACGAGCCACCGTGCCGTCCTGCTAAATGTTTTTTATTTTTTTTTATTTTTTTTTATTTTATTTTATTTTTTTTTTTTGAGACAGAGTCTTGCTCTGTCGCCCAGGCTGGAGCGCAGTGGCCAGATCTCGGCTCACTGCAAGCTCCGCCTCCCAGGTTTAGCCATTCTCCTGCCTCAGCCTCCCGAGTAGCTGGGACTACAGGCGCCCGCCACCTCGCCCGGCTAGTTTTTTTTTTTGTATTTTTTAGTAGAGACGGGGTTTCACTGTGTTAGCCAGGATGGTCTCGATCTCCTGACCTCGTGATCCGCCAGTCTCGGCCTCCCAAAGTGCTGGGATTACAGGCACGAGCCACCGCGCCCAGCCATGTTTTTTAAAATAAAACACTACAGAAAGGAACAATCACTTGTGCTAATAAATTCACATAATGGAATTTTACAGAATCTTTAAAATATTTATGAATTGATTTTAATACCATGAAAAATATATTAGTGGGAAAAAATCTAGATGCTGAATTGTTGGTTCTGAGCAACATAAAATTGTATGCACATAGTAGTCTGGGTGAGGTGGCTCACACCTGTAATCCCAGCACTTTGGGAGGCCGAGGCTTCCACACCCAGCCTGACCAACATGGTGAAATTCCATCTCTACAAAAATACAAAAATTACCCAGGCATGATGGCGGGTACCTGTAATCCCAGCTACTCAAGAGGCTGAGGCATGAGCCTCTCTCTTGAACCCATTAGGTGGAGTTTGCAGTGAGCAGAGATCGAGCCACTGCACTCCAGTCTGGGCAACGGAGAGAGACTCCACCTCAAAAAAAAACAGCAACAAAAAAGCGTGTGTACCTATATTTATATGCACAGCACGTGTGTGTACACATACATATATACACATACAGAGTGTGCACACACAGGCATGTGTACACACATGCACACACAAGCAGACACACACACCCAAACCAACATCTGGAAGGTAAAATGCCAGCAAGTAGTGGTGATGTCTGGGTGGTGGCATTCTGGATTTATTTGCCTTTTTAATAGTTTTCTATACTTTCCACATTTCTCTCAACTATTTTAAATTTTATCATCAGGGCTGGGCAACATAGCACGACTCTGTCTCTACAAAAAATTTAAAAATTAGGCATGCATGGCGGCACACACCTGTGGTCTCTGCTACTCAGGAGGCTGAGGTGGGAGGGATCACTTGAGCCTGAAAAGTGGAGGTTGCAGTGAGCTATGATCGCCCTGCTGCACTCCAGCCTGAGTGACAGAGTGAGACCCTGTCTCAAAAATAATTAATTCACTGAATGTTATTATCAGAAAGCATTTTTATTCCAAATAAGGGTTGAAGCATAGACATCAGAGAGGAAAGCACCCACCTCTCTTGTTTATTTGTCCAACCAACAGGACAGCCCTTGAACAGGACACGTAGGTGCCCAAGGAGACCCGTGCCACACTGTTTGACCTCCTAATCCCATGCCTAAGAAGCCCTAAGGAAATAATTCCACAGAAAATAACAAGTCTACAATCTGCTAATGTGTGGATCACAGAGCTATGGATAAGGGGTGGGGCGGGGAGGGGAGTGAAACTGACCTAGTACCAGCCAAATACTGTTTGGAGAGATGACAGCTTTGGAGAAGTCAGGGGGCATCTGCAAGACGGCTACAAATTCAGCTGTCACGAAACACGGTGAGATCTCAAAACATGACAAATATTTTGTGCTGACTGAGAGCGGTGGCTCACGCCTGTAATCCCAGCACTTTAGGCACCTTAGGAGGCCGAGGTGGGAGGATCACCTGAGGTCAGGAGTTCGAGACCAGCCTGGCCAACATGGTGAAACCCCATCTCTACTAAAAATACAAAAATTAGCCGGGTGTGGTGGTGCACGCCTGTAGTCCCAGCTACTCAGGAGGCTGAGGCAGAAGAATCACTTGAACCCGGAAGGTGGAGGTTGCAGTGAGCTGAGATCATGCCACTGCACTCCAGCCTAGGTGACCGAGTGAGACTCCATATCTCTCTCTCTCTCTCTCTGTATATATATATATATATATATATATATGTGTGTGTGTGTGTGTGTGTGTGTGTGTATTGTGTGTGTGTGTATATATATATATTTATACACACACACACATAGCGTTAAGGGTGGAGTGAATATAGTGAGATATATATATATATAATGTGAAGGGTGAAGTGAATATAGTGTAGACGGGCCCTGACACCCAGGCTCTGTCACCATAGGAGAGTGTGACCAGGACCCAGGCTGCCAAATCCGCTCACTGAGCATCCAGCAACCCTGTGATGTGGCTCCAACACATCTGACTGCGCCCAGTGATGCTCCAGGCAGAGAAGACAGCAGTGAGCAGAACAGACGGGCCTGGCTCTCATGGAGTTTTATCTTCTGCGGGGGTGGGGAGGCTTGATAGACGGTCCATAAATACCTAACCAGTCCCACGGCAGAGGCACCGAGGCGAAGCTAAGGCAGGTGGGGCCATGTGCTACTGGTCTCCTGGGGCTGCTGCTGGCCCCCGTCTCCCTGCTTTCTGCCATCGCCTGTAGCCAACAGAAGAGAAGTGCAGTGATACACCTCCTGTCCAGGCCCGGCCCACGGAGACCTCCCGTGTGCAATTCTTTCTCTCTTCTGCTGACTGCTGTCCAATGTAGGGAAACCAGGAGAGGACTCCAGGACCTTGGGGAGATGGAGCCACAGATGGTAGACGCCTGCGTCCGTGAGTCGCTGCTCAGAAGCGAGCTGCTCACTGGTCAAGGTCACCCTTGAGGGCTTTACACGGATAAGCAACAAATGTGTATTGTGTTGAGTTAGTGTACTTTTTGGTGGGGTGCCTAATGGAGGGGACTGGGAAGTATTTGCAGGGGGTGAGAAGGAGGCGTTGCCCTTGAGAGAGGATGGCCAGGAAGGCAGGCCCTGCGGCCCAAGAGGATGTCGGAACTGAGATTGGGAGGAAATGGAGAGCAAGCCACTACAGGGCTATCTGACGGGAAGCCATCCCAAGCAGAGGGCGTGAGTGTGCCCGGAAGGGTCCACGAAGGAGGAGGAGGCCTGGGTGGGCAAGGCAACAGAGCAAGGGGCCAGCCAGGTGGAAAGAGATGAGGTTACACAGGCCCAGGAGCCAGAGACACAGAGGCTGGCAGGTGCGTTCAGAGCTCAGTGCCAACTCTGGTTGAGACAGAAGCCACGGCCAAGGAGTTCATGATCCAATCAACCTTCTAAAGAATCTGAAGGCAGCGCTCTGTGTTACTGAGGACGCACTGCAGGAGGGCTGCACAGAGCTGCGGGACACCCGAGGGTGGAGCACAACAGGCAGAACGAAGCACCCAGGACACCCCAGGCTGGAGCCTAAGGCAGTGGGGACAGGGCTGCCACGGGGTCAGCTGGAGAGATGAGCCGTCCTGTGTGGCTTTGGACTCAGGATGCTGCCCGGAGTTCTCCTAGACATGGGGTCTCTGAGTCTGGAGTCCAGGAGGAGGTCAGGCTGGAACTACAGAGCGGAGCCTTCAGGGTACAGCAGGTGATGGAAATGAAGAGAGACACTGACCTGGGGAGGAGGGAAGGAAGGGCCAAGGCTGGGGGCCCCCTGCGGCTCACAGGTCTGGAACCTCCGAAGGTGGGTCAGGGAGGTGGAGGGAGTGAGGAGGCCACAGTGACCCACTGGCCAGGCCAAATCAGCACTGAGGGCTGACCCTTAGATCCAGTGACATGAGAGGCATGGGGGAGGGGCTGGGGGTGAGGTGCAGCTTCTCCCAAGAGGCGGGAGAGAGGGCAGCCAGGGGTGCCCACGTGGTCAGAGTGCTGTTGGAAAGAGGAACAGAGTAGGGCAGTGGCCGGAAGGAGAAGCAGCATCTAGTGAGGTTTGACTTATTTTTAAGGTGAAGGCGTGTTTATAAACTGATGGAATCACCCAGCCAAGAGGCAAGGCTGGGGCTGGTGAGGGTCTGGGCCCAGCATGGAGGGGGCTCCTGAGCCAGGAGAGGGGGCACAGCACATATGGGCAGCAGGTGGGGTCCTGGAGGCTGGCAAAGGGCAGAGAAGGTGGGAAATCCAAGTCGAGGAGAGGGGACGTCGGACGCCAAGGTCAGTTGGCTGGTCGGTGGTGGGAACTTCAGGTGACAGTGCTGTGCCCAGGTGTAGCAGGGTGAAGACAGAGGCCACAGGGGGACGTGAGAAGGGAACTCCCAGTGCAGAGGTGAGGGGCGCGGGGCAGTGACCGTGTGGATGAAAGGGACAGGCAAGGTGGGATCTGGGGGTTGAGGTGCTGGAGGGGATGCTTGAAGTTGAGATGGGGAGATGGCAGCAAGGAGGGAGGGGAGGAAAGAAGAGGAGGAGGTGAAGGTTCTGGGAGGCCGGGACCACCCACGGGGATGTTCAAGAACTGGGCAGGAGTGATGTGGGGAAGCAACAGTGAATCCGGGGTTAAAATCTTCCAGGAGTGAGAGGCGACCTGGGATTCGTAGATGACTCCAGAGCAAAGGGCAGAGTCTGATGGTTCCAGCTCAAAGCCTGGGTAGGAGGGAGGTAGAACATTCTGGAAAGAAAGTGAGGAGTGAGAGGACACCTGCCCCCTCCCCAGCACCAGGGGAAATAGAACCTCTGGGTGAGTTGCAGTGCCAGAAGCTTTAGGCAGAGCAAGAAGGCGAGGGGACTCTTGCAGGAGATGAGAGGAGGCAGCGCCAGTGCCACGGCGTCCCCTCTGCCCGTCTGCACCTGTCTGGGGCAGCTGCCTTCTCTGATCCTCTGCCTGGGGCTTCTCCAGCTCAGACCCCTAGAGTTGCTCTATTCAGCACCTGAGAGGAGACCCTCAGCAGCCAGGAGAGGAATCTGTCGGGAGGACCCCATGTCCCAGCCTCCCCACCTTCTGGGGGACCAAGGATCTCCAGTGGAATGGAGCCCCAGGTTCCTATTGAGGTTACCTGCTGCTCAAAACACACACCTTGGGCTTTTCTCTCTGTCTCATCTGAGCTTCCTGGGACCACCTCCCCTGTTCCTACATCTTTAGTTCAGTGTCAGCCTTGGGAGGAACGCTCACCAAGCCCAGGGACTCGCTGGACACCGGATATTAGCTGCAAAGGCCACTGCGGGAATATTGTGGGTGAGGATTAGGATAGAGGAGCCAAAAAGGAAAGATCTCACCTAGTGGGAGGCAGGTGAACACCCAGTGGCCCAGGCTCATTTGTGGGCAGGGTCGGGGGGATATGACGGGGAGAGGGGGCTTACAGGGCTCTGTCCTACTGTCCAGCTGTCGGGAGGGGCTTCCCCTCATTCATGCCAATGGCAACGCCAGGTGTTCAGGGAGCTCTTGCGTTCAAACCATGAAGAAGACACAGTTTAATCTCATCCCACTCGGATAAAGAGTAAGTCATTTTTTTCTATTTCAGAATGTCGTATTCATATTTTACATCTAACAAAACCATTTTTTTAGAAAGCTAAACAGTCTCACCGAATATGCAATGCAGCAGTTATGCTCCTTGCTTTTATCCAAAGGAGTTGAGACGTCCGCACAAAAACCTGCACACCGATGTGTACAGCAGCCTTATTCATAAAAACCAAAACTTGGAGGCAACGCACATATCCTTCAGGAGGTGAAGGGATGAGCCGTGGTGCCTCCAGACAGCGCAATATTATTCAGCGCTAAAAAGAAATGAGCTATCAAGGCCTGAAAAGACACAAAGGGAACTTCCATGATATTAGTAGGTGAGAGAAGCCCATCGGAAAAGGCTACATACTGTATGAGTCCAACTTTATGACATTCTAGAAAGGGCAAAACTTTGGAGAAAGTAAAATAATCAGTGGTTACTAGGGATTTGGAGAGAGGGGTGAACAGGTGGAGACAGATGTTTAGGGCAGTGAAACTCTTTGTATGATGTTATAATGGGGATACAGGGCATTAGACATTTGACAAAACCCAGAGAATTTGCAATAGAAGGACGGGCGTGGTGGCTCACGCCTGTAATCCCAACACTTTGGGAGGCAGAGGCGGGTGGATCACCTGAGGTCAGGAGTTTGAGACCAGTCTGGCCAACATGGTGAAACCTTGTCTATACTAAAAATACAAAAATTAGCCAGACATGGTGGCAGGCACCTGTAATACCAGCTACTCAGGAGGCTGAGGCAGGAGAATCGCTTGAACCCGGGAGGCGAAGGTTGCAGTGAGCCAAGATGGTGCCACTGCACTCCAGCCTGGGCGACAGAGTGAGATTTCTGTCTCAAAAAAAATAAAAGAGAGAGAGAGAGAGAGAGAGAATTTACAATAGAAAATTAGAGTGAACCCCAATGTAAACCATGGCCTTTAGTTAATAATAATTGCTCATCAATGGTAAAAATGTGCCACATTAATGCATGATATTAATACCAGGGAAACTGTGTTGGGGGGAGAGGCTGATATGATTTGGATCTGTGTCCCCATCAAATCTCATATTGAATTGTAATTCCCAATTTTTTTGTTTTTGTTTTTGTTTTTTGAGACAGAGCCTTGCTCTGTTGCCCAAGCTGGAGTGCAGTGGTACCATCACAGCTCACTGCAACCTCCACCTCCCAGGATCAAGTGACCCTCCCACCCCAGCCACCTGAGTAGCTGGGACTACAGGTGTGCGCCACCACGCCCAGCTAATTTTTTGTATTTTGGGTAGAGATAGGGTTTTGCTATGTTGTCCCCAGGCTGCTCTTGAACTCCTGGGCTCAGGTGATCCACCCGCCTCGGCCTCCACAGGTGCTGGGATTCCAGGTGCGAGCCATGGTGTCTGGCCAGGCAGTGTGAGCATGAACTACTACAGAGGGGTCTATGGGGCTTCTCTGGACTTTCTGTTCAATATTATTGTAAACCTAACACTTCTCTAAGAAATAAAGTCTATCAATTTGAAACAAAAACAAAAACAAGAAAAGCTCTAAAACCGGATTTCACAGGAGCCACGCTTGCTGGCGACCGCAGCAGATAGGGAACCCTGCTTCTCTGAGGCTGCCATCTCCCTCCTTGCGTAGAACCCCACCCTCGTCCTACCTACCCCCACTCAGCCCCTTCCTGCCGCTCCGGAGGCCGGGAGACCAAAGCAGGGAGAGCTAGGACCCCTTACCACCTTCCCCACACTCTTGCCAGGGCCGGGCAGCAGTCAGAGCAGGGGTGACAGCCGCCAGCTGATGTCTGGTCCAGGAGTCCCTGGCCATCCCCACAGATGAGGCTGTGGCCCTGCCAAGCTTCCTGGGCTGCACCTTCTGGAAGGGGACCCCATCCCATTGTCTGTCTGAGCCACACCTAGACAAACGTGTTCTGCCTCTAAACCCTAAAGCTCCATTTCCTCTGGTGTGAGAATAAGATCAGGAAGTCCTCACGCACGGTGTCCCTGCCCTGGCCACCCTGGAGTGGGAACAAAGCCTCCCCTTTCATGGGGTCTTTCTGAGACTCAGTGACATTCCCATGAGACCAGTGGCTACGGCCCGGGCTCCCTGTTAAAACGCAAGTTGTCGGTGACCTGACCCAAGGGATATGCTGGTCTGATACCAGCCAGCAGCCGGCGTGGTGGAGGCTAATCAGAGCTGCTCGGGTTACCCTGGGGAGTGCCGCTCTGGCCCCGGCCCCATCGGTGCACCTGGTCGTGCCCAGCCTCTAATCCAGCCAGACGACGGGCCTGCTTCCTGGAGGCCTGGGGTTCTGTGAGGATGACCAGCAACTACCTTCAGGAATGGGTCGCTGCGTGGGAGGGACTCAGGCCCCCAGTCCCTTTGTAATTGTTCCCTCAGGACACCCTGTAGGGCTTTTTGGAAAAATGGCGCTGCCTACAACACAGATGGACCCCGAGGATACTGCGCTGAGTGAAATAAGCCCGCCACAAAAGAACGAATGCTCTGGGGTCCCACTTCCATGAGCTCCCTAGAGCAGTCACACCCCCAGAGATGTGGCCGGGCGCAGTGGCTCACGCCTGGAATCCCAGCACTTTGGGAGACCGAGGTGGGCGGATCACCTGAGGTCAGGAGTTTGAGACCAGCCTGGCCAACATGGGGAAACCCCATCTCTACTAAAAATACCAAAAATTAGCCAGACATGGTGGCACGTGTCTGTAATACCAACTACTCAGGAGGCTGAGACAGGAGAATCACTTGAACTCGGGAGGTGGAAGTTGCAGGGACCGAGATCGCACCATTGCACTCCAGCCTGGGCAACAAGAGCGAAACTCCGTCTCAAACACACAAACAACAACAACAAAAATCCAAAGAGATGTAAAGGGAGAGCGGTGGAGTCAGGAGCTGGGGGATGGGAGGGGCAGTGAGTGTTTAAGGAGGGCAGAGTTTAAGTCTGGGAAGACAAGAATGTTCTAGAGACGATGGTGGTAATGATTGTGTAACCATGTGAATGTATGGTTGAAATGGTAAACTTCTACTACAAACATAAAATAAAATACAAATGCTGCTCACCCAAACTCTAGAACAGGAAATAATATTTTTTTCCTTCAAAATGTAGATGAGAGAGGTGCTGCCAAAAATTCCGTAAGACCTCTTCTTCTAAGCTTTGCACAAGAAACTTGCACAATAATTCATCAAAGTACTTGAAATATAAAAAATGAAAATGTTTGGGCTGGGTGTGGTGGTTCTCACCTGTAATCCCAGTGCTTTGGGAGGCTGAGGCAGGAGGATCGGTTGAGGCCAGGAGTTCAAGACTAGCCTGGGCAAAATAGCGAAACCTTGTCCCTACAAAACATTAAAATTAAAAAAAAAATGAAAAAGAAAAAAATGACTCTACTAATAAAATATTATTATTATTATTAGAGACAGGGTCTTACTCTGTCACCCAGGCTGGAGCAGTGGCATGATCATAGTTCACTGCAGCCTAGAGCTCCTGGGCTCCAATGATCCTCCCACCACAGCCTCCCGAGGAGCTGTGACTACAGGCACACACCACCATACCCAGCTAATTTTTTGTATTTTTTAGAGAACGAGCCTTGCTATGATGCCCTGGCTATTCTTGAACTTCTCTGGGGCTAAGTGATTCGCCCATATCAGCCTCCCAAAGTGCTGGGGATTACAGACAGAAGCCACCGTGCCTGGCACAAAATATGTTTTTTAAGAGTATGAAAATCACTTCTGTTTCACCCTCTAAAACAATGCAAGGATCCTCCAGAGTGCGAAGGAGCTGCTTGTGGCATCCCACAGTCGCTTGTCACCCATAAGAAAAGTCCATGCCCTCCCACAGCATCCAGCCCTCCTGGTGCCCGGCCCCACTGCTCTACAGAGCCCTCCACACTCACCCCCGGGGTCCAGCCTGCCCAGACCACTTCTTGCCTGGTCCTAGCTAGCATCCCCCTCCTCAGCCCAGGCCCCTCCCTCCCCTCATGCCCGTCACGCCCCATCCACCCCCGGCACCCTAGTCCTCTGTCCGGAAGCCCCTGCATGCAGGGTCTGCCAGAGCCTCAGCCTGTCTGCTCCCCGAGCCCATTCCCCACCAGCAGCAGCAGTCTTGTGAGAAGCTCCTCAGGCCCTCCCCTCTGTCTCCTTGAACTGGGATGGACTGAACTATGTGTCCTAGAATAGACTGAACCGTGTCTTTCCCATGCTCCTATGAGGACATCCTCATCCCCAGAGTGACAGTATTTGGAGACAGGGCCTTTGGGAGGTGACTATGGTTAGGGAAGGTCTGACAGTCGGGCCCTATGATGGAACTAGTGCCCTTATGAGAAGCAACACCAGAGAGAGAGTCCTTGAGAGCTGTCTCTCCACTCCCACTGTGTGAACACAGAGCAGAGGCAGCTCTGCACGCCGGGAAGGCAGGGAGCCCTCGCCAGGTATTGAATCAGCCATCACCTTGATCCTGGACCTCCAGCCTCCAGGTGGGTCAGGTGCACTGTCAGGGAATGAAGGAAGGGCTGGTTCCTGTGCCCATGTCTGCACGTGTCCTCCCTCTGCCCAGGCATCTCCTGGAGCCTGGTGTAGACAGACTCCAGCAGGACCTGCGCTGCACGCCAAACCTTCCCGGGCCCGTCCCTTCACTCGTTTAGAAATGCATTGGAAATACTGTAGGCGCCTTTTTCACCAATCGAGTGTGCGGAAGCTTTTAGTAAACACGGGTTACTTTGATGCTAATTATATTTAAACACCATGCGTGTCTACAATTATATAATTATACATATATGTAAATACAGAAAAAAAAAAAAAACAAAAAATAATAAACTATTCCCAGGCAGGGGTCTTCTGAAGGTTATGGGATCATTTTTGACTTGTTCTTCTTTATGCCCTTGAGTGTTCTCCAACTAGATCACAATGAGCACGGATTCTTTTTTTAATTGCCAGAAAAAAACGTTGCTTTTAACATTTAGGAAGCTGTCCTGAGTGTCTGGCACATTAAAGGCAGCTCGCTGTGCCCTGCGGGAAACATCGGTCGGTAAGAAGGAGAGGCAGAGTCCCTGAACTCCATCAGCCTCCAGCCTGGACAAGACCAGACACCCACACACAAAGTGGAGCCAGGTGGTGCCCTGTGGGAAACCAGCACATGCCGGGCACCTGAGAAGGAGCCAGAGCTGGGTCTGGGCTGACGGAGGGGAGGCCCACAGGCTACGCAGAGAGAAGCACGTCTGGCAATGGAGGGCATGTGGCCGGAGGGGCTGGCAACAGAGGGCATGCGACCGGAGGGGCTGGGGGGCTGCATGAGAAAATGACCTTGGGCTTCACATATGGATGTCACCAAATGCCAGCACAGGGCCTCAGACTGGATGCATGGCCCGTGGGTCATCTGGTGCCTGAAAAGGGGCACTGTGCGCTCAGGTGATTCTTCCGGGATACCTCTGGCCATGGGGGACATGCTGTGTGTGTGCTGGAGTCACGTTGCGTCCCCTGCCTGGACACAAGAGCAGGTCCTACCTTGCTCCATCTTCAAAATGCTACACCACGGAGCCCCCAGAAGCAGGGGTGCCCCTCGGGCAGCCCCCTAAGTCGAGAGGCCATGGTAACTGGAAAGTCACACTTTTTTCTCTCTGAATGCTGCAAATCAATAGAAAAAATCGAGACTGTCTGAGGACGCTTTCTGCAAACACTACAGAACATTGTCCGCACTGAATGTTTTGTTCCCGTCTGAGGGCTGTGTAGAGGGGACCTTTGGAGATGGTGGGGCTGCTAAGGACCCCACAGGTTCCGGAGCTTGAGGCACGGGCCCAGCACCCAGCGGGTGCCCAGTGTGATTGCAGAGCCTTCTGAACGGCGCTGCGTGGGTCACAGGAGCACTAGACCCATCCCAGCCAGAGGATGGCCATGTTGAGGGATGTGACTCCAAAGCCCCCAGCCCCCAGCCCCTACCAGGTTTCTTCTCACACTGATTTCTGAGGGCCCAAATCTGCTTCCCTCCTGCCCCCCACTCCTCTAAAGAAAGGCCTCCTGCGTCCCTGGATTCCCTGACTTCATCTTTGAGGCCACCAAAAGGTCACTTCCTCCTTCCTTGGCCTAGATAGTCCTGACCCCAGCAGAGCAGGGACTCAGCAGGGCCACTGCTCAGGGAACATTGAGAGCAAAGGGGCTGCTTTCAGCTGGTGTTTCTCAAAGTCAAGGCGTGACGAAGACATGTGCGGACAGGAGATGGGCTGAACTGGGGGGGCCTCAACTCTGCAGTTGGGGAAGCTGACCCAAGTTGACCAAAGCTGGGGGACACAGGCAGTGTCCGGCTCTGGCTCCTCCAGCTGAGCCACCACAGAGTGTCCTCCGCTGTAAAGCAGGGACCCAGGGACCAGCAGCCACAAGGCAGGGTTGCTGGGAGGGGGCCGTGAGCTGAGCAGCTCCGAGGCTGTACCCCGACTGTGTCTGATTAAGTCCTTTCTGTTACTCTTTAGGACTTGACCCCAATGCCAATCCTCCTGACCTCGTCCCCACATCTCCCCTGGCTGGTTTCTCACATTGTCCAGGGTCTTGATCACTGACGGTTGACATAATTGTCCCCCACCCCCGATCGTCCTCCCCCAGGACAAGTGACATGTCATAGTCAATGCTGTCTCTCTCCGACACCCACTCAATGGAGCCGCTCAGGGCCAGTTAGTTCAAGGAAGGGAGGAAGGAAGGAAGGAAGGAAGGAAGGAAGGAAGGAAGGAAGGAAGGAAGGAAGGAAGGAAGAAGGAAGGAAGAAGAAAGGAAGAAGGAAGGAAGGAAGGAAGGAGGAAGGAAGGAAGAAGGAAGGAAGGAAGGAGGAAGGAAGGAAGGAAGGAGGAAGGAAGGAAGGAGGAAGGAAGGAAGGAAGGAGGAAGGAAAGAGGAAGGAAGGAGGAAGGAAGGAAGGAAGGAAGAAGGAAGGAAGGAAGGAAGGAAGAAGGAAGGAAGGAAGAAGGAAGGAAGGAAGGAAGGAAGGAAGGAAGGAAGGAAGGAAGGAAGGAAGGAAGGAAGAAGGAAGGAAGAAGGAAGGAAGGAAGGAAGGAAGGAAGGAAGGAAGGAGGAAGGAAGGAGGAAGGAAGGAAGGAAGGAAGGAAGGAAGGAAGAAGGAAGGAAGGAAGGAAGGAAGAAGGAAGGAAGAAGGAAGGAAGGAAGAAGGAAGGAAGGAAGAAGGAATGAAGGAAGGAAGGAAGGAGGAATGAAGGAAGGAAGGAAGGAAGGAGGGAGGGAGGGAGGGAAAGGGAGAAAGCAATGCCTCTGTTGGAAAGGTACGGAAGCTGCCTTTTACTCCTGGGGATCAGGGCCCGCAGCAGGGCTGGAGTGGGCAGGAGGAAGCTCCCGGCGGGACATGCCCAGCCCCAATCCTGTGGACGACAGCTGTGCAGCAAGAGAATGTGGGCAGAGGAGGTGGACTGGGCAGGGCTCTGCTTCAAGCCAGACTCCCACCTGTAGGCCAGGCTGGGGGACTGAGGCCTTGGGTGAAGACCCGAGGCTCTGAGCTACAGTGGACCCAAAACCCAGACCGCTGCTTTCGCCAGTAAGCGGAACAGCGTCGGGGACAATGGGCCCTGGCTCACGGGCCACTGGCTGCTGAGAAGGTGGTGGGGAACTGAGCCAGGGGCTTCAAGTCAACTGCAGTGAGAGGATAGGAGGGGCTGCCTCCAACTTGCCTGGTGCTAGCACCTGCAGCCCATAGTGGGCCCAGCCTTCCCAACCAGGCCCCACCATCAGATCCAGCAGCAGGCCCCTGGATCCCCTGGTTTCATCTTTGAGGCCACCAAAAATCACTTTCTCTTTCCTCTCAGGTACCCACTCAACAAAGCCACTCAGGGCCAGTTAGTCAGAAAGAAGGAAGGAAGGAAGGAAGGAAAGAAGGAAGGAAGGAAGGAAGGAAGGAAGGAAGGAAGGAAGGAAGGAAGGAAGGAAGGAAGGAAGGAAGGGAGGGAGGGAGGGAGGGAGGAGGGAGGGAGGGGAGGGAGGGAGGGAGGGAGGGAGGGAGGGAGGGAGGGAGGTAGGGGAAGGGAGGGAAGGGAGGGGAGGGGAGGGAAGGGGAGGGAAATGAAGGGAAGGGAGAGAGGAAGGAAGAGAGGATGGGAGGGAGAGGGAAAGAGACGGGAAGGAAGGGAGACCTTTCAGGCCCCAGAGTTCTGGAAGGCTCCAAGGACCTGGTTAGACCATGGCATGAAGAAGCAACGTGCCCAACAGTGAGGCAGTATTTGCCACAGCAGGATATAGAAGGGAGAGGTAAGACGGCGTGTGCCGGTGCCCACAGTCTTTCAGCTGCAGTGGACCAAGGAAGCTGTGGCTTCCCTTCATTGCCTACTTTTAGGTTTTGTAACCATGTGAATGCCTCATCCACTGAAAAAATTAAACTTACGAACTTGCCAGAATTTGCCCCCGAGGGCCTGAAGCCCCCCTGCGCGGGGACGCTGCAGCTGTGCGTGAGTAAGACCCTGTATCTGCAGGGCCACCCCTCTACCACCCAACTCAGCACCCACAGCCCTCAGCACCCCAGGCTCCTCTGCAGAGCTGAGGCCCCTCCCCTCCACGGAGGCACTTCCCTGTCTCAGAAGGGAGGAAGTCTCTGCCTGAGTGCCACCTGACTGGAATCTCACAGGAGGAATTGAAAATCAGCGTCACACGCCCCGCTCCTGGCCTCCACCCCAGCCCGGCTTAAAGAAAATCAACACATGAAGGAGATGGCTATTTTGAGTGCTGGGAGCCAGTTTCTCTCCCTTTTCTCCCTTGTCTTCCTCCCCCTTTCCAAGGGCCCGGCCCCTCCTGGGAAGGCAGGGAAAGGACAAAGACCCTGGGAGAGGGACCCGCCTGCCACGGCCCAGCCTGGGCCGCAGAGCAACACAGGCGCCGGAACTCACCCTGGCATTGGCCTGGCAGGAAGGCCCGGCTGCCCGCTGGCCCGGCTCCTCCTGGGCAGCTCCGTGGGAATTCCCTGGGGGCAGAGCGCATTACAGGAAGCAGCCGCTGGGTGCAGGGCGGGCTTCTCTGGTTCCCATAGACCATCACCTCCCCATGAACTGGAGCAGGCTTCCCGTGCAAGCCCATTTGGCCTGGAAGTAGGAAAAATACCGCTCCTACGGCTCTGTGTTCTGCTGGAGAAAAGTCTCTGGGGCCGGGCCCCACCCCCATCCCCGCTTCTCATCCGCCCCACCTACCCTGGCCGTCCCTCCATTTTCTCCTTACTTCTCCCCACTCAACCACACTCCACAGGGCCATGGCTGCTTTCTCTGAGCTGATAATGCTGGTGCCACCGCACACAGGACCACCCTCTGCACCCCTAAGGGGACAATGGCCAGTTGCTGGGCTTGGTGATGGATCAGGGTCTTGTAAACCTTTTCTCTGCCTGCCCCCCTCCACAACCCACCGCAGACTGTGACCACAAACCCAGGGCCTCCATGGGAGAGGAGAAGAGTGTCCCAGGACGTCACACACCAGAGCAGCACAATCTGCCAAGCCAATCCCTGCCCTGGTTCCACACCCCAGCCTCCACCGAAACCCCGGAGGCAAAGCCTCACTCTGGCTCTTATTCTTAGCATCGAACTTGCTCCCACTACAGTGGGAATAAGGTGTCTGGCGCCGGCACATGCAACAGTGGGCCGGGGGCTCAGGCTGCGGGTTCATTCTGAGAACCCTCCACCTCCTTAAGACATTTCTTGAGGACTTGGGTTTACGATGAGTGAGTCATGGAGCCACCTAATTAGAGATAGGAAAGGCAGCTTTGCCAGGGCCTCCACTTGGGCCAGAACGTTCTGCTTTTAGATTCATGGAACAATCACATCTCACTGGACCTGAGACAAGTGAGGAAAGTGAGCCCCAGAAAGGCAACTGTGACTCTCGGTGGAGTATACGGGGAGCAGGGACAAGGTGAATGGGGGTCCTGCATCTCCAGAGGTTGGGTGCTCTGGCCAACGCATGGCATCAGAAGTACCAGCAGCTCTAGCAAGGGACGCTGTAGCTCCAGTCCTCCAGGGGGGCCATGGGGCCAGTCCAGTCTGAAGAAGGAGCTGGGGGCAGACCCTGAGGGTCAGCTCAGGCCTCAGAGCAGAGGACAGCTGGGATCATGATTAGTTTTTTTCAATCTCAGCCTCAGATCCATGCTCCAAGAACAGGAGCCTAAAGGAGGCCAGGCTACCAGATCTGACACTTGCACCTGCTCCTGGAAGCCAGCCTGGCCTCTGGAGGCCTGAGGACCTGGTGCCACTGTGAGGACCTCATGCCACTGTGAGGATCTGGTGCCACTGTGAGGACCTGGTGCCACTGTGAGGACCTCGTGCCACTGTGAGGACCTGGTGCCACTGTGAGGACCTCGTGCCACTGTGAGGACCTCGTGCCACTGTGAGGACCTCATGCCACTGTGAGGACCTGGTGCCACTGTGAGGACCTCATGCCACTGTGAGGACCTGGTGCCACTGTGAGGACCTGGTGCCACTGTGAGGACCTCGTGCCACTGTGAGGACCTGGTGCCACTGTGAGGACCTCATGCCACTGTGAGGACCTGGTGCCACTGTGAGGACCTGGTGCCACTGGCTTCTCGCTCTGGGCTTTTCCTTCCGGTTATCACTCTGCGGTGGAGACTGGTTTCCATTGAAGGGGCGAGGATGTTTGGACACCAAGAGAACCCTCTAGAAATTCCAGGGTTTTGAATTTCAAGCTGAGCTGGATTCCTGTAGTACTCAGGTTCACTGGAAGTTGGCACAAATCAACCTCCTGCTTACAATGGGCAGTGGGGAGGAGTCAAGGAGAGCCTCTTAGGAGGTACCAAGGGCATCTCAGACGCCAGCGAGTGCTTGCAACACGTGTTGCTGAATGGAGTCTGGGTGAATCACAGACACGAGGACTGCATTTCCCTCGGAATACACTCGGGCCTAATAATTACACAAGAAATCACTTGGCAAATCCATGTGGGGTGTTGCTGAACCCAAAACAGTCAAGAAGATGTTTGACTAATCCCGTCCCTGGGCGTGGCCCATCCTCTCCAAAAGGGCAGGGGATGGCGTTGAACAACTATGGGCCACGTGCTTGCAACCCACAAGGCCTGGCTGCTTTCAAAGAGGGTTTCCCTGCCCTTGAACCTCCAGGAATGGAGTTCACCTGGAGAGAGGGGAATCTTTCCCTGGTGATTCCAGAGGAATTGATTTCCTGATTCTCTGGTTCTGAAACTTCAACAGCATCCACTGGGGTGGAAAGTGAGGTGAGGGGAACGTGGGAGGCGGGATGGGTGGTGGTTCCTGGGGGACTTGTTAGTGAGGTGGGGGGAACATGGCAGGGCGGGGTGGGCGGTGGCTCCTGGGGGACTTGTTAAGAAATGTTTTGGATGATTCAATGACTCTCGGGACTAGAAGGCTTTTGATTTTGATTAACCACCAAAAAAACTCCACCAGCCACAGTGAGATCATTGTGTGAGCGGGGCTGCTTTGCATTGTCATGAGAGTTCCATGAAGGCCACGAGGGCACTCCGAAATATCACAGAGGCTTCCAGGAAATTCTCTGCCAGCATCTGCAGGCAGGAGACGAAGGGTTGCCTTGGGTGCAATTTCTGGGGCAAAGGCGACGCTCCACACCCCGCGCTTGGCGGTCTGCACTCGGCACCCCGCAGTCCTCACTCCACAGGCCGGACTCCGCACCTCGCAGTCCTCACTCCGCAGTCCACACCCCACACTCCGCTCTGCACTTCGCACTCTACTGTCCACACTCACAGTCCACACCCCACACTCCACAGTCCGCACCCCACACTCCACAGTCCGCACCCCACACTCCACACTCCACTCTGCACTTCGCACTCTACTGTCCACACTCCACAGTCCACACCCCACACTCCACAGTCCACACCCCACACTCCGCAATCCGCACCCCACACTCCGCAGTCCACACCCCACACTCCACACTCCGCACCCCACACTCCACACTCCGCACCCCACACTCCACAGTCCATACCCCACACTCCACAATCCGCACCCCACACTCCACAGTCCGCACCCCACACTCCACTCTGCACTTCGCACTCTACTGTCCACACTCCACAATCCACACCCCACACTCCGCAGTCCACACCCCACACTCCACACTCCACACTCCACAGTCCACACCTCACACTCCACACTCCACACTCCACAGTCCTCACTCCATAGTCCACACTCCACAGTCTATACTCCACACTCCACACTCCATACTCCGCACTCCGCAGTCCACACTCCACAGTCTGCACTCCGTGGGCTGCTGGCAGGGCCCTGCGTGTGTTTGCTCAGAACCTCCCTCCCCAGAGCCCCAGCTCCTCTGGCTGCCTGGGTGGCCTCAGAGGGTCTAAACAGCCTTCCACACTCCTTCGCACTATACCTCTGGACTCGGGGCACGATTGGTGCCACACACTGTGCCACGCGGTCACCAGCACTGCATGGCCAGATTTCCACAGGTGTCCACAATGCAGATGTGCACTAAGGGTCTACTGTGTGGCAGAGACGCCTAGACAAAGAAGACGCAGCTCATGGCTTTGCGTGACTTACGGGTGGGGAGACCCACCCACCTGGTCATGGCAAAGCCCTGAGAGAAGTGGAATGCACTGCCTCGTCCATCCCCCGCCACCCATCCGTCCATTCACTCATTCCATGAATATATGTTTGGACATGTAAGACGTGCTTTTATCCCCTGTAGCTGCTATGACAAAGTCCCACAAACTGGGTGTCTTAAAAACAACAGACATTTACACCCTCATAGTTTCAGAGGCCAGGGATCCAGAATCAAAATGTCAGCAGGGACAATGCGATACGGTTTCACTCTGTCCCCCGAAAGCTCGTGTATTGGAAACATGGTTCCCAGTGCAGTCATCTTGAGAGGTAGGACCTTCAGGAAGTTTCTGGGCCATGAGGATCCTGCCTTCGAGAGTGGATTAATCCATTCAGGGGATAAGGGATTCATGGCTTATGGAGGGAGTGGGGTAGTTATCACGAGAGTGGGTCTATGATGAAACTCAGTTCAGCTGTATGAACTGAGATGAGCTCCCGGGCATCTGAGGCCCTGTGCCCCCTCGGGACTCTGCAGAGAGTCCCTGCCAGCAAGAAGCCCCACATCAGAGGCACCCCTCAACCTGGGACTTCCCAGCCTTCAGAACCGTGAGAAATAAATATCTTTTCTTCATAAATCACCCAGGTAATTAGTGATAACAACAGAAAATGGACTAACACGGCCACACTGTCTCTGAAGGCTCCAGAGGAGGATCCTACCTTGCCTCGTCTGGCTTCTGGTGGTTGGTGGCATCCTTGGCATTGCTTGGCTCATGGCCGAATAGTCTCCCCTCCAGTAGTCACGTGGCCTCCTCCTGTCTGCGTCCCTGTTATCAAATGTCCTTCTTCTTCAAAGAACCCATGGATTTAGGGCCCACCCGCCTCCATTCTGACCTCGTGTTAGCTTATTACCTCTTCTATCTGCACCCACCCTATTTCCATGGGAGATCCCTGAGGTCCTAGAAAGGCCATGGACTCTGTGGGGTCACCTGCCAGCCCAGCACAGGCATCTTCCAGGAGCAGGCACTGTTCTAGTCCCTGCCGTCATGGACCTTGTATTTCCCATAAAGGAGATGGATTTGAAAACCATAATCCACAGGTAACAGAACTCCCAGTGGAGCGCAGCTCTATGGAGAGAATGAAGCAGAGGCGAAGGCTCCAGGGTGATGGGGACACCCTTGTCTGCAGGGCAGCCTAGGAAGGCCGCTGTGAGGAGCTTACAACTGCAGGAGGGTAGTGGGACCCCCCGGGGGAGGACTGCTCCGGGCACAGAAAGCAGTCAGCGCCACAGGCTGGAATGAGGAGTGTCCCCGATTTCCCAAGGCCCAGCAAGGAGGCAGAGTGGTGACTGTGGAGGGACTAAAGGAGGAGGAGAGGCGGGCGGGGCGGCCACTGCCAAGGCCCAGGGCAAAGCATCTTTCCCGACCATGACGCTAAGGATGTGGGAGTTGAACTGTGGGCTTGGGGGAGCCTCGGGGGGCCTTAAAAGGGAAGTGGCCTGGACGGAGTCTGTGCTAGGCCTGCCCTGGCCAAGATGGGGAGAGCCAGGTGAGGGGCGACTGGGGAGGAAGAAAGGCAGCTACGGAGAGGCTGGCAGCCACCGCAGGGTGAGGCTGAAGTGGGGGCGATGCGGGGTTCTGGACGCAGGTCTTGGTTGTGCCAACGGACCTTGTTGAGCTGCAGGATGGGACCATAAGAGAAACACCACGGGCAGCTATGAGGTTTGGGGCCTGAGCACCTGCCAGGTGGCTGTGCTGTTGGCTGATGGGAGGGTAATCAAGCTGCAGATAAAATGCTCTGTGGTCGGCTGGGTGCAGTGGCTCATGCCTGTAATCCCAGCACTTTGGGAGGCTGAGGCGGGCGGATCACAAGGTCGGGAGATCAAGACCATCCTGGCTAACACTGTGAAACCCCGTCTCTACTAAAAATACAAAAACAAAATTAGCTGGGTGTGGTGGTGGGTGCCTGTAGTCCCAGCTACTCGGGAGGCCGAGGTGGGAGAATGGCTTGAACCCAGGAGGTGGGGCTTACAGTGAGCCGAGATTGCACCACTGCACTCCAGCCTGGGCAACAGAGCAAGACTCCGTCTAAAAAAAAAAAAAAAAAAAAGTGCTCTGTGGTCACAGCAGAAACTGAGAGGAAACCTGCCTAGAGTCAACATTCAGGGAAGGGGAATTCTGAGTTAGGTTTTGAAGGATGACTAGGAGCACCCCACTGCACCCAAAGTGAGCAGGTCCTTCAGGGGAGGGGTCGGTATGCCCGTGTCAAAGTCTCTGATGAGAGCAGTTTCTGTCTCCTCTCCTGAGCCTCCAGCCCCTCCTCTCCTGAGCCTCCAGCCCCTCCTCTCCTGAGCCTCCAGCCTCTCCTCTCCTGAGCCTCCAGCCCTCAAGGCAGGTCCTGTGTCACCAGGAGCAGCAGTGGGCAGGAAGAAGGGGGAACTGTGATGTTTGCAGCCTGGCCCCACTCTCAGCTGGCAGCATTCCCTTGGGCCCTGTATAAGGTTGGATTGTGTCCCCATAAAAAGTTATGTCCACATCCTAACCCCCGTGCCTGTGAATGTGCCCTTCTTTGGAAATAAGGTCTTGACAGATGTAATCAAGGGAAGATGAGGTCGTTCTGGGCTAGGGTGGGCCCCAGATGCAAGACCTGGCATTGTTCTAAGGAGAGGGAGATTCAGAGGCATATGGACGCACTGAGGGAAGAAGGCCAGGCAAAGGCGGAGGAGGAGACTGGGGGAATGAACACTGAAGACTGCCCACAGCCTCCTGCAGCCCCTCAGAGCCTCCAGGAGGAACCAATCTGGCCGACACCTTGATTTCAGACTTTTGGCTTCCGCAACAGTGAGAGAAGGAAACTCTGTTGCTTTCAGCCCTGCTGTGTGTGGAACCTTGTTTCAGCAGCCCAGCACACTCACCCAAGCCCCAGTGCCATCCTCTAGAAGACAGGCACAGTGCACACCACTCAGCCTCAGGCACTGTGCCACGGGGCAGCGTCCTGGGCTCCACCAGCACAGCCGGCAGACCAGCCACATTGACATCACCTGGAAGCTTGTTAGACTGGCCCATTGGACCCAGTGAGCCAGAATGTGCATTGTGATAAGATCCCCTGATCTCCCAGCACGGCAGGCTTTGAGAAGTTCTGCTCTAGGACGCAGAGCCTGAGGCCAGGACGTCGGTGCCGACCCTGGCTGAGGGAGGGATCAGCCGAGGTGGGGGAGTGAGGAAGAGGACCACGAAGAAGGCACAGGCACGGGAACCAGAGGGGTCTTGGGCAGAAGCACCCCAGGTGTCCCAGCAGGAACCGTACCTCCAAGTGGCCCACAGAGAGGAGGGAGGAGGGGGTTTGTCAGCCTGGCTGCCCGTCACTCCTCTCCCACTGTTAAGAGTTTACCCCGCGGTAGAGGGTGGCAGAGGATGAGGAGCGACTCCTCAAGGGCTCCAGCGCTTTTGGGGTGACGACAACGTTTTAAATCTTGAGGGAGGTGGTGGTTGCACAACTCATTAATGCAGTAGACACCACTGAGTTGTTCACTTGAAAATGATTAATCCATGTTCAATGAACCTCACCTCCGTTTTTTAAGACGTTTATCTGTGAGACGCTAACGTCTCCTGCACTTCCGGGTGCTTCTCAGAACACCGGGTCCTGCACGCTGAGCCTGGCGTCTGGGTACCACCGAGGACGGAGAGGCGGAGTGCAAGAACACAGTGGCAGAGTCGTGTTTGGTGACTGCTTTCTCGTTCTCATCACCATCCTCTCCGAAAGTTGAACCAGTTTCAGAGTGCATCTGGCAAGGGTCAGGCATGGGGAGCATCCTCACCAGCCTACAGCCCAGAAGGGAGGCACCCTGAGAAAGAAGCATGGAAGGAAAGAACGGTGCAGCCGAGAGAACAGCGCCGCACACTGTGGAGCTTCCAGAAACACCAGGGTGTGACGTACCGCAATAATCATTCACCTTCGGGTGACTTGTGTGTCATAGGATTGCAGCTCAGGCGTGCGCCACACCACCCTAAGTCAAAGGGAGGCTTGGGCAAGTCACTCAGCCTTTCTGAGTTTCAGTTTTCTTGTCTGTAAGATGGAAGTGATATCCACCTACGCAGAGCTGTTGGGGGCAACGAAAGCAGATGCCACTTCGAACCTAGCCCCGAACACTTCCTATAGATAAAGCTTTATGGAGAATTCGTAGCTCACAGCCAAAAATTGCAACACATTAGAATAAAAGCCAGCAGAAGTAGGAGACAGCAGATCAAAACCACAAAGACTTCAAAATTGAAATGATCAAATCCAAAACATAATATAAATATGTTTAATATGTTTAAAGGAATAAAAGCGAAACTTAAAACACGATTAGGGGATTCATAAGAAATGACAAACAAGTTTTGAAAAAAGACAGAATTTCTAGAAATGAAAAATGTAATTACTAAAATGTAAAACTCTTCGTGTGCTGAGTAGCTACATTGATTTCAGACAAAGCTGACTTTGGAGCAAAGAAAAGCTCCGGAATAGAAAGGGGCGTTACATTCTGATAAAAAGGATCAGGCCAGGCGCGGTGGTTCACACCTATAATCCCAGCACTTTGGGAGGCCAAGGCTGGTGGATCATGAGGTCAAGAGATCGAGACCAGCCTGGTGAAACCCGTCTCTACTAAAAATACAAAAATTAGCCAGGAGTGATCACACCCACCTGTAATCCCAGCTACTCAGGAGGCTAAGGCAGGAGAATCGCTTGAACCCGGAAGGCAGAGGTTGCAGTGAGTCGAGATCGTGCCACTGCACTCCAGCCTGGGTGACAGAGCGAGACTCCATCTCAAAAAAAAAAAAAAAAAAAAGGATAAATTCACTACTGACCCCACAAAAACCCCAAATGTTTATCACCTAAGAGCAGAGCTTCAAAAGACATAAAGCTTGCAGATTGACAGAACTGAAAAAAGAAACAGATAAATCCATAGTTAACAGTTGGAAACTTCAACACTCCTCCCTCAATAACAGAACTAATAGAAATCATCAAGGATAGAGAAGAACTGAACAATATTATGATAATATGAAAATATTATCATCCGGATCTACGACACATTTAGAACATTCTGCCAACCAGGGGTGGTGGCTCTTGCCTGCAATCCCAGCACTTTGGGCAGCTGAGGAGGGAGGATTGCTTGAGCCCAAGAGTTGAGGCTGCAGTGAGCTGTGATCACATCACTTCAACAGTGAGACCCTGCCTCAAAAAAAAAAAAAAAAAATTCTACCCAAAAAAGCATAAAACATAGTTTTCAATTGCACATGGAGTGTTCACCAAGACAGACTGTATTATGTCATAAAACAAACCTTAATAAAGGTAAGGGAATTTAAATTATACAAAATATGTCCTATATTGCAATTAAACTACCAATTAATAACAGAAAAATAAGATTCAAGCACTTGGAAGTTAAACACCACGCTTTGAAATAATGTTTGACTCAAAGTCTCAAGAGAAACTGAAAAACATTTTGAACTCAACATAAATGAAAATACAACATGTCAAAATGTATGAAAAGCAACTACAGCAGTGCTTAGAGGGAAATTTATAGTATTAAATGCTATTATATATAAGAAAAGAAGAAACATCTCAAATCAATAAGCTAAGCTTTTATTCATAAGAAACTACAAAAGGAAGAGAAAAATAAATCCAAAGTAAACAGAAGGAAGGAAATAATAAAGAACAAAAATCAATGACGTTGAAATCAGAAAAACCAAAGAGAAAAATCAATAAAACCAAAATATGGCTCTTTAAAAAGATCGATAAAATTGATGAAGCTTTAGCAAGCTAACAAAGAAAAGAGAACACCTCACAGACATTAATAATGATTAAAAAGAATACTATGAACAATTCTATATACCTAAATTCTATATCTTAGACAAAATGAATGAATTTCTTGGGCACAAACTACCAAAATTCATCCAAGATTAAATAAATAACTTGAATACTCCTATAACTATTAAACACATTTAATTCATAGTTTTCTATTTGTTTTCAAAAAATAAATCTCTAGTCCCACGTGGTTTCACTGGCTAATTCTACTAAACATTGAAAGAAGAAATAACATTGATTGTTACCCAGAAAATAAAAGATAAAAGACTACTTCCTGACACATTATATGAGCATTGCCTCAAAAGTGGAAAAAGAATGTACTAAAAAGGAAAACTACAGACCAGATTCCTACATAAACATAAACACAAAAGTCTTCAACAAAATATCAGTAAATAAAGTCCAGCATTATATGAAATACACCACCACCCAGTGAGGTTTATTCTCAGAAGGCAAGGCTGGTTCAGTACTCAAATATCCATCAGTGGAATCCACCTTATCAATGACCTAAAGAAACACCATATGATCATTTCAATAGACACGGAAAAAGCATTTAACAAAATGAAGCATCCATTCATAATAAAGTTCTCAGCAAAATACCGACAGAAGGGAACTTCTTCAATCTGATAAAGGACATCCACAAAAATCCTACAGCTAGCATCATACTTAATAAGGAAAGACTTTCCCCCAAAGATTGGGAACAAGGCAAGGATAGCCACTCTCATCATTCTATTCAACATCATAGTAGAAATCTTAGCCAACAAAATAAGGCAAGAAAAAAGAAATGAAAGGCTTGCAGATTGGAAAGAAATAAAACTGTCCCTGTCCTCAGGCAAAATAACTACACTGAAAATCCCAAGAAATCTATATTTAAAAAAAAAAAAAAAAATACTCCTAGAACTAATAAGCAGGTTTGCAAGGTCCTAAGATAGAAGATCACCACACAAAAATTAATCTTATTTCTATATACGAGCAATGCAAAACTGGAGTGATTTTTTTTGTTTGTTTTTTCAATTTTTTGAGATGGAGTCTCGCTCTGTTGCCCAGGCTGGAGTACAACGGGGTGATCTCGGCTCACTGCAACCGCCACTTCCTGGGTTCAAGCAATTCTCTTGCCTCAGTCTCCTGAGTAGTTGGGATTACAGGCACCCGCCACCATACCCAGCTAATTTTTGTCTTTTTAGTAGAGACGGGGTTTCACCATGTTGATCAGGCTGGTCTCAAACTCCTGATCTCATTATCCACCTCGGCCTTCCAAAGTACTGGGATTACAGGTGTGAGCCACAGAACCTAGCCTGTTTTTTTGTTTTTTGTTTGTTTTTCTTTGTTGTTGTTGTTTGTTTGGTTTGTTCATTTGTTTGTTTTTTGAGACAGAGTCTCACTCTATCACCCAGGCTAGAGTCCAGTGACACGATCTCAGTTCGTTGCAACCTCTGCCTCCCAGATTTAAGCGATTCTTCTGCCTCAGCCTCCCGAGTAGCTGGGATTACAGGCGCATGCCACCACGCCCAGCTAATTTTTGTATTTTTAGTAGAGACAGGGTTTCATCATGTTGGCCAGGCTGGTCTCGAACTCCTGACCTCAGGCGACCCACCCGCCTCAGCCTCCCAAAGTGCTGGGATCACAGGCATAATCCGGCCAAATGGAGTGATTTTTAAAAAAGATTCCATATCACAAATTATCAGATGCAACACACACAATACTTATAAGGAAATTTAGAGTTCTAAATGATGAGTAATAAATCACATACGAGTCAGGTTTATCCCAGGAATACTAGCCTGATTTGTGCAAGTCTGTTAATTAGATTTAAATCTATTAATTAGATCTAAAAATCTAATTAATATAATTTGCCACAATAACAGATTAAAAAAGAAAAATCAAATGATATCTTAGTAAATGCAAAAGAAAGCATTCAATAAAAGTCCATATCCAATCATGGTTTAAAAATTTTAGCAAAATAGGAATAGAAGGGAATTTCCTTCATCTGATAAAGAGTCTCTCCCAAAAATAACCTGCAATAGCCATCACACTGGAGAAAAGCTAAAAGCATTCCTGTTAAGACCACATTCCAGACTCTTCCGTGTAACACCAAACTGGAGCTGCTAACCTGTGCAGTAAGACACGAAAAGAAAATGTAAAGGAAGAAAGATGCAGAGAAAACTCTTATTAGTTACAAATGAAAATACTGTCTACATAGAAACCTGAAAAGAACCTATGGAAAAGTATTAATAAGACATTTAAATAAGGTAGGTGGGTACAAAACCAGCATATAAACCTTAATTGCATTTCTATAAAGCAGCAACAACTAGCAAACACAAGTTTTAAAAAGATGCCATTCACAACAGCAACAGCAACAAACACAGGTATATGATGCATACATATACGTAAATAACCTGGGAATAAATCTAACAAAGATGTATCCAAATTGAGCTTTTTTTTTTGAGACAGATTCTCACTCTGTTGCCAGGCTGGAGTGGAGTGGTGCGATCTTGGCTCACTGCAACCTCTGCCTCCCAGGTTCAAGTGATTCTCCCGGCTCAACCTCCTGAATAGTTGGGATTACAGGCATGCGCCACCACGCCCGGCTAATTTTTGTATTTTTAGTGGAGACGGGGTTTCACCATGTTGGCCAGGATGGTCTCACCCTCTTGACCTCATGATCCCCCTGCCTCGGCCTCCCAAAGTGCTGGGATTACAGGCGTGAGCCACCGTGCCTGGCTGAGCATGTTTTTTGATAAAAGACTCAGTATCATAAAGGTATTGATTCTCCCCTAAATTGTATATAGATTCAGCATGGTTCCAGTACAAAAAGAAATGCTTCCACTCTTTGATGTATTTCAGTGAAGTTCCATCATTTTCACCATAGAGGGATTATTACTCACTTGCCCTGTGATCTTGGACAAGATCTTGAGTTTTCTCAGCTGAGAAAACAAAAGGATGGGAACAGATGATCCCTAACGCCCCCTCCTGTGCTGAAAATCTAAGACCCTTCAGGAGGAAGAGGCAGGTGAGGCACATCTGACACTTCGGCGTGGCTCCTGCTGAGAGACATGAAATGATAAACCAGGCTGGGGTGGGTCTAAGACTCCACCCTATGACCTTGGCATCTAATAGGAGGTAAAATGGAAAGCAAATCATGACACGTCTCAAACATTATGTAATCATTGTAAATAGCTTTTAAAGGATTACATAGACACGGAAAATATTCACGACATGTTAAGTGGGAGAAAATCGCACACATCCTATAATTACAATTCTAAAGGCAAAGACAAGATCCAGGAGGCAAGGCTGCCCAAACTCTTTAAGTTTTACGGTTTGATCCTGTTGAGAAGCACAATAATGACCAATGAGGAGAAAGAGCATCAGTAAATGCTCCCGCTTTCTAAGCCCTCTGGTAGGAAGTCTTTATTTGCTTCCCGGAGTCAGGACTGGGGCATTGGGGAGTTCAGGCCAAGGATTTGGGGTAGCGGGTGTTTCAGGCCTAGGATTTGGGGTAGCGGGTGTTTCAGGCCTAGGATTTGGGGTAGCGGGTGTTTCAGGCCTAGGATTTGGGGTAGCGGGTGTTTCAGGCCTAGGATTTGGGGTAGCGGGTGTTTCAGGCCTAGGATTTGGGGTAGCGGGTGTTTCAGGCCTAGGATTTGCTTCCTGGCGAGGAGCATGTGTCTGGGAGCCAGGGATGCTTCACTTTTGTGCCTGGCCTCCTAGGAACATCACCAGATCCCGGTCTGTCTGTCTGTCTGTCTGGGACAGTGCACATGTTCCCAGCCCACAGGCCTCAGGCTGAGTTGATGCTCCTGGGAGCACTTTTACTTCCTGCCAAGTCTCTTCCTGTGTCCTGGTTGCTTACTTATCGCTGTCTCACCCTAGAAGGCAAGTGCCCAAGGCCAGGGCTGAGTTTGCCTTGTTCAGAGCTGCGTCCCCAGCATTCCTGTTCCACAGATGTTTGTTGAATGACTGAATGAATGTGTATGGGAATCAGAAGCACTGGGAGGGAGCAAAGGCCAGGGTTTTGGTAGAAAGTTCCAGATTATAAGTCTGAGGGTGCTGGCCCTAGAAAGCCCCAAGGTCCCTCCCTCATGTCCTAGATCATGGCTACTCTTAAGTCTGACAACGTCACGTGCTCTGGGCCGTGGCTTCCAATGTCAGGATGAGGCCAGCCAGGTCCCAGCCATGTCTCCGGCCTTGACCTGGGTTAGTCCTCTATATGTCAGACCCAGGCCCTCTGCTTAGGTCCAAGTATGTGAAGATGAAGTCAGTGCTTCCACTACCCCGCTCCAGTCCCTGGCCAGGCCCAACCCCAGGTAGACCTTCGCCAGACACCTCTTCCCCTGTAAAAGCTCCGGAGAAACTTGCTGGGGCTCTGCCACCAGGCCCTTCCCCACCGCCAGGCCCCGCCCTCCCAGGGTCCACCACCTGCCCTCCTGGGTCTTACTTTGAGGGCTCCCTGTTTCAGATGGTCCCCTGCGGTGAAGTCCTGTCTTGGCCAAAAAGGGTGCATGCACGGTGATCAAGCCGTGAGGCCTGGTTGTGGATGTGGCGTGGGGGTGCCTGTGCCGGGGCCGGAACACAGCAGCCACGTTCCTCCGCACACGCACACAGCAGTAGCTGACGTTGGCCCCATGCTGTCACGGGTGTTCTCACCTGTACCTCTCCACAGTTGGGAAGCAGGAAAGTGAGGGCCATCCGCAGTTCTAGATGAGCCCAAGGTGATGGGACCGCAAGTGGAGGGGCGGGACCTAGAGCCCGGGCTCCCGTCTCCCTGCCCAGGGCCCTCCCAAGGGCGCAGCCTGTGTGCATTGCTGTGTTGCTGTCACCTCCCTGCAGGAGCCAGAGGAGTGAGGACAGCCCCTTTGAGCCAACACTAAGAATGAATGTATGGGAATCAGAAGAAGATGAGCAGGCCGAGTTGGTGACAGGGGCCATATTGCCCCGCTTGCATGTCCATCCACTGGCCCCTGACTCCTCTCCCTGCTCCATACCCCTCTCTGTCACTGGCCCCACTCCCACCTGGGAAAGCAAGATTTGTGCAGGCAACCTCATTCCCCCCGCTCCTGCCTGGCCAGAGCCCACCACTGCACCACAGGATAAACACAGAGGCTGCCGAGCGAGACGCTTTGTGTGTCTCATGAGGCTTAACAACGGTGGTGACCCCCGAGAAGACGCAATAAAAAAGACAACCTAATTTTGAAATTGGCAGAGGGATCCGAACAGACATTTCTCCAAAGGAGCTATACAAATGGCCCACAAGCCCATGAAAAGATGCCCAACAGTGCTCCGTGCATCTTGCAAAAAAAACCTTTTTAAAACCCAGCTAGGAGGCCGGGCGCGGTGGCTCAAGCCTGTAATCCCAGCACTTTGGGAGGCCGAGACGGGCGGATCACAAGGTCAGGAGATCGAGACCATCCCGGCTAACACGGTGAAACCCCGTCTCTACTAAAAAATACAAAAAATGCCGGGCGCGGTGGCTCAAGCCTGTAATCCCAGCACTTTGGGAGGCCGAGACGGGCGGATCACGAGGTCAGGAGATCGAGACCATCCTGGCTAACATGGTGAAACCCCGTCTCTACTAAAAAAAAAAAAAAACCCAGCTAGGAAATTCGGAGTCAAATCTGGAATTTCACGCTGGCAACATTAGCTCAGGGAAGCGGTGGGGCAGCCCTGGGGCAGCTGAGCCATGCAGGAACGAGTGTCCCGCGAAACATCAGCTGTCAAAGGCCCAGCTGACCTGGGAGGGTCATGCTGCTTCTGCCTCAGTGCCGCCCTACCCTGGGCAGCTTCAGGATTCCAGAGGGGTCATGTGCTCTGAGGAGCGACCCTAAATGTGGTAGAGGGATGCAGTGACTGCTCAAAGCAAGCGGGACAGATCCCTGGAGGGCCAGCCCCTTGCCGTAGGTGAAAGGCGCTTCTGGTCTGCTGTTCTGGGTCAGAGGAAGGGCTGAAAAACTGGAGCAGAGGACTGTTCCAGCCCCTTCCCTGTCCTCGGATCCTCCTCCAGGGCTGCCAGCTGTTCTGTGCTCATTCCATCCATGCCTACGGGATCTGTCTCTGAATTTTCCTGCATGACCCCGTCAATCCAGGGGATGGAAAAAGGAAGGCAGAAGATTTGCCCTGAATCCTGGAAAAGAGTTCAAAAGTGTGCTAGCCTACCATTTCCCCGGGGATATTTTGTAGATAGCCTCCCCACTGCCTTTTTTTTTTTTTTTTTTTTTTTTTTGAGACAGAGTCTCGCTCTGTCGCCCAGGCTGGAGTGCAGTGGCACGATCTCGGTCCACTGCAACCTCCACCTCCCAGGTTCAAGCAATTCTCCTGTCTCATCCTCCCGAGTAACTGGGACTACAGGTGCCCACCACCACACCCGGCTAATTTTTGTATTTTAGTAGAGATAGGGTTTCACCATGTTGGGCAGGTTGGCCTCGAACTCCTGACCTCAAGTGATCCGCCCACCTCAGCCTCCCAAAGTGCTGGGATTACAGGCGTGAGCCACCCCGCCTGGCCGATATCCCACTTTGCTAAAGGCTTGTGTGATCTAATATATTTGGAAAATACTAGTGCCATTTTTTGTTTTTTTTTTTTTTAAAAAAGGCTTTTTGTTGTTGTTGTTGTTGTTGCAAGTCTACACAGATCCCTGAATATGCAAAACTGCCCTGGATTTTTCTAAGAGAAACATCTGCACCATTTCACAAACTCACTTTTTGGAGGGACTTTATCTCAGCGAACCATGAGGGATCAGCATTCCATGAAAAATACATCAGGGAATCCCAATCTAGCCCTGTTCCTTCATCTTGCAGATGGAGAGAACAAGGCAAGAGGTAGCGGTAGACAGCCGATTAAGGCCACATGGAGAGCCAGGACGAGGGCCCTGGTCCCCAGATGGCTGTCTCTCAGTTCCTTCCCCTGTTCTTACATCATTGGCCGGGCTAGTGCACAATGAAAATGCAAGACCCCTTGTTCAAACCCTAGTAAGATTTCAAGATGGTGATCGCAGGACATTGCAGCAGGTGCAGGCCCGTCTGGGCACGCTCGGCTCACCTGTGCAGCCGGCCCTGCTCCCTCAGCAGCCCAGAAGGGCCCTAGCAGACATTACCCTAAGCACAAACCCGAACACCCCAGCTCTGCTCCTCATTAGCCCAGCCACCTGGGATACAGCACGCAGTCTCTCTGAGCCTCAGTTTCCACTTCCTGAAAGTGAGGTTGTAATGCCACCTGTCTCACGGCTGTGGAGGAGTGGTTGTACAACACTGCAAACAGAAATCAGGGCCGGATGCGGTGGCTCACACCGGTAATCCCAGCACTTTGGGAGGCCGAGGCAGGTGGATCACCTGAGGTCAGGAGTTCGAGACCAGCCTGGCCAACATGGCAAAACCCAGTCTCTACCAAAAGTACAAAAAAATAGCTGGGCATGGTGGTACATGCCTGTAATTCCAGCTACTCAGGAGGCTGAGACAGAGAATTGCTTGAACCCAGGAGGTGGAGGTTGCAGTGAGCTGAGATCATTGCACTCCAGCCTGGGCGACAGAGCAAGACTCAAAAAGCCTTATTCAAAATTTAAAAAGATCCAAGCCTGTGCCTAGAGGGGCCAGGCCTGCCCACTTCTTGGATTCTAGAGCTTCAAAATACCCTCCGCCTTTGGCCTGGGGT